>NC_079318.1:84346613-84653279 GCF_029931775.1 Euleptes europaea
GTGAAGGAGGAGGGGAAAATTGCTTAATCACAAGTCTTTGCTGAGTTGGGCTGGGATTATTCTTGGCTCTGGGGCCAATCCTGGTTTCCTTTTTCTTGGCATCGCTCCTATAAACCTACCTCTGCTTTGTGTGTGTGTGTATTTGTGCGTGCCTGCTCTGGATCTCGCTCTCTTGAGTTTTAATTAAGGGATGACTTCACTCCAGAGAGGTGATTTACTCGGAGCCTGTCTGGATCATTTAATTTGGATTGTCATCGGAGGGGGTGCGGTCTCCACACTGACACTTTCTCTGGGGCCGTCGAAAGATGGCGTGGCTCGTATTCTGCGAAGAGA
Organism: Euleptes europaea; assembly: GCF_029931775.1. Taxonomy (NCBI): domain Eukaryota; kingdom Metazoa; phylum Chordata; class Lepidosauria; order Squamata; family Sphaerodactylidae; genus Euleptes; species Euleptes europaea. The sequence continues at coordinate 84,346,947 of NC_079318.1, forward strand.
AGGGTGGCGCTCCTGGGGAAGCCCTTGTCTCCAATCCTAGGCATTTATTTGGCTTACTTATTGGCGAGGGGTGGGGCACTCTGCACGTGCCCAAGAGGCAGCCCTGTTCTGGATCTGATTGGGATTCAGGACCGGCTGAGAATTACCACTGATGCACCCGGAGCCTTGATTCAGCGCTAAGTGTGCTCATTGCGTGAACGTGCCGATTTGCGTAGAGTCCCTTGTTTGGCTGTCTGTGGGTTTTCCTTGTTTACAAGTGGATTGGTCGGTTCCCATTTTTAGGCTGAGCCAGGTGGCTAACCCAGGTAAGTGCTTGATAGGAGTGGGCAGTAAAAATTCAGAGGGGAGGTTTACTTGTGAGGCTGGAACATTTTCACATGGCGATCAACTTAGTAAAGGATCCATCAAAAGGTATTGCATTTGAGGAAGCTTTGCCATTGCTAGGTGTGTGACTAGTTCAGGTGTCTTCACCAACGCACAAACTACTGCTTGGCTTGTGTGTATTCTCCCTCGCTGTCTGGGCTGAGGGGAAGGTACGTAAGCTTACTGTTTCAGACCAAAACATCTTATTTCCTGCAGGGTCCACACTGATGCTTCCAGGAAGGCAGGGCTGGAAGGCAGGTAGCCTTTCCTGTCATTTCCCCTGGCAGCCAGGGGAAGACTACTTCTGAAAATGGAGGTTCCATTTAACCATGATGACTGATCGCTATGAGTCGACCTATCCTCTGTCTGGTCTCCTTTTTAAAGCTATCGGAGGTAGACTGCTTTTAAACATGGCGGTTCCATTTAGCCATGATGTCTAACACCTTCTGGTCGGGTCGACCTGTCCTCCATGAAGGTATCTGGCCTTTTTTTTAGTAGCCCTCTAAGCCCCGTGGCGCAGAGTCGTAAGCTACAGTACCGCAGTCAAAAGCTCCGCTCACGACTTGAGTTCGATCCCGACGAAAGTCGGGTTCAGGTAGCCGGCTCAAGGTTGACTCAGCCTTCCATCCTTCTGAGCTCAGTAACATGAGTACCCAGCTTGCTGGGGGTAAAGGGAGATGACTGGGGAAGGCACTGGCAAACCACCCCATAAACAGAGTCTGCCTAGTAAACGTTGGGATGTGACGTCACCGGAATGACCCGGTGCTTGCACAGGGGAGTACCTTTACCTACCTAAGCCAGTGGGGTCATTACTGTGTCTAGGGGCAGTAAGTTGTCCTCCACCCTCCAATATATGCTTGCTCGCTCTTCCTAGCACCTTTAGATGGTTCTAGCAGCCGCTGGATGCACAAGCAATGCAGGGCAAGTGTTCTCCGTAGCATCTCCCAAATTGTGGCATGGAGTCCCCTCCAAGGCACACCAAGCTTGAACCTTTTGTTAAAAAAGGACTGGGAAGAACATATTGTAACGCACCCGCCTTTGATTTGGCCGAGTTTTATTGGCTGCTTACGGCCAGCTCGTCCCAAATCGGAGGGTTGGTCACAGTGCGATCATTTGTAGAATTACTGCACTGACAAGTGTCTTCCTTGACTGGCAGTGGTCCTCCAGAATCTCTTTGCCAGCTACCTGAGATCCTTTATCAGGGATTCCAGGGATTGCGCTTGGGATTTAGTCCAGTGTGATGGACCACTGTGTGCCAGTTATTTTCCCCAGCTTCCTACCTGGCAGGAGGTTTTTAAGCAGAGGCTAGATGGCCATCTGTCAGCAGTGCTGATTCTGTGACCTTAGGCAGATCATGAGAGGGAGGGCAGGAAGGTTTGCTTCAGTGTTTGGCTCTCGTGCCCTTTCTTGCATGCCCAGGGTTGTGTCGATCACCAGTTTGGGGTTAGGAAGCAATTTTCCTCCAGGACAGATTGGCAAGGTATCCTGGGGTTGGGGTTTTTTTTTTTTTTTGCCATCTTCTGGCCGTGGAGTAGGGGTCACGGGGTGTGTGTGTGTGGGGGGGGGAGGTAGTTGTGACTTTCCTGCATTATGCAGGGGGTTGGACTAGATGACCCTGATGTCCCCTTCCAACTCTATGATTCCAGGTTGTGATACTTGAGCTGGCAGATTGTGTTTGGCCTGGGTGGGTTGCGAACTGTACTGGCTAGCCCTCCAGAAACAATTTGAGACGTGTGTAAACTGTGCAACTCGTAAGAAATAAGAAAACTTGGGCCCTGATTCTCATTATGGGGGCTGATCTGCATGCGGAAAACCAACATATCCTTTGACACGTTTTATTTATTCATTTACAGAATTTGGATACAGTTTCTGCTTTCTGCTCAGTCAGGGCCACCAAGGTGGCTAATGATTACAAACAGAGCAGTACATAAAGGACTTTGTAAAACCAAAACAAAAATAACATCTATAAGACAAAGAAGACAGCAACGAAAGCATAGGGCAGGAAGGAGAGTTCACTGAGAAGACCATGATAAAAGAGGACAGATGTATTGAGGAAATGAATTTAACTTAGCAAATATCCAAGGATTTGAATTAGTTTGAATGTACAGGTTTCTATAAGCGTGTTGTTATTAGTTTTTAAACGTTGAAGTATATGATATAATCCTAGGATAAAGAATGATTTAAATTAGAAAATATATGCAAAGGGAAGTACTAAGAGTATAAATGGATAGAGGAGGATGGTGGGGAAGTCAATATTTTTCTTTTTTCTTTTCTTTTCTTTTTTACTAATGTTTATATCTTTTTAAATCAATATAACACATATTGTTCTGATATTATTAAAAAATTATATAAAAGGGGACAGATGAACATCCCTGAAAAGCGAGGTCCATAATTTTGGTGCCACGCCCGAGAAGGCCCCCTCTGGGCTTGCCACCTGCCTAACTTTTGAAAGCAGGGGCACCCGGAGCAGGGCCTTAGGAGACTGCTGCCGTGGTTAGGCGGCGCATGGATTTGCGGGTTTGCGCGGAAGATAATCCCACACCCGCCTTCTGATGTGGGGCAGCCGCGCCTCAGTGGGGACTAGACCTTCGGCTTAGCTACGGCTTCTGCGGGCGGGCCTTTTTCTCGTGGGGCGATGATATCAGTATAAATGCAGCTGCCTGTCTAGCGGGGAGTCTGTTAGGCCGGTTTCCTGGCCTTCCGTTTTGTGTTGTGTGTGTGTGTGTGGGTTTTTTCCCCTTCCTGGTTTGATGATCTGAAGATAATGAGGTGTCTGTCGGCTCGGTCAAGTGTTTTGGTTTACTAGAACAGTCTGCTGGAACGAGGGCAGGTGGGAGGGGAGGGATGGTGTGTGTGTTTGGGGGGGTTGCGGGCTGCTGCGGGGGAGACCTTGGAGCTGCAGATGGCCTGTCGGCGGCGATCAGCCTGCAAATGACCGTGTGGTGGAGGGGGGGGGCTGATCCCCTTCGCTGGCAAACAGCTCTGTGTTTTCCTTTTGGAAACTGAGATAATGGTTGTCGAGGAGCGAGGAATTCCACCCGTTTTTTAAGGAGGAGGGGGAAGGGGGAAAAACCCCCCAAATCCTATCCAGTTCTGTGACCTGGAGAATTTGGGTGTTTTTGTGTGTGTGTGTGTGATCGCAAGACCTGGACTTCATGCTAATCTGCATAATTTGCTTCTGTAATTGCAACAAAGAGTCTTGGGGGCACCCTTCAGGGGTTTTATTTGTTCAAGAAGCTTTTGTGGAGTGGAGCGCAAGATGAATCGCAGGAAGCGCGTTGGGGACCCTGCGAACGTTTGCGCCACTACGAACTGGGAGGGTTGCATCCTGCAGATCCATTTCACACTTTCACCGGGTATCAGGAGCCATCCCTGGCAAAAGCGGGAAGCCTTTTGTGTCGGGGAAAGGTTCCTTGAGCTTCGTGAAAGGCCCACAGTTAGCAGGATGAAAGCACAGCTCCCAACAATGAGTTGTGAAGATCCCGCCATGCAACTTAGTTTGATGCTGTCTGAATAAGAACATGGCCACCCCTTCAAAAATGTGTTGCTATTACAATCCTATTTTTCTCATAGGATTTTGATTCCTCTATTTTGTCCCCTTGACTAAAATGTTGGCAGTCTAGGGGAGGAGGAGAGGAAGAGTTGGTTTTTATATGCCGACTTTCTCTACCACTTAAGGGAGAATCAAACTGGCTTACAGTCACCTTCCCTTTCCCTCCCCTCCCCACAACAGGCACCCTGTGAGGTAGGTGGGGCTGAGAGAGAGTGACTAGCCCAAGATCACCCAGCTGGCTTCGTGTGTAGGAACGGGGAAACAAATCCAGTTCACCAGATTAGCCTCCGCCGCTCATGTGAAGGAGTGGGGAATCAACCCTGGTTCTCCAGATCAGAGTCCACCACTCCAAACCACCACTCTTAACCACTCTGGGGGTAATTAGATGTGTGTGTGTGGGGGGGGCAGAGACAGACCTAGGGTCTACAAAGAAGCCTCCAGGGAGGGAAAAGACTAGAAGCCGACTGGCAGCAACTCTCTAGGGCCGTGTTGGCGAACCCATGGCACGCGTGCCGGAGTGGGCACTCAGAGCCCTCTCTGTGGACACGCGCGAGTAACTTGAGGAGCTGTTGTGTCTGCCTTGGTTTGGAGAATGGAGTGGCTCCAATGCTCCCCCAACGGCCAGCCTCTTCCTCCCTGGCCTCTGCGCTCCCGCAGGCTTATCTGGGCCAGGCCCCTCTTTGCTCTGCCCCCTCCCGAGCCTCCCTCCCTTCACTTTCGGGGCTCCAAAAGGCCTCCCCGGTCGGCGTCTGGGCCCCTTGCTCTCTCTCAGCTGAGCTGCGGCCGCGGCTGAGATGGGAGGGTAGGGTTGCCAGATCCAGGTTGGGAAACTCCTGGAGACAACACAAATGCTACAGCACTGTTCCCCTTCCATCTCCTTCATAGCTATCTACTACATTTTTATGCCACCCTTCCTCCAAAGGTATTAGGGCGGCATTCATTGTTCTCCCATTTTATCCTCATAAACAACCCTGTGGGGCAGGAGAGGCGGAGAAAAAATACTTTGATTCATAAGTTGTTTTTTCTAAACTAAAACTTCAGTATTCAGGTTAAATTGCCTTGTTGGCACTTTGCGATAAATAAGTGGGTTTTGGGTTGCAGTTTGGGCACTCGGTCTCTAAAAGGTTCGTCATCTTTTAGGGCCTTAGGTCTTTCACATCACTTACTACTCGCCTCTTTTAACTAGAAATTTTATTTATTTGTTAATCTTGTATCCCGCCCTCCCCAGCAAAGCTGAGCTCAGGGAGGCTTACACAGCATTAATTCCAACACCAACGAATACCGCTAAAACGACAATAAAATCATGTTAAAAACACTTATGAAGGGAAACAAGCCCCAAACACAATCAGTAAAAACATCCACAAAATGTATAGGATGGTGCTTCCAACGGCATGTAATCTGCAGCTGGGCCTGTGAGCAGTCAGAACCCCACACATAGGCTGAAAACGCATGGTCGCTTTAGCCTCCTTTATTCCCTGTTTCAGCCAGGATTCAGCCAGGATCGAACGCACGTTTGGCGAAACCCATGCTTTCGATCCTGGCTGAATCCTGGCTGAAACAGGGAATAAAGGAGGCTAAAGCGACCGTGCCTTTTCGCCCATAGATTGTAGTAAATTCTAATGGAAGTGTGTGTTGGGGGGGGGAGGTAGGGAGGCCAGCATTGATGGAAAGACCATAGCTGACCTCAACCATAGGCCTGATGGAATAGCAACTCCTTTAGGTCCCGCAGGGCCCTGGTCTCATTAGAGAGACTGTTCCACCAGATAGGAGCCAGGGATTAAACCTGAAACCACCTGAGCGCACAGCAGATGCTCTTAACACTGAGCCACGGCACTGCCCTGTGGGGGCTCTGTGGGAAACGAAGCCCTCAAACCCTGGAGAGCTGCTGCCTGTCTGAGTAGACAATACTGACTTCGATGGACCAAGGGTCTGATTCAGTATAAGGCAGCTTCATGTGTTTCATGGATACACAGAAGTCAGGCCAATCTGGACTGTTTCTCCTTTTCAACTGTTTTGTGGAGTCCTTTCATATTTTTAAAAGTCCCAGAGGTTTTGGGAGAGCTAAATGATCTTTGGGGATCTGAGGCACAAAACAGTTATTCCTGTGGAGCGATGTGAAATGGCATTCCAAAGGGTGTTAACTCTGAATATTGTCGAAGGCTTACACGGTCAGAGTTCATTGGTTCTCGTAGGTTATCCGGGCTGTGTGACCGTGGTCTTGGTGTTTTCTTTCCTGACGTTTCGCCAGCAGCTGTGGCCGGCATCTTCAGAGGAGTTACTCCTCTGTGTTACTCCTCTGAAGATGCCGGCCACAGCTGCTGGCGAAACGTCAGGAAAGAAAATACCAAGACCACGGTTACACAGCCCGGATAACCTACGAGAACCGGTGTTAACTGATCTGTTAAGTATACGATAGGAATAGGAAGTGATGGAAAAGATTTGCTTACTACTGTTTTTTTTTTTTTAAATTGAACCTCCTTTGACCAAGAGTGAAATTGATTAGACCAGCTTGCCAGCGGACCAGTCAATTTCAACTCCCATGAGAAACTTTACATCTCTTATTCCCCCCCTTTAAATTGTAGCTGCTTTAACCAACAGTGGTGAAATTGACTGGCTTGTCAGCACACCATTAAGTTTCACCCCCTCTCCCTGGGAAACTGTACATTTCTTTTTTTGAAGAGCCACAGGTGTGTTGATGTCGGGAGGGGGCGTGGCTCAGTGGCAGAGCCTCTGCTTGGCATGCAGAAGGTCCCAGGTTCAATCCCTGGCATCTCCAGTTAAAGGTGATGTGAAAGACCTCTGCTTGAGACCCTGGAGAGCCGCTGCCGGTCAGAGTAGACAATACTGATTGATGGACCAAGGGTCTGATTCAGTATAAGGCAGCTTCATGTGTACAGTGGTGCGGTTAATCTTTGTACCCTCCGGTGTTTTTGGGGAGAGAAAACAGGCAGCTTTACCAGGTGAATATCCTTGCAGTGTCTTGGGAGTGTGTTGTGCAGAAGGAGTTAAAGGACGCAGAAGCAAGGGCGTTTGCTACCTGCGGGGGCTGGGGAGGTTGAGGACGGTCCCTCTCCTCCCCTTCTGCTGGTCCCACTACTGGTCTGAAGGCATCCTTGCTGCTGGGCTGCTGTGTGTCTCACACTCTCCACGGGTGGTGGAGGTGGTTGTGATGCAGCGGCCGCGAGGCGGACGGGACCTATTGTGCAAACCCAGCTAGGCATGCTCATTTAACTTAAGCCAGAGAAAATCCTGCTTGGAAGCTCCGTTGACCAGTCCTGCCTGTTGGCTCCAGATGGCACTTCTTGGAGGCCTGGAGGGGATGTTGGCGAGGAGTCCCCTCAGTCTTGTAGGCCGTTGCTGGGCTCCTGGGTTGTTGGGGTTTGCTGAGCGGTGTGGGCATCTGCCCGCCCTCTCCTCCAGCAAACGACAGAGCCACAACGCAAAGATTTTCTGATCACAGTTATTACCAGTACAGAAAAGAGAGAAGCAGGTGCAAAGGAGACGGGAGAAAGAGCAAAGCTTTGTTTCCAAACAGGCAGTTGGCATGGTAGAAGAAGCCGGTGTGTTGTTTGCTTCTGGAAGAGGGGTCTGATTCTGTATGTTCGCTTTGTGCTGTGCCCTCTCATGACCATATGGAATCAAACTGTTGGTCAACTGGTGGTGTAATCTTATGCGGTAACTCCAAATGGGTTTAGACTGGATTAACTCTGCATACGATTGCACAGAGAGCCAGCGTAACAGTGGTGGTTTGGAGCGGTGGACTCTGATCTGGAGAACTGGATTTGACTCCCCACTCCTCCACATGTGTGGTGGATGCTAATCTGGTGAACTGGATTTGTTTTCCCACTCATACACCTGAAGCCAGCTGGGTGACTTTGGTCTAGTCACACTCTCAGCCCCACCTACCTTACAGGGTGTCTGCTGTGGGGAGGGGAAGGGAAGCCGGTTTGATTCTGCCTTAAGTGGTAGAGAAAGTCGGCATATAAAAACCAACTCTTCTTCTTAATCCAACACCGGTGGATCTGACTGGTAGGCAGCTCTCCAGGGTCTCAGGAGAGGATCTTTTCCCAGATGCCCAAGATCCATTAATTTCCAGAGATTCAACACTGGATGGCAATGGTAGAGCCCCCCCTTCTGCATTCGGAGATCCTTTCATGGTGGATAGGCCCCTCAGTTATTAGTCTTCATGATGAAATGGAACCGGGAGCCTCAAAGGCTGAGCTGGAAATTATAAAATCCTATATTTATTAAGTGTACGCAATAGATATGATAAAAACACTAGGCTTGCAATACAAGCTACATACAAAACCACCAGCGTAAATTGTTACAGAAATATGAATGTTTTTTAACTGTTTATGTTGGTGGTTTTGTATGTAGCCTGTATTCCAGGCCTAGTGTTTTTCATATCTATTGCATACACTTAATAAATATAATTACTGTATAAGATTTTATAATTTCCAGCTCAGCTTTTCAGGTTCCCTGTACTTGTATGGTTAAGTTCCCCCCCTTTTTGTTGTCTAGATGAAATGGAACCTCCATGTTCAGAGGGACTGAACCTCCGAATATTACTGCTGAGTGGGGAAACAGGCTTTGACTTTCGTTTACTGCTTCGTAAGCCCTCCAAGAGCATCTGGTAGACCACGGTGTGAAATTGGATATTGGGTTAGATTGTTGGTGTGATTCCGTAGGGAATGGATTTCTTCTTGCAAAACTATGCGCCCTTTCATGTCTAGCGATGCCAGGGATTGGATCTCAGGCCTTCTGCATGCAAAGTATGTGCTCTTCTGTTGAGGCACAGTCCCTCCGGGTTTTGGGTGGTGAGGCCTACATGCTGATGATATTCCCCAGCTGGAATACCCCCCCTCCCCAAATGTGAATTTGTCTGAAATCTCAGAACATGATTGCTAGCAAGAAACCTATCCCTATTGGGCACTGGGATGCCATCTCTCATCTCCCCCCCCTTCACATTGGTTTTTTTTGGGGTGGTGGTGGTGGATCTTCCTTCTGTTCAAATCCAGTATTTCCTCTGCTGCTCCATTCTGGCTCTGTACAGTCCCATTTAAACACCCACCCAACCAGCAGTAAAAGGGTTTTTAGAATGGCAGCCCCCAGTTTCTGCCCAAACAAAACACTTTTTTTTGTTTGCCTCGCACGCTTGTGGTATCATGTCAGCCCTCAAAAAGTTTCAGATTTGGAGCATTTCATATTTCCAGATTAGGGATGCTCAACCTGTATCAACACCTTTTCTTTTTATAAAATAAGGCCCATTAATAAAGATGTACTGTCTGGCATTTGTATGAAATTTAAAATAATGAAAGTCTTAAGTTTCTGACAAGGAAAACTGTGAATGGATCATTTTGGCCATCTGAGAGGGGGGAAAAACTACTTTTGGCTCTTGGACTTAATTAATATTGTGTATTTTTAAAGGTTTTTTTTTTACTGAATATAAAACCAATAAGTATGCTGATTCTGGTCCCGGTCAGTTTAGGGCTTCAGAACATCTTCTGGAAAGAGTTCCAATTTGGAATTTTCTAGGATAACCCCATCGTTGGACTTTGACTGGGGAGTCGCAGGTTCAAATCTCTGGCCAGAATGTTCAATGCAATACTTTAGACCAGTCCCTGTCTCTCAGGCTAAGCAGTCTCACAGGATCCTTGTTAGGATAAAAGGAAGGCTGAGGAATAATTATAGGTGGCCCGCCTGAGCACTTTGCAGGAAAAGCAGGATAAAGGTTAAGTAAAAACTTGTCTTCCGAAAAGATAGGGGGTGGAATGGATGCTGATAAAATTTGGCTGAGTTCCAACGTTGAAGATTCACCCCCTGCCCTGTCTTTCTATAAAGAGGCTTACTCAGTAAATCTGGAGTGTGTGTGTGTGCTGCTTCAGTGTGCATGTTCCCTTTAGAAAGAAATCAGATGTTCCTGTTCTGGATTTTTATCCCGCCAACGCAAATTGCTTTTAGGGAATATCTGCATTTTTGCCTTATTTATGCCCTCTGGTCAATGTACCAGCACTGCTGGTTCCATCTTGGCATAGCCTTGTCAGTTGCCTTCTTGAAGGCAAGCTGGTGAGGAACCCTTTTTCTCTTAGCAGGTTTGCTTATATGGCTGTGTTTTTTTTTTTTTTGAGGGGGTGTGGGTTGTGAATGGCTGGGTTGACGGGACCTGTGGTGTGAGACACTGCCCAGATAGACAGTGGAATCCTTGCGGTGCCCAGATAGACAGTGGAATCCTGGTCTCCATCTGAGGCTTGGCATGCAGATCAAGAAACTCAGCCATTGGGGCCAGGCACACTGGAAGGATGTTTATACAAATCTGTGTCATCCCCTCCAGGTTTGCACAAAAATCCCCAAAAGAATTTAAAAAAAAAATTAGCATGAGGTGGTGGGGTTGGGGACTGATCTTGCAACGCAACGTCATGAGATCTCGACTGCCATTTCAGGGGTCGCTTAGCAACCCTATAAACAGTCCAAATCAGCCAAAGCAGCTGGCATATACAGCTGTATCCGGTAGGAGGAGGAGGGAGGCTCTGCTGCCTTTTGCCACATTAGCTGGTCGGGCAGAGGCAGTGGCACTGCAAGCTGGCAGAGGCGAAAGAGGAGGAGCAGGAATCACCCATGGGTGCCACATGAGCTAGGCAGGCGGAGGTGGCAGAGCTGGTGTGGGAGGAGTGGGAGCTGCCACTGCCTCCCTCTGTGGCCACCTGGGCCAGTAGGCGGAGGTGGCGGCAGCGGCACTGCAAGTGGGCAGGAAAGGAGGAGCAGCTGCTGCCTTCCCCTGCTGCCACCTGACCATGCAGGCACAGGTGGCCCTGCAACTTGGCGGGCGGGCTGGTAAGTAGTGGTGAGCGAGTTGGGGAGGAGGACGGGATTCCCTTCCACCCCGTGAGTCTCGTGGGTCCCCCACTTGTATTATCTAATGCCAGTGGAGTCTTTAAAGCTGTGGTTCTAGCAGAACTGCAATGAAGAAGGAGGCACAAGCTAATTATAAACTCCCCTTAGTCCACTATGGAACGAAGTAATTAAATTCTAAACGATTGCCATCAATATTTATCGCTAACGGTGTTTGCACAAATATGAACGTGCGACAACAACGTTCAGGAGATTAAATGGTTCTGCTTTGCTTTTCAACCCCCAGAGATCGGGCCAAATGGTTGGAAACATTTTTTAAAATGAAATTTAAAAGTAACGGAGCAAGTCTGAAACATAAATATTATTTTTTTAACATTATTGTAGCACAGTTTAGAGAAGTGTGTGACTCCATATCCAGATTACTGCAGGACCTGGTGAGCCGGGAGCCTTCGCTTAGAATCATAGAGTTGGAAGGGGCCACCGGGGTCATCTAGTGCAACCCCCTGCACAATGCAGGAAATTCATTGCACAATGCAGAAAACCTTCCCCCCCCCACACACAGTGACCCCTACTCCATGCCCAGAAGATGGCCAAGATGGCCTCCCTCTCATGATCTGCCTAAGGTCATAGAATCAGCATTGCTGACAGATGGTCATCTAGCCTCTGCTTAAAAACCTCCAGGGAAGGAGCACTTACCATCTCCTGAGGAAGCCTGTTCCACTGAGGAACCACTTAGAAAATTCTTCCTAATGTCTGGATGGAAACTCTTTTGATTTAATTTCAACCCGTTGGTTCTGGTCTGACATCCTGGGGCAACAGAAAACAACTCGGCACCCTCCTCTATATGACAGCCCTTCAAGTACTTGAAGATGGTTATCATATCCCCTCTCGGTCTTCTCCTCTCCAGGCTAAACATACCCAGCTCCTTCAACCTTTCCTCATAGGGCTTGGTCTCCAGACCCCTCACCATCTTTGTTGCCCTCCTCTGGACACGTTCCAGCTTGTCTACATCCTTCTTAAATTGCGGTGCCCAAAACTGAACACAGTACTGTAGGTGAGGTCTAACCAGAGCAGAGCTTCTGATTTGCTGCCAGATAGATAGCTCTGTGATGGAATAGGAACATAAATGTCTTTCTGGATCAGACCAATGGAAACTCCTGAGCAGGGCATGAAGGCAGTATCCCTGTCCCACCTGCATGTGGTATCCAGTGATAGGCTGCCCCTGAACCTGAAGGCTTGATTTAGCTATTCCAGTTGATAGCCCACAGCTAATAGAATTCCTGACTATAAGCAAGTAATTCCAAAGGCACTCAATATTGAATGGGTCAGTCAACTGTTTCCCCAGCTTTATTGCAGGTATTTTTGGTTGATTTCACCTAGAAGAAGCTGAGAACATGTGATTATATAAATGTGTGTGTGTGTGTGTGTGTAAAGTACCATCAAGTCACTGATGACTGAAGATGACCCCATAGGGCAGGGGTGTCAAACATAAGGCGTGGGGGCCAAATCAGGCCCCTTGAGAGTTCTCATCTGATCCGTGAGCCAGCCAAAGCAGCCCCCCCCCCCAGTCTCTGCTGGCGAGGGATGGTCCGGCCCAACCAAGTGACATTTATGTCATATTTGGCCCTTGTAACTGTTGAGTTCGACACCCCTGCCATAGGGTTTTCAAGGCAAAAGACAAACAGATGGTTTGCCCATGCCTGCTTCTGTGACTGTGGATTTCCTTGGTGGTCTCCTATCCAAGTACTAACCAGGGCTGACCCTACTTAGCTTCCGAGATCTGACGAGATCAGGCTAGCCTGGACCATCCAGGTCAGGGAAATTATATAAATAGCAGAATAGCAAATAGCATGTAAAAGTTAACAGGGTATGGAAAGGTAAATCAGTCTACACAAAGTCCTTTCAAGTAAGCAGATAACTCTTGAAGGTTCGCTAAAATTTCTCTCTGCCAACTAAGCAGTGATGACTACTTGGCAGCATTTTATGGTATTGATTGCCGGAGGAGTCATTTTGGGATTGAAGGGTAAAACCTGGTTGCTGAGCGAGACTCGTGTCAGAGACAAGGAGACTGTGCCAAGTCTACAGGTTGACCTCTTGTTCCAATGTTGTTGTTGTTTTTTTTTTTTAAACAGGTTGCTTCCAGGATCCTGGTGCCACGGCTGTTGTAGATGCCTCAACCGCAGACTCGCCCCACCGGCTGGAAAAGCAACAGGGCTCTGGATCCAGCTGCTGACTGCTTTGGAGGTTCCATCATGCACAGGTGTTTGCAGGCTTGAACCGACTGGGGAAGAAGACTCTTCTCCGTCCGTCCGACTATCCTGCCACGTGCCACGAAGTTGGTGAGTGTTCTTTCAGATGGAGTGGTGGTGGAGGGTTTTCTGGTTTGGAACATGGCTCCCAAGGTCTGTGCTGACGCCGTCAGCTCCTGTTGTATAAAGCACATTCGTAGAATCATAGAGTTGGAAGGGACCCATACAGGTGATCTAGTCCAACTCCTTGCTCGATGCAGGATAAGCCTAGAGCAGTGGTTCCCATACTTTTCGGGCCACCGCCCCCTTGGTTCCACAAACTCAACCCAAGTGCCCCCTACCCTATAAAAAGCATTATTCAAAATGGGGGTTTGCTTGACTCACTAAAGAAGATAATAACAATAAAATTTCAAAACAGTAACAATTAATTGAAATTTATTCAACAAAACTCTTCAAAGTCTGGAAAAAAATTCTGATAGTTTTCACCAGATTTGGCAGCATGGTGCCATAGCTTGAAGTATTGAACAGCACAGTTGAATGGGCCCACCTCTTGCGCCCCCCTGCTGGCCTCTTGCTTCTTAGTGCCCCCCCAGGTAATCCTACCGCTCCCCAGGGGGTGGTACTGCCCTTTTTGGGAACCACTGGCCTAGAGCATCCCTGACATCCCTTGTCCAGCCTCTGCTTAAAGGCTGCCAGTGAGGGGGAGCTCACCACCTCCCTGTTGAACAACTGTTCCACTGTTGAACAGCTCTCACTGTAAACTGTTTTCTCCTAATACCCAGCCAGTCCCTTTCCACCTATAATATAAGCCCATTATTGCAAGTCCTATCCCCTGCTGCCGACAGATTCCTAGAGTCCCCGTTTCTGGGGCCTTGGAGGGAGCGCTGGTCTTAGTGATTCTGAGACCCTGGTGTAAATGTCAAGGATGCAATCCTAGAACCACTGCCACCCCAGCCCTCCCCCACCCGAGGAGGGATGGAGCAAGGGGTAGCCTTTGCCCTGTGTGAACTGGGCAGAAACCACCTGTGCTGTTGGGAACCAGCGGTCTGAGCCTTGGGCAGGGTCGGCGCATGCTGCCATGGAGCTGGCTGCTCAAGTCCCAGACGGGGCTGGCATAAGCGTTTGTGAGCAGGCGGCATAAGCCCCACATGGGATGGGAGCCCACCCTTCTTCTTTCTCTCCCTCCGTAGGGGGGAGATAGAGCTATGGGCGGTGGTGCTCCCCATTACGGGGCCCAGGACAGCTGCCGCATTTGTCCTTTGTTTAAGACCATCCCTGCTTGGAGGATCTAGCAATGTTTAACGTCATACTTTTTTTTTTTTTTTTTTTAAAGCTTATAATAGTTTTACATGGTGCTGCTGCAGTCGTCTTGTTTGGGGGCTTCCTAGAGGCAACTGGTTGGCCACTGTGTGAACAGACTGCTGGACTTGATGGGCCTTGGTCTGATCCAGCATGACCTTTCTTATGTTCTTACGTTCTTATGTTCTTACATTTTTCGACACGTTTCAGCATTAGAAGAAGAAAGAAAGTGTGAGAGAGGGAAATGGCCTACCCGTAACAGGGTGGAGTGCCTAGTGATGGTCAGTTTTAAGGACAGCTGTCCTCAGTCTGTAGGGAAGCGGGTTATGAGTTGAGTGTGGGCTGAAATAGATGATACTGTGTCCCTGGGGATGCCCTGCCATGTTGAAGTGGAGAGTTTCCACTGGGAAACCCCTTTTAACTGTGCTGCAGGGCCTGGAGAGCCAGCGTGGTGCAGTGGTTAAGAACGGTGGTTTAGAGTGGTGGACTCTAAATCTGGAGAACCAAGTTTGATTCCCCACTTCTCCACATGAGCGGTGGTTGCTAATCTGGTGAACCAGGTTGGTTTCCCCAGTCCTACACATGAAGCCAGCTGGGTGACCTTGGGCTAGTCACAGTTCTCTCTGAACTCAGCCCCACCTACCTCAACAGGTGTCTGTTGTGGGGAGGGGAAGGGAAGGTGATTGTGAGCTGGTTTGATTCTTCCTTAAGTGGTAGAGAAAGTTGGCATATAAAAACCAACTCTTCTTTTTCTCCCCCCCCCCCATGATGTGGAAGGGGGAGGCAGGAGCCCCTTCCCTGTGCTGTGGTTGTCCCAACCAAAATCGGGGCTTCTGGCTCAGTTAAAAGGAGTTTCTCGGTGAGGGTTGGCAGATCTTTTTTTAAATACTGCCTAGGACACACCTAGGCTCTGCCCCCTCCTCCTAGAGCAGGGGTGGGGAATGTCAGGCCCGGGGGCCGTATAAGGCTCGTGAAATCCTTTGGTCTGGCCCTTTGTGGGTCCTGGCAGATCTCTAGCTCAGAAGGATCTAAGACCAGCGATCCGCCCCCTCCCGCGGACAGGAATAGCCTCTATTCAAGGCGGATGTGAGTACGTCTTGCTGAGAAAGGGAACCTTTTCCCCCCCTTGAAGAAGAGTCGTTAGCTATGGAGCTGCTAGGGCCGCCCAACAAACTGTGTCTTCTGTTTGCTGCCCTGCCTGAATCTCTTGGGCCCAGCTGGGAAAGGCAGAGCTCAAAAGCGAGTCGCTCTACATGGCAGATACTCGGAGCTGTCTCCGGTTGTGCCTCTTGGCTGAATGTTTGACCAAATATAGCAGGCTAATTTTTAAGTTGATAATTTTGTATGGCCCGTGAATGATGTTCTAAATATCTAAATGGCCCTTGGCAGAAAAAAGGTTCCTCACCCCTGTCCTAGAGTAAGCAGCACCAAGCGCGCCATTTGCCCTGGCAGCAGAGCTCCCAGCCCAAGCATGAACCAGTGGCAGTAGCGGCTGTTCCGCTCTGGCGCCGCCTCCTCCTCCCTTGGCAAAGAGTGCCAAGTCTGCTGTTTGCCCTGGCAGTGGAACTCCCAGCCCCAGCTCGGAGCTGAAAGAGCAGCTGGTTTGCGCTGGCGCTGCCAGTCAACCCAGACAGTCTAGTATTTTGACTTAACTGTTCGGGAAAAACACTGGGAAAAAATACTGGCCATTTAAATGTCTGGTATTTCCCCCCCCCCCCCAGTTTTTTCACCCCGGACAGTCAGCGAAAATACCGGACTATCCAGGTCCCTACCAGACACCTGGAAACCTTAATGAGAACTCTCCGTTTCAGAGTGACAGGGCATCCCTGGGGACACCAGTGTCATTAACTTTGGCCCAAAGTCACTGGTCTGAAGGCAGGCACGGTCATAGAATCCGAGAGAAGAGATTTTGTAGGCTCTCTAGGCGAAACTACTCTGTCGAGCAGGGGTGTCAAACATAAGGCCTGTGGGCTGGATCCGGCCCCTTGAGAGCTCTTATCCGGGCTACGAGCCAGCCGAGGCAGCCACCGCCCCCCCCTCTCGATCTCGGCTGGCGAGGCATGGCCCGGCCCGATCAAGTGACATTTATGTCATATCTGGCCCTCGTAACAAATGAATTCAACGCCCCTGCTGTAGAGTATTTCCAATGAGTTGGCCATCCTGCCTCTCCTTGAAAGCTTGTAGTGTGGGAGAACCCACCCCTTTCTGAGGTAATGGGTTGCACTATTGAACTGCCCTTACCATTAGGAAGATTCTCTTAATGTTTGACTGAATTTTCCTCCCCCTCCCGCTAGTAGCTTAATCCCATTAGATGTAGTCTTGCGTTCTGGAGCAACAGAGAACAGAAACCCTTGCAATGTTGCCTACAATGTCCATATGCTTTGTTAAATGTCTTGTTTCTGATGTTTGTGTTTCATGTAGTTATGTTATGTGCCAAGAGGGATCTTAGGTCTTATGTACCGAAGGAGCCGATTTTGTCCTTACAGTGTTGGCCGTATGATTCTCTTACTTGTCAGTATTTAGGGTCTATTTACAATTCAAATTGCTAGGATAACCGCTAATCTGTTCAAGCCAGGAAAACAAGCAGATGTTTCCAGAACCAAACGGTACACCCTTTTGTCCAAAATGAGGCAGAGTGCTCATGGTAATAGGATTGCAGAAAGAATGCAAACCCTGCACACACTTGGGTTTGCTCCAGTGAATAAGGAATCTGTTTTCTGTTGCGGATACCTAACGTTATTTATGCAAGCTTTTATGTTTTAAAAATAATATGTTTCTACACTTGCAAATAAATCCAGAGGGGTAACCATGTTAGTCTGCTGCAGCAAAATTAAACAGGAGTCCAATGGCGCCTTAAAAGAGAAACAAAATTTTATTCCAGCGTGAGCTTCTCCGAGTCAGAACTCACTTCATCAGATGCAAATTCATCCGATGCTTCTGATAATATTGAGCCCTAACTGGCAGAGGATGTGGGCAGTTGTGGGTTGATGTGCATTTTAAGTGTGCATGCACAAACCTATGTTTGTGAAGTGTACAAGGGAGTGTCTTTATGTCTATAAGGGTGTATATATGTGAAGGCATGACTGAAGGTGCCATTTCTTAGTGCAAATCATAATACAGCAATTCTCAAACTTCAATAACCAAAGTTTTCTCTCCCCCCCCCCCTCAATTTTAAACCGGAGTCATGCTTCACTCTGTACCCCTAACAAAGGTTTACTTTTAGAGTGTGGTGGAGTGAGTATTACTCGATCTTGGAGGATGTATCCAGTCCGCCAGTTAAGATCTGCCTCTTAAGCCCTGCCTTCTGTGCCCCTGCCTTCAGATGTGAGGCAGGTGGCAACTAGAGACAGGGCATTTTCTGTGGTGGCCCCCTTAAGGCTTGCCTGGTGCCTGCTAGGTTTTCTTTTATGTGTTAGGCCAAAACACATTCTTTTATCCAGGCTTTTAATTAGAGATAGTATCTTATTATATCTTATTGGCTTTTTAAATGGTCTCCTTCGGTTTTATGGGTAGTTTTTATGCTGTTTATTTAAAACAACAACAACAACACACATTTATTAGCCACCCTTCTTCCTTCCTTTATGACCAGTATTTTGTTTTTAATGGCTTGTTTTATATCGTTACATGGTTTTAATTGTAAGCCACTTTGAGCACGGCTCTAAAGAGGCGACGCAGAAATATCCTAAATAAGGTATAGCAAGACCAGCGACTCCTGCCGAAACACAGGGCAAAGTACCGTTATTCTGATACTCAAAACTTGTTTAGGTTCCCTGTTCTTCTGACCATACTGCCAGAGCGGCAGACGCAAGCCCATAGCAGTGACTCAGGCAGAGAGACGCCGGGAAGCCTTTTCTGAGGATAGGTCACTCCATGGCATTTCACCTTGGGTGTGATTCAGACTCAGCTGCTAAAGGGACAGAATTGGAAGGAAGTATGGCGAAAACGTTGGTCTTTCAGAGACGTAGTCGGCAGCCTCCTTTACGGGTGGATATTTTGGGAGTCTTTAATTGAAAAATGCCTGCTCTCATTGCATCTGCCTCTTGATCCCAGCTGGGTGTTGGGAACAGAAAGGGGAGGATCGTTTGCCCCGTTCTTCCCACCTCCTCTTCTTGGACCTGTCCCCATAAATCTCCCAAAGGCACCTCTGACTAAGGCTTGACAAAGTGCAGCCTGACCCGACCGCCCACCCCCCCTTGCAAAGGGCCCCCACATCTTTTGCCCTTTTTAAATTTTTCATCCCTCTGTCCTTGTCTTCCCTTACGGTATTGTTTCCTCGGAAACCCTCTTTTCAAATAAAGCCCAGGGTGGGGATGGGGTGTGTGTGTGTGTGGGGGTAAGGCTGCCCCC
Source organism: Euleptes europaea (assembly GCF_029931775.1). Classification (NCBI taxonomy): domain Eukaryota; kingdom Metazoa; phylum Chordata; class Lepidosauria; order Squamata; family Sphaerodactylidae; genus Euleptes; species Euleptes europaea. The sequence continues at coordinate 84,365,607 of NC_079318.1, forward strand.
CCTTCGGGTTACCCCCCTCTCCCCACTCCCAAATATCCCTCCCCTGCTTTGGTTCACTGTGGATGCCTTGCCATTACCTAGGCAACCAGGGGGTGCATGTGTGAGGGGAGACCTTTTGTCTCTCGCTGTGATAAATGCGCAAAAACCTCATGCGCCTTGCACAAAAGCCCGCTCCTCCCCGTTCCCCCCTCCCCTCCTGTTCCAAAATGCTCCTCCCCCCAGAGTTTGGACAAGGCAAAAAAAAAAAAAATCTATTTTAGCATCTATTTGGCATTTCCTTTCCAACATCTTCCATTGACCCTTTCCCCCAGTCCTGTTAGGATTGTCTTCGCTCTGGTTCATTGTGTGCTTGTGAAATACCGTAAAACGGTTTTAACTGGGATGTGGAAAACCTTAAGTCAGATGGGGAGAGTGGTTTGAGACGAGGGATAAGCCCCTGCATCCCACTGATTTTTAGGAACGTAGCAGAGAAAACCAGAAGGATTACATGTGATGGCTACAGCTTTGAGCTGGTTTCGTCAGAAAGCAAAAGATTTGCAATCAGCTTAGAAAGATGCCCCCAGCTTCATTGGGCAGCAGATTTTTTTCAGCATCCCCAAAAATATTTTTCATGTCAGTGCTTTCCTTCCTTTCCTTTATCCCTTAGAAGCTCCTTGATCCCATTGATCTTGAGCAGCATATATCTAATGTTTGAGGGATATAAGGACTGAAACAAATCTTGCCACTGACACTGTAGCCTTGGGATCCCTGTCACTTAGTAAAAAAGGCATTATGTCAGACACAGAGGGATTAGATTTATATGTTAAAAGGGGAGAGAATATATCAGTGCTTATTAAAAATTGATGGCGGCGGGAGTTGTTTGAGAAGAGACGTCTCTTTTAAACGGAAGGGAATGCCTCTTCTAAGATAGTGGCTGCCATAACGGGTGGTGACAGTGGTTAGAGGGGTGGACTAGAATTTGGGAGGCCTGGGTTCAAATCCTCATACTGCCATGAAGTCTGCTGGGTGACCCTGGGCCGGTCACATTCCCTCAGCATAACCTCTCACAGGGCTGTTGTGTGGATAAAATGGGGGAGAACCATATACGCTTCTCTGAACTCCTGTGATGAAGGGCAGGTTAAAAATGTACCAGATAGGTCGATAATATAAAAAGAGGCATTCCCAGGGCCATGAAAACCATCTTATGTTTTCAAACCATTGGTCCAGTTCTCCCAGGGCTGTGTACTCTGACTGGAAGCAGTTTCCCCAGGGCTCAGAGAGAGGGTCTTTCCCAATGATGCTGATCTGAAATCCATCATTTCTCTTGGGCTCAGTGCCAGCATACGATATGGACCCTACCCAGACTCCATTTCACATACAGTCTCTTCATGAGTGATGAAATACATTTTTTTTTATATAATTTCTGAAATATTTACAAGAGAGAATATCACGGAACCGGCCTTGAAGCCTAGCTGAGCTCCTCTCTCGCACCCAGGCCTTTGGCCCCTGGAGGCAAACCACCTCTGGACGGTTGTCTCCTGCCTTGAAAACCCTATGGGAGTTGCCATAAGTTGGCTGCAACTTGACAGCACTTTCCGCAACTACAGTATACCCGTTCCTTTTCCCCTTCACATGTGTGGAGCCTCTCTTCTATCTCTCACAGGGTGGAAAGCCTCTTCTGAGCTGACGCCTGCTGTCCCGTTCCCCCCCTTCCATCAACTAAATATCTTTTTCCTGAGAATGTTTATTCATTTGCTGATCTCTTGCAGACATAAATCAATTAATTAACAAAACTCACAAGGTTGGCTTTCTTTGAACAAGCGACAGTCTTGTTAAACGGGGTAATGGATGCAGTGTTGTGTGACATTCTTTTTCTAGACAAGGGGGACTCCTTAGTTCAACTTGATCGTATTTTCTGGAAGGGGTTTGTGCAGTCCGCAGCATGTAGTGACAGACTGTATGAGGCTTCGGAGTGGACCGTTTGGGTTCAGTTCCCATCTTGACCTCAATCCTCACCATGTGGCTGCCATTGGGAGAGCCCCTCTGACTCAGCCTTGTTGTAAGATAACTGCATTACTTCATGTACATGGCTCAAAGGCAGACCCATGGGAAAGCCCCAGTTTTGCATGGGAAATACCTTGACTTCAGTCTTTAGTATCTCCAGATAAAGGATCTCAGGAGGGAGGCCTTTTCTCAGTCCGTGGAGAGCCACTGCCAATCTGAGGGGACAATATTAAGGTAGCTGGACTAATGGCTTGGTTGGTGTAAGGCAGCATCATATGTTCATCTTGACTTACGCAAGGCCATGCTGGTAGTTTCACCATGGGTTTTAAGAGAAAGGGAAAGTCGGGAACAGTGAGAAAGTTTGACCCGGAAGGAAAAATACAGGCAGGAAGAAAGAAGGGAAGAATATGAGGAACATAAGAAAAGCCTTTCTGGATCAGACCTGTGGGCCACCAATTCCAGCACCCTGTTTGACAAAGCAGCCAAAACAGTAGCCCTGGAAGGCCAGCGGATGGGGCGTAGAGGCCAAGGTCTTCCTCCTAATGCTGGTATTTAGAGGTTTTCTGCCTCTGCGTATGGAGTTCTTTTTGCTCACCATGGCTAGTAGCCATTGATGGACCTCTCCTCCACGAATCTGTCTAACCTCCCTTTAGAGCAGGGGTGGGGAACCTTTTTTCCACCAAGGGCCATTTGGATATTTATAACATCATTCGCGGGCCATACAAAATTATCAACTTAAAAATTAGCCGACCAATACGTCTCTCCATGACCCGGGTGGGAAAGGGTTAACACAGTTTCTTGGGCGGTCCTAGCAGCTCCATAGCTAATGACTCTTCTGCAAGGGGGAAAAAAGGTTCCTTTCCCCAAAAAACAAACTCACATCTGCCTTGAATAGAGGCTATTCCTGTCTGCAGGAGGGTGCAGATCACCAGTCTTAGATCCTTCTGAGCTAGAGATCTGCCAGGACCCATGAAGGGCCAGACCAAATGATTTCATGGGTCTTAAACGGCCCCCGGGCCTGATGTTCCCCACCCCTGCTTTAGAGCTATCTGGGCTCATGGCCAGCGCTACATCCAGTGGTAGCAAATTCCACAGATTAATTACTCAGTGAGTAAAGAAGTATTTCCTTTTGTCTGTCCTGAGTCTACTGCCAATCAGTGCCTCCCCCCAAGTTCTAGTATTGTGGGAACGGGAGAAAAAGTTATCTCCATTTTCTCCAACCCATGCATAATTTTATAAATCTTTACCATTTCCCCCCTTAGCTGGTTTTTCTAACCTGAAAAGTCTTCATAGGAAAGGTGCTTGGTTCATCTTGGTTTACCCTCTTCTGTACTTTGCCCAGTTACGCAATATCCTTTTTTTGAGATAATTCTACCAGAAATGTACACACTATTCCAATTAAGGGTGCACAATAGCCCTGTGAAAAGGCTATACAATATTGGTCAGTTGACTTTCAGTTTCTTTTCTGATAAATCCCGGGCATGTTTTCTTTTTTCACCACTGCCACACACTGAATCAACATTTTCATTGCACTATAACCCAATTTTGATAGATCCGCTTGGTTTTCATTGTCCTGAATTATTTGCTATTATCTGCAAATTTGGCCACTGCATTGCTCAACCCGATTCGAAATAATTTATGAACAGATTAAACAACACCGGTCCCAATACCAATCCTTGTGGGGAACACTTGCCTCCGTTGAGAGAACTGTCCATTTATTCCTACTCTCTGCTTCCTGTCATTTAACCTATTTTTAATCCATAAGTCATTCGGTTATCGCATAACTGCTAAGCCTACTCAGGAGGTTTGGGTGAGGTAACTTGTCAAAAGCCTTTTGGAAGTCCAAGTGTATAAATATCTATTGGATCATTGTTTCCCAATCTGTGGGTTGGGACTCAACAGCGGGTCATAAAGCCTCAGAAAGTGGGTCAAAGGCCAGCCCTCCATAAAGGCTGCATTTGCCCTTTCCATTGCTCCATTGAGAGCCAGTGTGGTGTAGTGGTTAGGGGAGATGAACTCTAATCTGGAGAACCGGGTTTGATTCCCAACTCCTCCACATGAGTGGCAGACTCTAATCTGGTGAACCGGGTTTGTTTCCCCACATGAAGCCTGCTAGGTGACTTTGGGCTAGTCACAGTTCTCTCCAAACTCTCTCAGTAAAAAAATTACGTGGGCTCCATGTTGTTGATTGGAGTTTAGGATGAGTCCTTCATAAAGAAATTAACTCTTCCTGCTATCATGTTGTTCTCATAAGTACAACAGGGCCTCTCCAACCTGACCGAATTAAACAAAAGGTCTACCTAGCGTAGCATTCTGCAATGGTTAGCCAGTGATTACCAGGAGGCCCACAGGCTGGGCATGAATTTGAAGGCTATCCCTGTTTGTTTGCACATCTAGTAATCTGAGGTACGTCACCTCTATGCATGGAGGTTCCATTGAGTGAGTAGCATTAATAGACCTGTCTTCTGTGAATTTGTCCGTTCTTTTTTATATCAGAGACATCTAAGCCAGTGGCTTTCACTGCTTCTTGTAGTACTGAATTCTATAAATTAAAGCCGCAGTGTTGCAAAGAAGTATTTCATTTTGTTGCTCTTCAAACTCCTGTCAATCGATAGGTCAGACACCCTACCCCGCTCTTTAATCCCTCCGGACTGTGCTATGTCCTGTCAGCGTTTTCTTTTTGGAATACATGAAGTGGATCTTGTAGGTCACTGCTGGAACATATGCTTTGCAGATCTCAGATTCAGTTTCCAGATAAACAGGATATGAGGTCTGAGATCTTGCAGACAGACGTCTCCTTGAGATCATGAAGAGCCCCTGGAGTAGATAGTGGTAGGTTAGCTGGATCAGGAATCCTACTTCAGCATAGGGAAGTTTCGGATGTTATTGGGGGAAGGACCACAGTTTAAAGGTGAAGTGTGTGCTTTTCAGGCACAAAGTCCCAGCTCCCCAAATATAGTCTTAACGTTCGAGTTGTGTAGTGGTTGGAGTGCTGGCGTGTGGGTGGAGAGATCCAGAGGAGAACTGTGTGTGTTACCTTTTACTCCAGTGGAGGGGTAGGATAAAAATATGTCAAGTTAGTCTCTGGCATTTTCAGTGAAAAGGCTCTCCAGATAACAGCACTGGGGGGGGGAACCCTGAGATCTGGGGGAGCAGACAATCCTGGGGTAAGATTAGGATTGCGTACTTTCAAGTGGGACCTAGAGATCTCCCAAAATTACAACTGATCTCCAGAATACAAACTCCCTTGGAGAAAATGTCTGCTTTGGAGGCTAGATTCTACGGATTTATAGCCTGCCCTTCCCAGATCCCATCCCCAAATCTCCAGAAATTTCCCAATCAGGGATTGGCAACCCTAGACGGTCTGACGATCTGATGTGATATAAGGCGGCTTGTTGGGGAGCTTAGTGGCAGAACAGATGCCTTTCGTGTGAAAGGTTTCCGTTCTGACCCCTAAACTTGTCTCTTTACGAGGATCTCTGGGAAGGTTTTGGCCCGGGAGATCTGCTGCCAGTTAGAGCTGACAGTATGAGCTAGAAGGGGTCTTGGACTCGATGTAGGGCAGTTTTATGTGTATATAACCTCCACCGCGGCTGGCCCCCTGGTTGCCTTAAAACCGAAGTGCCCGCACGGTGTTATTTCTGAGCCTCATGGCTGATTGCACATTGAGGCTACTGTGGGTCTGTCCATTCTTCTCTTATTCTCTCTTCCCCCCCCCCCAAGATTTCCTGTAAAGCTCTGCCAAGAAAGTCTTGTAATCGGGGAATTCAGAAGCTTGTGTGAGAGCTTCTTGCCCTGCAGAAGTCCGCTGCAGTCCCGCTGTTTGATGGGCCTCTCGTCCTTTGTGTTGGCTTCCTTTCACCGAGTTGAGTTGGTGTGGGTTTTTGTTTTTTTTTGCTTGCTCAGGAGCCACGGGGTGGAGGGACGGAGGTCCATTTTGGAGAGGGGGAAGATGGGGGCAGAGAGGAAGCAAATCGGAAGGGTTGGCACACAGCATTCATCGTCCTGGCTTCTGTGCAGGCACCCGTGGGACTGCGCATGCACAGGCCAGCTGCAGAGAGGAGTTCTCCAGCTTTCTAGAGCTTTCCAAGCTGCCAGAGCACCCCTCCCCCTCCCATCCAGAGCTGACATTTCCCACCCAAAAACAATGGAAGAAAAAGGGGAACAAAAAAACTCAACCTAAAAGTCAGAGGAAACCAACAGTGTTGAGCTAAACTCCTTCCCACCAAACCAATAGGTAACAGGAGAGGGGGAAGCATTCCTCCCTCAGTCTACTCTTAATTGCCGTGAAGAGAGGTCATCTTCTCCAATTGTTCCTTCATCGTTCTTGTGAGTTCTGTGGAGTCCTTTTCTTCTATTTCTCCAGGAAAGAATATGGCTCTCTTTAAAAAAATGTGCAGTCTGTGGAACCAAAATGGCACAGTCTGAGGACCACACATCCTGTCTCTTCTGCCTGGGGGAGTCATAAAATACCGCAGCTTGCAAAATATGCTGCCAGCTCACTCCCAAAGCTGGGCACAAAAGCGTCGTGTGCTTAAAGGCTGCCCTCTGGGAGAAAGTGCCGGGGCCCTCACAAACACAGCCTGAAAAGCGCCAGCCTCCTCTCGAGAAAAGGGCCTGAACACTGTCCTTAGTGTCAGTGCCCTCACCGTCAGCCTTGGATCCGACTAACAAACAGGGTCCAAGAGTAGCGTCGGCTCCGAGAGCCTCATCGGAACCACCTCCGAAATCATCTAAGAAGGCGGCAAAGCATGCTTCTCCTCGACGCCGGGTATCACCGTCTCCTTGGCGCCGAGCTTCGCCCTTCCCTTGATGCTGATCCCGAGCTGCGAGTGTGGTTCTAGAGCAGCCCCCTCGTCCCAAGATGCCCTCTCCATCATTGCGAGCTGCAGAGTCACCTGCCTCTTCCGATTATGAGGTCTTTGAGGTTCCGCCTCCGCCCTTGGCCTCAGTTCCACCCAGGTCGAAGGCTTCAGCGACTTCAGCAGCGGTCCGTCCTTATCACTGCGGTCCCTCACAGTCTCCTTGGTTCCCATGCCCCTCTATGTACTTACCTCAATGGGGACGATGGGACCAGCAGTTCTCTTGGCTGCAGCATCAGCAATGGGGGATGCCTCCGAAGGGGTTCAGTTCTGAGTGGCGCCCAGCTCCATCCGCCTTGGTGGGTTAACTTCATCCACTATCCCCTTCAGAGGCGCATGACTCCAAGGAGGGCATAATTCATGGATCCAACCTTGAATCAGACATTCCATTGGTTCCATCCCCAGGTCCAGACATAGGTGGCTGTTTACCTATTTCTCCCATGGAAGACCTGAGAATGTACACAGAGCAGCTCATATGGATGGCTAAATCCTTGAAGCTCGACGAAGTTTCTTTTGCTCTGCTGTGTTCACTGCTATACCGTTCCCCTGCGAGACACAAAATGGGGAGGTACCAGGTGTTCTTATTGGAGTGGGTGGTGCAATACATCGACCTCCTCCCTGACAACAAAACATTCTTGTCCAAGTCGATTTCTGTGGAAGGTGTGCAACTTGGCAAGCAGCAGTTGAACGCCTCCTGCCATGCAGTCGATTGTTGTGCCAGAGCCATGACCTCTGGCATAGTAGTGCGTAGGCATTCATGACTCAGGTCATCAGCGGTACCCAACGATAGCAGGACCGGAGTAGAGAACATGCCTTTTGAGGGCAAAGAGTTCTTCAGCACATAAACACACAGGACCTTAGAAAGGATGTGCAAAAACTAGCTCATAGCTAAATTGTTTGGGCTGATAAGACCGCCACCTTCTTCCTTCAGGCCAAGTTATTTCTGTGGCATTCCTATCAGTATCCTAGGTCATACCGCTAGCAATTTACCCATTAGCAGCAGCCCCTCATACCCTCAGCAGCCTCAGAGCAGGAAGCTGCTTGGGAAGCACAGCGGCAAGCAGCAGCCTGGCCCCACACAGGAGCAACCCGGGAGAGAGAGAGAAGTGCTTTGCCTAATTAGACTGCACACTTGTCTTTGCCAATAGGCTAAGTTATTTTTTGCATAGTTGATCTTCCATTAATGGAGACAGTTGGGTTTTGTCCACGGTGGGGAGGGGTTCCTTTCTAGCGTTTGCTTCCATCCCTTCTTTCAGACCGCCTGCAGTATCCCCTCCCAAGCCACCACCCCTGTTGCGGGATGAGGTCGCCACTCTCCTACAGAAAGGGGCCATCGGACAGGTACCCATTGCATAATGCAAGCAAGGGTTTTACTTTTAAAGGAGCCCCGTGGCGCAGAGTGGTAAGCTGCAGTACTGCAGTCAAAGCTCTGCTCACGAACTGAGTTCGATCCCAACAGAAGTCGGTTTCAGGTAGCCGGCTCAAGGTTGACTCAGCCTTCCATCTTTCTGAGGTCGGTAAAATGAGTACCCGGCTTGCTGGGGGTAAAGTGTAGATGACTGGGGGAGGCAATGGCAAAAAAAAAGAAGAAGCCGGGGCGGGGGGGGAGAGAGACTCAACCTAAAAACAAGGTAGGGTACCCAAAGGTTGGGTGGAAAAGAACTCAATTAAACTATGAAATATATTTATTATAAAGTGCTCATGCATATATTTTTTAAAAGCCCATGTGGCAACAAATACAAGGTTGATAATCTAAAATTGCATGCCAAACACGTTTCGGCCCCCAGGCCTTCTTCAGTGGTCTAGTAAAACATATTATGCTCACATACACATAAATCAACAGATTATATGATTTTGTGATGGCCCAGGTATGTATTTTGAGATGTCTCGGGGGGAAAAATCAAGAATAAAAATATATGTTAAAAACAGTTTGACTATACCAAATTTTATTCTTCAAACAGAAGGATTTTAAGGCTACTTACATTCCAAATGCATTCTGTGTCTATGATATCAGATTGTTATTAAAATATGTTTTGAATTTCAAAAGCACGCATCCATGGAATGCAGCCTAAATATTGCTTTCTGTAGGGAAAAAAAGGTCTATTTGGAATGTAAGTACCCTTAAAATCCTTACAGGAATGTGAGTAGCCTTAAAATCCTTTTTGAAGAACATAATAATAATAAGAGTTGGTTTTATATGCTGACTTTCTCTACCACTTTAGGGAGACTCAAACCAGCTTACAATCACCTTCCCTCCCCCTCCCAACAACAGACACCCTATGAGCTAGGTGGGGCTGAGAGCGCTCTAAGAGAGCTGTAACTTGCCCAAGTTCATCCAGCTGGCTTTGTGTGTAGGAGTGGGGAAACAAATCTAGTTCACCAGATTAGCCTCCGCTGCTCATGTGGAGGGGTGGGGAATCAAACCCGGTTTTCCAGATCAGAGTCCACCATTCTAAACGACAACTTTTAACCACTACACCACACTGGTTCTCCTTTTTGAAGAATAAAATAAAATATATTTCATAACTTGAGTTCTTTTCTACCCAGCCTTTGGGTACCCCAAAAAAGAAGGCAATGGCAAACCATCCCGTAAACAAAGCCAGGTAAATGTCGCGATGTGACGTCACCCCAAGGGTTAGGAATGACCCGGTGCTTGCACAGGGGACTACCTTTACTTCCTTGTAAAGAAGAAGGGAGGTGGAATGAGGCCCGTTTTGGATTCAAGGGTTCTGAACAAAATGTTTAAAGTTACTAAGTTTAGAATGGTGTCCCTGCAAAGAAGACTTTAAGACAGGACTTCACCATGCCCATTTTACACGTGAGCCCAAGGACCAACCTGCTGATAAAATCGGACGGTATCATTTTGAACTGTGGGAATGTTGCTTGGGCAAATGCTATCGAAGCCTCCTTCCATGATGAAAACCTAGCATTTCGGGAAGAAACGTTTCACCGCTGCATTTCTCCCTGATTTTCTGGCTCCCGCATTCTGAGAGGCTATACAGCCGGGAATTCTCTACCTCGAGGTTTATCTGTCTGCGCATATCTGCCTGGAAAGCACATCACTTGCTCAAGGCCGCTCGTCGAATCCACCGCGGGACTTTGGCAGGGCCCCGCACCCTCCCAACATTTTTGTTGCTGGCTCTATCGTTTTGGATTCCCCCCTCCATTTCATTTAAATTTTTTTCACCGCTTTATTATCACATGGCTCCAGGCAGCAGTGCCTGGGTATTGATGTGTTCCAAAAACAAGACACACTCTTTGATTCGGCAACGGTCTTTCCATGTGCCAGGGGTGTGTGTCTGAGTGCGTGTGCATGTACGTGAACTTAATGATCAAAAGACAGGATGGGCTACAGGCCTGCCCCACCGCAGGTGAACCGAGCTTTGTTCACCTCCTGGCATTATGCAAAGTGCATAATAATTCCCCCATGGGTTTGGCAGTCTTTGAATGGGGGAGCTCTTGGGGTGAATTGACTTGCAAATGTACCAGGGTGGTCTCTAGAATTCTGGAAGGCAGGAGGGGTTTTTGGGGAGGAGCACATGAAGAGCATTCGTGCATCCTCCAGGGAAGAGAAACAAGCACATGGATCTCCCTTTGGACCTGCCCTGGGATGGGCAGAGAGGTGGGGCAGCCCCAGTTATTTCTGCAACCTCCCCCTTGCCTGCCACACACAGACCAACGCTTTTGCCTGTAGAAAGCAACTGCCTATGATGCAGAGATCTATATCAGGAGGCCTTGAGGGATGATGGAGAGATCCTGGTAATTAAACAGCAGCCGGGCACCATCAAAGCCTGGGTAGCAGAACTAGGGTGGGGCGGTAGAGCATCCACATTGCATGCAGAAGGTCACAGGTTCAATCCCTGATCTCTCCCATTAAAAGGCTCAGGTAGTCAGTGAACACATGAAGCGGCCTTCTATTGAACCAGGCCATTGGCGATGCGGAAGACTTCGGTTTGAGACTGTGGAGAGCCTCTGCCGGTCAGAGCAGATGATACCGACATTGATAGGCCCAGGGTCTGACTCAGCCGAAGGCCGCTTCATGTGTCCAGCTGTTCCCCGCTCCTCTCCCTTAGGAAGGGGAATAATCTCTGGCAGTAGGCAGGCTTGTGACTGAGAGGTCTTCGCATCTGGCACCATATTGTTGCTGTACCTGCCCCAGACCCGTGGGACAAAGGTGTGGTGAGGGAGGAGCTCAAACTGGTTGCCACCTGACAATAGGGGGGTTGTCTTTTATACACGGAAAAATACGGTAAACGGCACCAGGAAAGTCAGCTTTTAATTGAATTATAATTCAGGATTACAAAAGCTGAAGATATTAAGGTGAATCATGTCTTGGGCAGGAGCTTTGGGGACAGTGCGAACCTTTGAGTCGGAGATTCCAGACTGTCGCAGGGCACTTAACGTCTGCATAGTGTCAGTGGTCAGTGACTGCATCTCATGTAAAAGACAATACAGGGAGAGGCAGCTTTGTCTTCTTGCCTGGTGTGGCTTAATTGCTGTCGGCACACCCTGATTTCTCACAGAGAGGCTTCTTCGAAAGCATTGCTGTGGACTTTGTCCCAGGATCTGCTGCTGCGTTCACTGCTATACCGTTCCCCTGCGAGACACAAAATGTGGCATTTGCTCCCCATGTCTGGCATGTGCCTCGTGGGATTTGCTCAAGGTGTCACGCTGGCAGTACATCCGTTCAGGCTGGGGTGGAGGGTGTGCAGATGAAAGGGGGGTGGCAAGAAGAAGAAGAGTTGGTTTTTATATGCCAACTTTCCATTCCACTTAAGGGAGAATCAACCCGGCTTACAATCACCTTCCTTTCCTCTCCCCGCAACACGTGCCATAAAGGATCCTTCAAATGGAGATGCCATGGATCGCACCAGTCACTTCTGAGCTACGATCCTGTCCCTATTGTGTACCATCCTTGCTCACTTGCTACATTTTGAGCCAGGGGGCCTTGAAATTCGCTTCGATGCAGAATTTTCCAGTGTCTCTTGCTTAAAGGCTACTCCTCCCACTTTGCTTCCCCTCCTCTTTCTAGAATCTCTTCGAGGCCTGACACCCTCTCCCCACACTTCCTTCTCCATCTGAGAGACGTTGGAACATAGCTTGTTGCTATTCCATGTCAGAAGCGCATCTCTAGCTTTCAGGTCCTTGTTGCGCTTTGGTGCCTTCCTTTCCGTTTGTTGACATTTTGATCGCATCCCCAATCTGTTTCATGATTTAAATGCATGATTTGCATGCACCATTTATCCCTGTCAAAAAGATGATACACTTACTCACTTGGATCGGTAGATCTATGTGGATTCATATAAGTGACGAGTCTCAAAACTCAATTCGTTCTACTTTTCTGCATTCAGTTGCGAAGGCATTCATTCTACTTTCTCCCTCCCCAACATGAATTGTAGGAATCTCACGCAAGTGTACATGGAACCAAGTTTCTCTTTCATTTGTCCAGGTTTAGGATTTGTGGATATCTAGCCTTAATGAGTGGCAAGCTATAAGAGGCAATCTTGCGCATTACATGGAAGGAAACTCAACTTTGCCACTGAGCCCACCAAAGCCACTGAACCCACCAAAGCTGTTTCTCCTAGCCCTTTTTTGGCCATATTACCAGGTTACCAACGTCCAGGAGGTGGCCGGACATCTTCCAGAAGTACAGTTGGTCTCCAGACAACAGAGATCAGTTCCCCTGGAGAAAATGGCTGCTTTGGAAGGTGGACTCTGTGGCATTATTCCCTGCTGAGGTCCCTTCCCTCCCCAAACCCTCCCCTCCCCAAACTCCCCTCCCAAAATCTTCAGGTATTTCCCAACCCAGAGCTGGCAGCACTACGTATGACTCACCTGCGAGAGAGTATCAGACCATTTTTTCCCAGTGGGTCGCCGTGTTAGTCTGTCTGCAGTAGTGGAAAAGGGCAAGAGCCCAGTAGCACCTTAAAGACTAACAAAAATATTTTCTGGCAGGGTATGAGCTTTCGTGAGCCACAGCTCACTTCTTCAGAAAGCTCATACCCTGCCAGAAAATATTTTTGTTAGTCTTTAAGGTGCTACTGGACTCTTGCTCTTTTCTACTACTGTAGACCATTTTTTGAGTCCCAATTCACACTTTGAAAACCACGGATGCAAGAAAATTATTAATTTCTTTTGTCTGAGCTTATTGCAGCTTTTTAATGTTAAGAATAACTCAAGCCACAGGACTGTGTACTAACATTGGGTTGGCCCAGTATTAAATTGGGTCGGCTCAGAACTGTGTACTAAACACTGGGTCGGCCCAGTATTAAATCTTGTTGTCTTTTGATTTGTGCTGCGTGCCTATATGCAGATCTCATTAACAAAATGAAGTTTGTTTGCTATGGGAACAACACTGATTGTTCTCAAGCTCCTTCACTCTTCCCTTCTCCCATGGAAATGAGAATGAAGACTTCCTGATTTGGAAATCAATGATCTAGCTAACCTTAGTTTGTGGAGAGATGTTGGAATTCAGGTGCTTCAATTAAAAAAAACACACATCCCAAACCAGGATTCTAAAACGAGGAATCCTGGATTGTAGGCAAGAAACAAATTCCAATTCAACTGAGTGCCAAATTCAGATGTCTCAACAGATGCTTATTCTTATAGAATCATAGAATCGGAAGGGACCACCAGGGTCATCTAGTCCAACCCCCTGCACAGTGCAGGAAATTCCAAACTACCTTCCCCCCACACCCCCAGTGACCCATACTCCATGCCCAGAAGATGGCCAAGATGCCCTCCCTCTCATCATCTGCCTAAGGTCCTAGAATCAGCATTGCTGACAGATGGCCATCTAGCCTCTGCTTAAAAACCTCCAGGGAAGGAGAGCTTACTTACAACATCATTTCCCCTTCCTCCACTTTATCCTCACAAAACAACCCTGTGAGGTAGGTTAGGATGGGGAAAAGAAAGTGTGACTCACCCAGGGACTTTTCATGGTCGAGTGGGGATTGGAATCTGAGTTTCCCAGATCCTAGTCTGACACTCAAATCACTGTGCCATTTTGGCCTTCTCCACCAGCTCTCAAAACTAAGGTTATATCGAAGACTTCCTAAACCAAAAGTCCACAGGGGAGGGAAGAAGAAAGGGACCCCCACGAGTAAAACTCCAGTTTGTTTGTGATGTTCGACTGCAGTCTATATTTCAGTTGTTGAAAAGATAATTACGCTACCACACCCCTGACATCTGGGTCACCTGCATCCAGGTCTGCTGTCCCATAGAAGAAAAGCCCAGGATCTGGTTGAAATAAATTTGGCTCTGCCACTGGAATTACAGGATTTCTTGGGTGTCTCCCATCTCAGGACCTGGTCACACCAGGGAAGCGTCTGTTGTTTCCTGGGGCAATCTGTTTGATTGCTCCATGATCCTTTGTGGATATGAAGCACCTTGCTACCCACTATGAATTCACTTTGGGGTAGCCTGAACGGGACAGAAGCATCTGTAGGTTTTTAGCTTAGAAACAAGATGACCTAGAAGGGTGGGTGTGGAGGGGGAGTTTCTCACTTTGATGATACTAGAACTTGGGGCAGGGGTTGTCAGCCAATTTAGCAGATCGGCAAGGAGTTGAGGACAGACAGCAGGAAGTAGTTCTTCACACAAGCGATGGCAGACCTACGGAACTCACTGCCGCAAGGTTGTAGTGGCTTTGAAAAAGGGTGAGATTTCTTTGTGCTGATTTTTGAAGATATTTCTACTCCACCTTTCCTCTTTGCCCAAGGTAGCTTGAGATAAATTCTCAGAGTGGCAGAGGCGCATTAATGGTTTATTACTCAGGATGGCTGAATGAAATCTCCATGTTCAGAGGCCACTTTTATGGTTTCTACTTGGATAGGCTGAGTAGCTGAAAAGGGGGACAGTATCAGGGGGCTAGAGCAGCTGCCCTATGAATAGGGGTTAAAACGCTTAGGGCTGTTTAGCTCGGAAGGAAGGTGGTTAAGGGGAGATATGATAGAGGTCTATAAAATTATGCATGGTATGGAGAGAGTGGACAGGGAGAAGCTTTTCTCCCTCTTTCATAATACTAGAATGCGAGATCATCTGCTGAAGTTAGAGGATGAGAGATTCAAAACAGATAAAAGGTTTTCTTCACACAATGCATAGTTAAATTTTGGAACTCCCTGCCCCAGGATGTGGTGATGGCTGCCAACTTTAAGAGGGGAGTGGACATGGTCATGGAGGATAAGGCTATCCATGGCTACTAGTCAAAATGAACAGTAGTCATGATTCTCTCTATTATCAGAGGAGCATTCTTATTATATTAGGTGGTGTGGAACACAGGCAGGACAATGCTGCTGCAGTCTTCTTGTTTGTGGGCTTCCTAGAGGCCCCTGGTTGGCCACTTTGTGAACAGATTTCTGGACTTGATGGGCCTTGGTCTGATCCAGCAGGGCTTTTCTTATGTTCTTAGTAGGGTTGCTATGCCTCATTTGTGTACGGTTCTGGTCACCGTATCTCAAAAAGGACATTGCACAGCTGGAAAAAGTACAGAAGAGGGCAACCAAGATGTTTAATGAGTTGGAGCATCTTTCCTATGAGGAAAGGTTGAAAAGTCTAGGACTTCTCAGTTTAGAAAATAAACGACTAAGGGGGACCATGATATAGGTTTATAAGACTATGCATGGGGGGGAGAGAGTTGACAAAGAGAACTTTTTCTCCCTCTTCCAAAATACTAGAACTCAAGGACATCCAATGAAGTTGATTGGCGGTAGATTCAGGACTGACAAAAGGAAATGCTTCATTATACAGCGAGTGATCACGGTGTGGAATTCTCTGCCAGAGGATGTAGTGATGGCCACAGGCAGAGACAGCTTTAAAAGGGGATTAGACAGATTCATGGAGGATAGGTCTATCAGTGGCTACTAGCCGTGGTGACTAAATGGAACCTCCACGTTCAGAGGCAGTCTGAATCTGAATCCCAATGCCAGGAGGCGACGTCAGGGGAAGGCCTGTTTGGCCTGTTGTTGGCCCTCCCAAGGAATTAGTTGGTGACTGTGTGAGGCAGGATGCTAGACTAGATGGACCACTGGTCTGATCCAACAGGACTCTACTTATGTTCTAATCAAATGTTTATTTTCAAAACAACATAAAACATCACATACAACATGCACTCCTTGTACATAATCAATACTCCAAACCTATAACAAGGTCATCATCTAAAACCCTATGGAGCGGAACTGAATCATACTATACCGTCTAGCACTAATATTTAAATCTTAAGGGTAGATATCTTTAACAAAACAAGAAATATACAGGTTTGTGCTCATGCCTTCATGCAAATTATATTGCAAAACTTGATTAATATTGTATTATACTGTTACCATTTACTGAGCCTACAAAATGAATAACACTACATATTTGTTATTAATGCTAATAATGAATGCCTATACCGTACTCCTAGTCTGATATAAACAATGTAATATCTAACAGTACCTGATATACTTATGTTCTTATGTTCTTTTGATAGTTACGTAAGAAGATTTGTCCTCCCCATTCCCCCAGGAGGAGAAGTTGCCCCAGTCAAAATTCCCCTCTTCTACACAATTATTGTAAAAATGTAGCCTTTTTTCCTTCTGCACCTTCTACCAAGCAAGCTCATTTGCATTCACTCTTAATGGGCACATTTCAGACATGTACATTTCAGTTTCAAGCACTGAGCAATTAATGGGGATTTGATCAGTCGAATCACATGGATAGCAGGATTTTCTTCCCCCCTCTCTTTCGGGAAGTTCAGGCCAAGTCACCCGCCAAATGTGATCATCTGCAGAATTCAGGACAGCAAAATAGGCACTCGACCCCTCAGCTGCGGAATCGTCCCAAGATTTCCACATTTCATACTACTAGTCCGTAGTCCCCTCCAGCCTAGGGTCTGCTATTTGTTCTCCAAGGTCTGAGAGCACAGAGGGGTCCAATCTTTCTTTCTTTCTTTCTTTCTTTCTTTCTTTCTTTCTTTCTTTCTTTCTTTCTTTCTTTCTTTCTTTCTTTCTTTCTTTCTTTCTCTTTTTCTTTCTTTTTTTCTTTCTTTCTTTCTTTCTCTCTCTTTCTCTCTTTCTCTTTCTTTCTCTCTTTATCTCTCTCTCTCGTTCTTTCTTTCTTTCTTTTTCTTTTTCTTTCTTTCTTTCTTTTTCTTTCTCTTTCTCTCTTTCTCTTTCTCTCTCTCTCTCTCTCTCTCTCTTTTTCTCTTTTTCTCTTTTTCTCTTTCTCTCTCTTTCTCCCCTCCCTCTCCCCCCCCAGGTCTTGAACAATAAAACTTAAATAAGACCCATCTCTAAAAACACCTCCCTTCGTCTCTTGTCTGCAGCCTCCAGAAAACGAGCAACAAAATAAGTACGCTGAGGGTCAGAGTCCTCTTAAGAGGAGCTGAACCTTTTGCTCCAGAGTTGCTCGAGAAGATGTGGACCATTTGTGAAAACCTGGTATAATCCATTTTAGCCTGAGTTGGTATTTGTAAAGGCAATGCAAAAGGATATGTACCAAGGAGTCCACTGACTGAAGAGGGCAGGGACAGAGCGGTCCAATTCCTGTCGCCTGAGATCCTTCAGCTATAGAAGCTGGGAATTGAAACCGGAATCTTTAGCATGCCGAGCAAATGCCGCTGAACTACAAAACTGCCCCCCCCAACCTGGAAAGGCGAGAGAACCGGATCTGGGAGTCTGCTGAAAGGCTCCTTTGCTGGGAAGCGGGAGTGCAGCATTTGTCAGCTTAGATTCCTCTTGGAACCTCTGTGTCAAAACCTGTTCTGACAGAAACCCGAAGCCCCGCAGCGGGCACCGAGCCGGTGTTTTGCCTTGAATAATTCATTGCTGCGCTGGCTTCTACCCCAGGCTTTCTTTGAGGCAATTAATATGTGGAGTGTAACGTTAATGAAAACATAAATCAAGTGAAATGTTTAATTTTGCAGCACTGGATATCACGAAAGAAGGGAGGGGTGGGTGTGAATTCTGGCAGCCCAACCTGGGGGCTGATATTCTGTCGAAATAGCCCCGCAAAGTACTTTCGGTGCTTTGCTTGTCGTTGTGGGGGAAGACAGCCATGTTTACAAAAGATCCTCTTTAGCGCTGGACGGTCAGGATTTAATTTAATTCTTTCAATACCCCTGTTCTCTCCGTCTGTCTGTGCACGTGATCTCAGCCAGGGCTTTGTGCCCGGCATATCCACATCTTGCTAAGCAAGGAAATTTCACTGCTGGAAAAGGGATCTTGTTATGTCAGCTTACATGCGGGGGGGGGAGCTCTCATGTTCACAGAAGAAAATATTAAAAATGTGGGTGCACTCCCCCCCACACTATAAACCTCAATTGAATGTGCATTCTGTTGAGTGGCATCTCTGTATTCTGCATCTAGATTTGCGAGATCACTCTCTTCCCAAGTAAATGTAACTGGTGAGCTGCATTTTTTGGCTTGAGGAAGTGCCTTTGGAAATGGCGTTCTAAACAAAGTGACCCATTGACTTTAGGTCTGCAAATTTTAGGTAATAGATCTATACAAATGGGGAACAAACCCTCAAGAACTTGTGGGGAGGAACTCATTTTCTCTTCCCCTACTGTTTCTTCCTTCCGTGAAACCCCCTATAGCTTCTCCAATATTCCATCTTCCTTCTCTCCTTCCCATCCTCCTTTAAACCCCCAGTGTATTTTTTTTAGAATTCCAGTTTTTCTGCAACTTGATGTTTTTTTTCAGGTTTGCAGAAAGATCTGTCTTACAGTCTCCAAACGCTGGATTTAAGTATCCATAGATGGGGCCATGTTGAAAATTAGGTATATTAGCATCCTATTTCTCTCCTGCCCTCCCTCCAAGAAACAGAGTGTGATGTAACGTGGTTCTCCTCCTCCTCCATTTCCCCCCCCTTACAACAACTCTGCGAGGAAGATTAGACTGAGAGAGAAGAGAATGGCCCTGTTTTTTTATAACTGACTAAAAACACCTCTGATTTATTTGTAAAAAGAAGAAAGAACCTGTAAAACTGGTTGCCCATTTAGTTGTTTTTTTACAAGTACTTGTAAACATTGCAGACCACAAACCTTACCTTAGGAGAATCCTTCCCTCCTGTGCCAAAAAGAGGAGGGGGAATGTTGATGACTCGAACATGCACCATTTAAAAAAAACAAAGTCAGCTTTTTTCATGTGCAATTTTTGTTGCTAATTTAATCTATGACACTCACGGTGAATCAAATAAGATTTCTTTATTTGATGGTCCTGATTGATACCATCCTTGCACTGTGCCATTTCAGAAAGCAGGTGCCTGTGTCTGTATTCACGTGAATGAATATTCCCTCCCTCTCCCCAAAAAAACCTCACCTCCCTGTATGTGGAATGCCAAGGAGAGGGCTCCTAACTTAGCCCTCGTCTTGCTATGCTTAGTTTGGATTCTTGGGAAGCTGGGGCAGGAGTTGCTAAAATGTCTGGTTTGCGTTTACAGGATCCCGTATTCAATCCTTGTCATCTACGGTCAAAGTATCCCTGGTAACAGATGTTGGGAAAGGTCATTGTCTGCCTGAGACCCTTGGAAAACTGTTGCTGCCGCTATTCAGAGGAGACAGAACCAAACTAGACGTACTGATGGTCTGACTCAGTATAATATAGAGAAAGAAACACCTCTGTACCAAAAAATACAACAAAATCAGTATAGGCTAACACACTGTTGAATCACATAACAATAAACCTTACTGTTCACAATAATGTAGTACAACACAAGAACAGCCACGTATCGCACTTACTATAATTTACTACAACATTGACAATGTGTCCCTAAATTGTACAATTTTTCAACACAATGAAAAAATAGTTCACTCATGCTATGTGCATGTAAATTTCACAGCCAAAAGCGCATAGTCCGTCAATAAACTTTGTAGTTGAAGCTGATTCGAACCTCTTTCTATCAGTCCAGATAAGCTCATAGAAATCCGTTTCGTACACGCACAGACGGTTCTTCTAGATAGGTCACCGTTTCGTAGATAGACTTCTGCAGTGTGCTAGTTCCATGCTTTTCTTGGAGAATGCCCTCCTAACCAGTTCCTTCAGGTAGGTGAGACCTACTTAGACTACGAAGTTTATTGTCAATGTTGTAGTAAATTATAGAAGTGCGATACGTGGCTGTACTTGTGTTGTACTACATTATTGTGAACTGTAAGGTTAATGACTATAAATAACATTGTTAATGTAATTCGATAGTGTGTTAGCCTGTGCTGATTTTGTTGTTACTCGGTATAAGGCAGTTTCATGTGTTGTTTTGTGCATAGGATAATTTTTTTAATGTGATAGATCTTTCAAACATGACATCTCCTCTTTCCCTGTTGCATTTTCGTAATAGGATGGTCCCAGTTTCAGCGGGTGGGAGCTTGCTTCATTTGCTGCGTATAGTTAGTTTAATGCAATGTTTCCCATCCCCGCCTGTAGGTACCCCCTTTTTCTTCTGAGACGAGCCCAGCCAGCCAATCAAAATAGAGTCCCTCAAGGTGAAAGTTGACTTCCTGAAGGTGCCCCTTGGCCTGAAGAAGCCCACTCTGAAGGAGGCAGCGGCTGCCTTGGCAGCCGTCCCGGGGCCTGGGAGACCCAAGTCCGTCAACGTGGACCGCTACAAGGCTCGGCGTTCTGACAACATGGACAACGAGTCGCAATATTCGGGGTACTCCTACAAGTCAGGTCACTCGCGCAGCTCCCGGAAGCACAGGTGAGCATGAGGTCAGGGTGGATGTGCAGAGCTTTCTCTTTGAGTAGGGGACCCTTCACCTTCCTGCTTTGAAATTCGACTTCCCGTTTTTCGTTGCCTTCACTCTTGCTTTTGTTGACGTTTCCTAATCACCATCTTTGAAAGTCCAATATAAATAATGTTGTGCTCAAGACCTCTGGTCAGATGAGCCTGAAATAAAAGGAAAGGAATATAAATAATATTTTAATCTTACCTTCCCCAGGCAGCTGAAGGCGTCTTATAAACAGTATACCTGCATGTTGTCACAAAATTTACAACGGCGAAAGCGAAAAACCAGCTTTTGGTATTTTCAGAATGTTTCAAAATTTATTTACTGGTTGGTTTAGACTTATCTATTACTGCCAGAGGCTTCGCTGTCTTTTGCTTCAAAATTGAGAGGGGATGGGGGAGGGGAGACAGGTTTTCCCCCCTACAAGCTGTGGAAAAACAGCAGAAAGGGGCAGGGCTCTGACAGTGGGATGGAGGCAAGATGGCGCCTAAGTGGCCTGATCAGGATCCTCCTTGACTTGAAGTGATCCGCTGAGCGCAGAATCGGGAGCTATCAAAGTCCACGACTTCCAGCGTGGACTTCTTTTTTTCTCTGTTTCCCCAATGCAGAGATCGGCGGGAGCGGCACCGCTCCAAAAGCCGAGACGGGAGCCGAGGGGACAAGTCGGTGACGATCCAGGCCCCCGGGGAGCCTCTGCTGGACAACGAGTCGACCCGAGGAGACGAAAGGGTGAGTGGCCAGAGCAGAGGCTTTGCTGAAGATCTGTGAGGGTTTACGACATCTGTGGTAACTCCCTTTCCTTTTCTTGACCGGCCTTCTGGAGCACGACTCCCAAAATGTTAGTGGTATTTCTGGGGTTGTGGTAATTCCACTGTATTATATGGGTGAAGTAGTAGAAAAGAGCAAGAGTCCAGTAGCACCTTAAAGACTAACAAAAATATTTTCTGGTAGGGTATGAGCTTTCGTGAGCTTTCTGAAGAAGTGAGCTGTGGCTCACGAAAGCTCATACCCTACCAGAAAATATTTTTGTTAGTCTTTAAGGTGCTACTGGCCTCTTGCCCTTTTCTACTACTGCAGACAGACTAACACGGCTACCCACTGTGAATTATCTATATGGGCGAAGGGAAGTTATATTACAGTGAAGAAAACCAGGAGGTGTCGTGAGCCCCCCGGCACACACATGCCGAACAGTTTCAAACCTCACAGGGGCAAGTCCAAGGGTACTCCAAAAGCCAAGTCCGAGGGTTCAAGCCAGGGTCCAGACAGAGCAAACAGTTCACAGCAAGGTCAGGAGTAGATAGACAAGTTGCTTCCACACAGCTACACCCTTTCCAGCTGTTTATAAACAGCACAGCATGAGGCAACCTGTAACGCCAATCACCTGCCAGCCACCTCAGACCTGCTTCTGCAAACACTCATCCCCGCTGTCAGCGCTGGGTCGGTACTGAGCTCCCAGTCTAGCACTTCGCCTTGGGTCCTGTAAGGTCCTCCATGTTTGCCTCCTGCGCTGTTCCTGAGGCTCTGGTGATGAAGTCGGTGAGCAGACAGGCAGCTGGCTTTCTGCAGCCGGCTCAGAGCTGGGGGGGCTGATGGGTTGCTGCGCTGGTTCCTGGCTGCGGGTTTGGGTCTGGCCTTGCAGCGGCGGCTTCTTCCTGCCCCACCTCAGCTGCTGGCTGTGTATAAAAGCCAGGGCTGCTGGCTGACTCTTCATCAGGAGTCATCAGCGTGGTGTAGTGGTTTGGAGCGGTGGAGTCTGATCTGGAGAACCAGATTTGATTCCCCACTCTTCCACATGAGCGGTGGAGGCTAATCTGGTGGACTGGATTTGCTTCCGCACTCCTACACACGAAGCCAGCTGGGTGACCTTGGGCAAGTTACAGCTCTGTTAGAGCTCTCTCTGCCCCATGTACCTCACAGGGTGTCTGTTGTGGGAAGGGAAGGTGATTGTAAGCTGGCTTGAGTCTCTCTTGAGTGGTAGAGAAAGTCGGGATATAAAAACCAACTCCTTCTTCCTCCTCCTCCTCCTACCACGCCCCCCCCCGGACCCAGCTGGGCCATGAAAGGAGGATATATTCTGCTTGTGATCATTTTGAAAGCACAGCAGCTTTGAGTAAGGCCTGGTCTTTGTTAGTAGAGCTTGACTCTGTTGTGGTTCTGTACTGGGTTGGCGAATGAAGGGTGACACGGGGCCATCCCTGGTTCGAGCCTTGCTGCAGCCATGAATTTCTTGGGTCGCCTTAGTTACCCCCCTTACACACACACACACACACACACACTCATTCTTTCTCAGCTTTAGAATCTCCTCCCCACCTCCAATCTGCAGCATGGGGATAATACTAGCCTACCTTACATGTGGTAGCGTTTTAGACACTCGAAACGTAGTATGTATGTAGAGTGCCATCAAGTCGCAGCTGACTCATGGCGACCCCAGCAAGGAGCTGTCAAGGCAAGTGAGAAGAAGAGATGGTTTGCCATTGCCTTCCTCTGCAGAATCTTCCTTGGAGGTCTCCCTTCCAAGTACCCACCCTGCTTAGTTTCCGAGATCGGACAAGATTGGGCTATACCATGCCACCTTCCCGAAACGTGGTATAGAAATGTTAAATATGACTGTGTTCTTAAAATGTTGTTAGCAGGAGGGTGTAAATGGCATGCATTTACTTGTTATGGTCATGCTCATAGTTAGCCAGAAACTAGGAGGGGGGGCCATGTGGTAGAGTCTTCCATGCTGACGGTCTCACATCCCATCTAGTCTCTAGTTTTAAATTATCTCAGGGCCAAACTTGCTGAGATGGCATGTCTGAATTCACTCTTGGGATGCACCTCCATTATGAATTCCCACCAGGAAACTCCAGTGTGGTGTAGTGGTTAGGAGCCGTGGACTCTAATCTGGAGAACCAGGTTTGATTCCCTACTACTCCACACGAGTGGCGGACTCTAGTCTGGTGAACCGGGTTAGTTTCCCCACTCCAACACATTAAGCCTGCTGGGTGATCTTGGGCTAGTCACAGTTCTCTTCGAACTCTCTCAGTCTCACCTACCTCACAAGGTGCCTGTTGTGGGGAGAGAAAGGGAAGGAGATTGTAAGCCAGTTTGATTCTTCTTCAAAGGTAGAGAAAATCAGCTTATATAAACCAACTCTTCTTCAACAGTGGGGCCCAATTCTGTTCAGGACTATCATGCTGTGTGGGGAGGAGGGTGTCCTGAGTCCTCCCCTGCCCCTTTTTTCCAACTGTACGAAGGAAAGTTTTGAATAGAAGAGAAGGGTTCTAGCCTAGCCATTTCCCTGATGCTCTAGTTTTCTACGTATGTGTGGGATTTTTCTCCTCATAGAGGAGCAACCAGTCACGTAATACCTCAGCCTCAGTCTGAAGTGCTACAGTCCAGAAACTGATTTACTAGCTTAGCAAGATAACCATAGGTCTAGTATTAAGCCTAGTCCTGTATCAATAGTGAATTGTCAACGTGAGCTTCACACTGTTGTGGTGAGAGAGCGTTGCATGGAAGCATATACCTTTGTCAGAGTCTCGCCCCTTTGTTAAAAAACAGCACATCGGAAGCCCTTACAAAGGAAAATGGCATTGGACTGGTAAGGAATTCTGGGAAAGGGGCATGGCTGAGGGGACGCCCACCTGGATAACCCTCCTGTTTGGTTCTTCCTTTCCCGGCAGGATGACAATTGGGGGGAGACCACGACAGTGGTGACGGGCACGTCGGAACACAGCATCTCCCACGATGACATCACGCGTATCACGAAGGACATGGAGGACAGCGCCCACTTGGACTGCTCGCGCCACCTGGGCGTCTCGCTGGGCGGGGCCTTGGCCCTCCTCTCCTTCCTCACCCCTTTGGCCTTCATGCTCCTGCCCCAGCTGCTCTGGGGAGAGAAACTGGAGCCCTGCGGGACGCCTTGCGAGGGGCTCTTCATCTCGGTGGCCTTCAAGCTCCTCATCCTGCTCTTAGGCAGCTGGGCCCTCTTCTTCCGCCGCCCCAAAGCCTTCTTCCCGCGCATCTTTGTCTTCCGGGCCTTGCTCATGGTGCTGGTTTTCCTCCTGGTGGTCTCGTACTGGCTCTTCTACGGTGTCCGCATCCTGGACTCGCGCGACACCAACTACCAGGGCATCGTGCAGTACGCCGTCTCCCTCGTGGACGCCCTCCTCTTCGTCCACTACCTGGCCGTGGTTCTTCTCGAGCTGCGGCAGCTCCAGCCCCACTTCACCCTCAAGGTGGTGCGCTCTACCGATGGGGCCAGCCGGTTTTATAACGTTGGCCATCTCAGGTGAGGAATGGTATGGCTAGAGGCAGGTCTGTTTGGGTACGTGTTTTTGTCGCGGGACTGGAGGAGTGGCATAGAAAGGTTCTGAATAATGAATGAAACGTGTGTGTAACTAAGAGAGAAAGTGGCAGCATGTACCCTACCACACACAATGCCTCACTTTCCCATGTCCCCCTGCTTTATCGTCCTCTTATGACCCCCCAGAAGGAAAATTTCCAGGATTGCAGAACTCACATGGAGGAATAACTGCACATGTTGAGGGACTGCAGTATGGGGGTAAAATTGCTCTTCCTTCCTCTTCTGCAAGCACAGCTCTGCTGAGGAAAAGAGCCAGTTTCATCCCCTAGTTCCTCCTCACTACAGCTCACCCACCAACACAGCTGTCCCTCCATACAGATTATGTGACCCCCTCCCTTCAGAAATGATCCTTCTGAGGGTCAGAAGGGGCTTCGGGAACAGAAGGAATGTGGGAGAACTCCGTGGCTTCCGCACGGGTAATACCAATAAATCTCTGTGCTTCCCTCTGCTGGCCAACTTTAGGGACGTTTTCTGTGCGTCTTGGCGTTCCTTGCAGAGTTGGAAACGTTTGATGAGACATCTTCTTCCCACTCAAATGGACCCAAAGATCTCGCACACCCCGTGCCTCACGTCTTCCCTTGTCTCTCCTTGCAGCATCCAGCGAGTTGCGGTGTGGATCCTTGAAAATTACTACCACGACTTTCCGGTTTACAACCCTGCCCTCCTTAACCTGCCAAAGTCAGTTCTGTCCAAGAAAATGTCTGGGTTCAAGGTGTACTCGCTTGGAGAAGGTAAGCTTGTCTTGAGTCTCCTGAACACATGAAACTAAGGCAGTTTCATGTGTTCAGGAGTACATATTTGTGGAGACAAGCCGTTTGTTTTTTGAGCCCAGTACTCTGGGAGCAGAGTCTCTCTCTCGCTGTCTCTTTAAAATGTCAAACATGAAGAGATCTTACCCTTTCTTCTGAGATCCTTTTAACTGGACATACTGGGGATTGAACCTGGGACCTTGTGCGTGAAAACCAGGCGCTCTACCTCTGAGCCATGGCCTAAGGGTCTGCCTGATACCATTGGTGTACAAGAGTCAATTATGATTCCCAAAAGCCCCTTAAGGTCTTTTTCCCTTCAGCTGCTTGAAATCCTTTAAACTGGCAATGCCAAGGATTGAACCTGAGGCCTTCTGCATACAAAGTAGGTGCTCTGTCTTTAAGCTGCAGTGCCTGTTGAGCATATGAAGCCGCCCTTCCTGGTGGTGGGAGAGGAGACTGTGGCTCAGTGGAAGAGCCTCTTCTTGGCACGCAGAAGGTCCCAGGATCAGTCCCCGGCATCTGCAGTTAAAGGGATCAAGAAGGAAGTGATGTGAAAGACCTCTACCTGAGACCCTGGAGAACTCTTGCCTGTCTGAGTAGAAGAAGTGAGCTGTGGTATCTGAAAAAGTGAGCTGTGGCTCACGAAAGCTCACACCCTACCAGAAAATATTTTTGTTAGTCTTTAAGGTGCCACTGGACTCTTGCCCTTTTCTACTACTGCAGACAGACTAACACGGCTACCCACTGTGAGTAGACTAAGACTGACCATGATGGACCAAGGGCCTGATTCAGTATAAGGCAGCTTCATTGGAAAGTCTGAGACAAACCATCGACCCATCAGTGGTTTATTCTGATTGGCGTTCACCCTCCGAGGTCTCAGGGGCCAGTTGCCTGAAACTGGGAAGCAAAAGGATTTCTCAGCCTCCGCTGCCTGAGATCTTTCTAATTGGAGGTGGCCACGGTTGAACGGAGGACCTTTGGGAGACAAAGCCTGCACTCTTACCTCTGAGCCGCATCCCCTCCCAGGGCTCAGGCGTTCCTGTGGAACTATTTTCAGATCCTTCTGCTTTTACTGTCTCCTGCTGCCGGTGTCTGTTATTTGAACCCACGTCTTTTTGTATGCAAAGCACGTGCTCTGCCTCTGAGCTGCCCGCCCCTCCCTGGGACTTCCTCTCTGTGTCTGTTTTCCCTGCTCTCTTTGACAGTCTGTCTTCGCCCTTATTTTCTGCTGTCTTCTCTGGCCCGCCCTCCCTCCCACGCTGATTGTGCGTGATTACAATAATTGCACGAATTAGCAATTATAAGCAAGCCTGTGTGTACTCGGTGCTAAAAACAAACTGACCTACCCGGATTCAGAGCCAAGAGGAGCCGTGAGTTAATTTTTTTTGCCAGGAATTACCCACATGTTTTCAGACTCAGCCTGGAACTATACGATCTGGGAAACTGGGATTTTCCAGTTGTTTTGGAAGCGGAATTTGGACTCTGCCGTGTCTCTGTGCTGCTCTTAACTAGTTCTTATCCTCTCTTCATCTCTGAGGAGAGTGTTCACTTATTTATTTAGATATTTATACCCTGCTTTTCCCCCCCAGCGGGGACCTAAGCAGCTTACACCATCATTCTCCTCTCCCTTTGATACCTCACAACAACAACCCTGTGAGGCCGAGAGAAGAAATTAAATCAAAACAGTTTCCGTCTAGACATTAGGAAGTATTTCCTAACAGTTAGAGCGGTTCCTCAGTGGAACAGACTTCCTCGGGAGGTGGTGAGCTCTCCTTCCCTGGAGAATTTTAAGCTGAGGCTAGATGGCCATCTGTCAGCAATGCTGATTCGATAAATTTAGGCATTTCATGAGAGGGAGGCATGGAGCATGGAGTAGGGGTCACTGGGGGTGTGGGGGGAGGTAGTTGTGAATTTCCTGCATTGTGCAGAGGGTTGGACTAGATGACCCTGGTGGTGCCTTCCAACTTTATGATTCTATGAAGGTGACTGTTTCAAGGTTGATAAAGATAAGGCTGAGGCCAATGGTGCAAAATAGGTTTAAAAAACTGTTATTACTCAGAATAGAATTTCCCTACGTATTTCGCCCAAGAGGCTTCTACAGGGAATCTAACTGCCAGAGTTTATATTCATCTTCCCCTGAAGAAGCCCCTTGGGAGAAACTCATAGGGACATTTCTATTCTGAGTAATAAATTTTTTAAAACCTATTTTGCACCATTGGCCTCGGCCTTATTTTTATCTCCTGTTACTCGGTGCAGCCCTTTTATTTCTTTTTGACTGTTTCAAGGTTCCTATCGAACTTCCCTGGCAGAATCGGGCTTCAAACCTGGGTCTCCCAGATCCTAGTCCAACACTCTTAACTACCACACCACACTGGCTGCCGTGAGGGGAGGGGCTGTGGCTCAGTGGTAGAGACTCTGCTTTGCATGCAAAAGGTCCCAGGTTCCATCCCCAGTATCTCCAGTTGAAGGGACCAGGCAAGTAGGTGATGGGAAAGACCTCCGCCTGAGACCTTGGAGAGCCGCTGCCAGTCTGAGTAGACAATACTGACTTTGATGGACCCAGGGTCTGATTCAGTATAAGGCAGCTTCATGTGTTCACGTGATGCACACACTTTTGAGTGTATGCTTCTCTCAGTTGTACTGTATAGCTTTCAGTGGCGAAACTTTGGGCATTATCAGGCAGAGCGAAACACTTTTTAAAGTTCATTTTCAATGCAGGAGATTTCAGAGGGTAATATGTTAAATGGCCAAAGAGGGCGTGGGGCCAGAACACTGCCTGGCGGATTCCCCACAGGCTTTTGGCAATGGGGTTGGAATATTCATGTATCATTGAAAGCTCAAGGACCTGTGGGTCAGCCTCTCCCTAATTATACTGTAGGGGTAGGGCTGCCAGGTGCCCGCTGAGGGAGGGGAAACTCCTGCCTCCCACCCTCTATTGCCCACCCTCGTTCTGGTGGGCAGAGGGAGGAAAATGGCAAGGGGAATATTGGCACTGATGTTTTGACGTGGTGAAGACCCGGAAGTAAAGTCCCCCCTGCCCGTGACACTCCAGGAAGTGCCTTTAGCTTGGAGAAAAGCACTCCCAGGGCAGGGTGGTGGTGCTGGTGGTTGGTTGTAGATTTTTAGGGTCGCAGAGGTGGGGCAGTTGAACTGTCCCTGTGCTCGCTGATTACCATATTTTTCTGTGTATAAGACGCCCCCACGAATAAGATGTCTCCGATTTTTTTGTACCCAAAATTAAGAAATCAGCTGGCTCTCCAGGCCTGACAGGCGGGGAAGAGAGCGGGGACCTGAAGGCCAGCCGCTGGCCAGCCAGGGCAGCCGGGCTCTTCCCCGCCCGCTCTCTTCCCCGCCCGTCAGCTGACAGGCGGGGCCAGCGATGACGGTGCATTCCATGTATAAGACGACCCCCAATTTTTTACTAAACTTTTAAAGAAAAAAACATTGTCTTATACACGGAAAAATATGGTACCACTCGCAGCCTGCACCCCATAACTCACCTTATGCATGATCGTTCAGTTTGGGTCTGCCTCCATTGTCGAAGTTTCAGCCAAAATCATACAAGGGTTTAGATGAAGGATCTGGCTCGGCATGTTGCTTTGTGTGGCTCGGGCTGGCTCAGGGACAGGAATCTCAGGAGATGATCAGAAAAGATGATCCCACGCCCCTTTCTCCCTTCCTCCAGAAAACACAACCAACAACTCAACGAGCCAATCGCGGGCCGTCATTGCCGCAGCCGCCCGGAGGCGGGACAACAGCCACAATGAGTATTACTATGAGGAAGCGGAGCACGAGCGCCGGGTGCGGAAACGACGCGCCAGGTACAGCTGTGGAGAGTGGCAGGTGGGAAGGGGGCCTCTGCCGTCTCGCAGCAGGGAAGAAGCGGAGCTTGGCTTGGTCCCTGTCCTCTCTGTTGTCTGCCCGCGATGTTGAAATTTAAATGGCAAGCTCTGTGGGAGCAGGGACCTGCTTGCATCACTCTAAAATAATGTAAATAATAATAAACGTGCACAGTTATGTTCTTCAATGGCCCTTAAAAATAATAGCCTAATTCAAAAGTTTCATTAAGAAAAGGGGGAGGTTTAACCTCACTCTCTTATCATTTTTTTAATAGTTAGGCTTGTATCCACGAGAAAGAGAAGCATACCAGATGTCTCCTCTTTTTCCTTGAGCCTCCTCCTTCCTACTGTTCCCTTTACATTACTGTTTTTCCTCCAGTCGATATGCCTGCTAAGTGTAATCCAGCCATATAAAGCTTCTCTGGTCCCTAGGGTTTTAATCCCACCCCAAATTCCCTCATAGAAGTTGGACTGCAAAATTCTGACAGTTTTCCCCCCATTGAGCGGATTGAATGATTGTGAACATTCTGTGCCAGCACACCAGCTTAAGCTCATTGGTGCACAATATAGATTCTCCAGCTTCCTTTTTCTCTTGTTTCTTTGCCTCATCTTGCTGGGTGGGGGGAGCAGAGGTATGATTTACGGCTTAATGTGATTTACGGGACCTTTTTTCTTGTCTCGACAGGCTAGTGGTGGCTGTAGAAGAGGCCTTCACGCACATCAAACGGCTCCAGGAGGAGGATCAGAAAAACCCGCGGGAGATCATGGACCCGCGAGAGGCAGCTCAGGCCATCTTTGCCTCCATGGCTCGGGCCATGCAGAAATACTTGCGGACCACCAAGCAGCAGCCCTACCACACGATGGAGAGCATCCTGCAGCACTTGGAGTTCTGCATCACCCATGACATGACGCCCAAGGTAAGGGGTCCCCTAGTGTTAGCCATAGAATCATATAGTTGGAAGGGGCCATACAGACCATCTAGTCCAACACCCTGCTCAATGCAGGATCAGCCTAGAGCAGTGGTTCCCAAACATTTCGAGCCACTGCCTCCTTGGTTCCACAAACTCAACCCCAGCACCCCCTACCCTATCCAACAACACAATTGAACCCCCCCCCCTAGCGCCCCCTGTTGCCCCCTTGTCTCTTAGTGCCCCCCAGGTAATCCCCCCCCAGGGGGTGGTACTGCCCACTTTGGGAACCACTGGTCTAGAGCATCCCTGACAAGTGTTTGTCCAGCCTGTGCTTAAAGACTGCCAATGAGGGGGAGCTCACCACCTCCCTAGGTAGCTGATTTCACTCTGAACAACTCTTGCTGTAAAAAATTTTCCCCTAATATCCAGCCGGTACCTTTCCACCTGTAATTTAAACTCATTATTGTTGAGTCCTGTCCTCTGTTGCCAACAGGAACAGCTCCCTGCCCTCCTCTAAGTCACAGCCCTTCATATACGTATCTAAGTGGGCTTCTTGTCAGGTGTCTCCTGTTCATCGCATTGAAATCCTCCACAGACGATTGGGGCTCCGGACGTCATGCTTACCGTGGTGTCACTGATGGAGATCTCGGCTACCGGGCAAATTAGTTTGAGATCAAATGGTCCTTAAGATGCCCTGGTGTGGGGCTTTTACAGGCCGTCAGTTTTAGGACTGTAAGAAGAGGGGAGGGGAAAACTATCGGTTAAATAACATGTAATATTAACAAGAAGATACATAGTTCTACCCCCTTATAAAATTCAAGTTACAGTCATTTGTTGACATAATATATTTGATCGTTAACTTTCATAACGTTTATAAGATTTTATTATTGTTTTTTTGTTTTTAATATATTCATAGAAGGATTGTCATTTGTCTTTATTTGATCTTTGAGTATCTGCGTGTAATATTTCTGTTAGATGTGCCATTGTTATGAATTCATACGCTTTGTCAATCCAAATTTTGATTTTTGGTATTTTATCTGATTTACACAGTGATGGTAACACTATTCTTGCCGCTGTGATTAGGTATTTTAATATGATCTGTTGGTCTTTACTGCATTCATCTGGTATTTTACTCAGGAGGAATAATTTAGGATCATATGTGATAGGTTGACCAATTATAATTTCTATGTTCTTATGAATTTTCTTCCAAAATTTCTGGACTGATGTACATGCCCTGAAACATATTGATAGCCAGCAAAGTCCTTTATTATTGGGAAAATACGTTCCCCGTTGCTAACATTTGTTAGCTTTTGGACTGTCGCATTCTAGACTAGCTGCAGTTTCTGAACAGTCTTCAACAGGAGCCCTGTGTAAAGCACATGACAGCAGTCAAGCACAAACTCTGTTGCTGTCGTGGGCTGCAGGATTCCCTTTGGTCACAGACAGAAGGGGCAACATTTTTCTCTTTGGACTGGCTTTTGATGTCTGGATTTAAATCTTCTTTGAGATGGAAGAGCTTGAGGAGACAACATCCATCACTCCCTGGGATTTGGAAGAGGCTAGCTAGTTTGTTGAATGACCCTTCCTGCTCTAGGAGCTTACACTCAGAGCAGATTTTCATACTTCTGTGTGTTTTTGTATTTTTAAAAAAATATCTGTGGTGACCTTGTGGTATAGTGGTTGCAACGTTGCTGTAGAGTCTGAGAGAACTGGGTTGAAATCCACCCTCTACCACAACCTTGTTGGGTGACATTTTGCCAGTCCTCTCTTAGGCTAAGCTACCTCACAGGGTTGCTGCGAGGATAAAATGGGAGAGGGGGCTACCATGTACATTGTACTGAGTTTCTTGGAAGACAGGTGGGATAAAATATTGTCCTACCTGGATGAAGGCACACCAAGTCCATCGTCTCTTTCCATCTTCACTTTTCCAAAATGATCAAGGAGCTTGAGCAACTGCCGTATGAGGAGCGGTTGAAATGCTTAGGGCTGTTCTTAGAAAGAAGGCAATTAAGGGGAGATATGATAGAGGTCTATAAAAATTATGCATGGTATGGAGAGAGTGGACAGGGAGAAGCTTTTCTCCCTCTCTCATAACACTAGAATGCGGGGTCATCTGCTGAAGCTGGAGGGTGAGAGATTCAAAACAGATCAAAGGAAGTATTGTCGAACTCCCTGCCCCAGGATGTGGTGATGGCTGTCAACTTGGAAGGCTTTAAGAGGGGAGTGGACATGTTCATTGAGGAGAGGGCTATTCATGGCTACTAGTAAAAATGGATACTTGTGTGTAATATTAGGTGCTGTGAGATACAGGCAGGATGCTGCTGCAGTTGTCTTGTTTGTGGGCTTCCTAGAGGCACCTGGTTGGCCACTGTGTGAACAGACTGCTGGACTTGATGGGCCTCGGTCTGATCCAGCATGGCTTTTCTTATGTTCTTACGTTCTTGCAGGCATTCCTTGAACGTTACCTGAGTGCCGGGCCTACCATCCAGTACCACAAAGATCGCTGGCTCGCGAAGCAGTGGACTCTGGTCAGTGAGGAGCCAGTGACCAACGGCCTGAAGGACGGGGTGGTCTTCGTCCTCAAGCGCCACGACTTCAGCCTGGTGGTGAGCACCAAAAAGATCCCCTTCTTCAAACTTTCAGAGGAGTTTGTGGACCCCAAATCGCACAAGTTTGTGATGCGGCTTCAGTCAGAGACCTCGGTGTGAACTGAAACTGGGGCGAGGGGCTTGAAGGCCTGAGCATGACCTTCTGTGACAGGGGAGCAGCCCGGTGCACAACAATATCTTCGTCCTTTGCTGTCGCTGGGATTTGGAAGAGGCCATCCAGTCGGTTGAAAGCCTTCCTGGTTTAGGCATTTACATCTACTACATCTCTGCATCTTCTGATGCCGACATCAGCCACTCAGTTTCTTCTCTCTCCAGATTTTCCCTCCACAAGTTCTTCACAGACGCCGATTGAGGGGAGGAGTCAGGAGACGGAGGGTGACCTCTTTCCGCCCCTCCCCATTTCCATTCTCTCTAATCCCAGTTGTGCTCGTAGCAAACCCCAAAAGGTGCACAGATGCGAAGGATGGCATAATTTCTCCCCTCTCCTCCCCCAAAAGACGAAACTGAAAGTGCGGTGCCAAATTTTAAGGGCTAATTCCGTTCACTGTCTTCACCAGCATCTCCAAACGCAATTGGGTCTGAGGAACTTTCTTGAATGTGTTTTTTTTTTTTTTTAAAGTAAAAAAACAGCAACCAACTAACCTCACAGCTCTGGCCTTTGAAACATCACCCAATTCTGTTGCTGGTATCTCTCAGTCTCCGAGCTGTGTCTTGACTCGCACAAGGGCTTGGCGGAACATCCTGGAGGAAAGGACCTCCTAAGCCAGGCGGCCACGGCTGCTATTTTTCATCTTCGGTCCCCCATGGAGGTGTGTGGAGGATGATGATCCCGGCTGGCCCTTCTTGGTGTTTTGCAATTCCGGTACAGAAACATCCTGTTGCATTTTCTTGTGCTGGTTTTTTTTTAATCAGCTCGACCTTTTTGAAAACAAAATAAAAGACACGTTGGGGTTTTTTTTGGTAATGTTTAAAATGGTGAGGTGTTTTTGTTTTTCTAAAAAAAATGATGCTGATCTCTGTACTTTTTAAAGAAATCCTGTGTGTTGTAAATAATTGACTTCCGTTAGGATCGCCCGAATCATAGTTGCGCGCACCTCTCCTTGATTTCCCTGTGGTTGGTGCCTCATTCAGTCAGAGGCTGTTGTGTGTCGGAAGACCCTTGGTGTGAGAGGGGGGTATAGTATCACAGCCTTCCTTGATAGTTCTAGTCCAAAATCGAATCGATATTCCACTCCTTTAACTTTCAGTGCAATAGAGGATTGGCCTTTTGGCCATGGATTGGGGCCCAGGGAGGCCCGGACCCCACCTGATGTGTCCCAACCCCCTGCCGCTCTTGCTCCCGTTTGGAAGGACCTGCTGCTAGTGCGCATGCGCAGAGAGTGCGCCTCTCTTTGCACGTACACTGAGAGGGGCGACAGAATGGCACAGTGCAGTAGAATGGAGGTTTCCTCTTCGGTCCGTGCCTATAGCTGAATCATGGCTGCTGTCAATTTTCTAACTGGAAGCTCAGACAGCCTAGCCGTTTCCTTTCTCTATAGTCTGAATTGAGGCACTGCTGTTTCGAAGCAGGATCCATGGGACACCCCCTACACATACGCTTTTGAAATTATTGGCGCACAAATGCTCTTGAGCAGTTCCTTTTCCTTTCAACAAGGCCTGTACAGGAGAAACGTCCCTTTGGATTGTATCCTTGGCTATTGGAAACCCCTAGCAACAGCCATGAATTGAGTGGTTCTGGGGCTTCCTCCTTGTTCATCTTGGCTTTGTAGCCCTAGTATCTCACCACTTTCAGGTATCATGTTCTCTTATACCAGCCACGTTGGAGCAGAAATTTGTCCAATCTAAGAGCTGGCAAATTATGACTTCATCTCTCAAAAAGGCAGCTGGGCTCACCCTGTCTCTTCTGTGTACGTTACATATGTTGACTACTCTGTACCTGGATGAGATCTTGGGTTAGTGAGGACTTCTAGAATGACCTAGTTGAACTCCTTCTGTTGGGTGAAGCTGAAGTCCTATCCTTGAGCCAGAAAAGCCCCCAACCAAGTTTCCAGAGGCCTACGGGCTGGCAATTACCTACCTTGGCCTTCTATACTCCATCCAGTCTGAGCTACAGATCTCAACAAATCCCATCAATTTCTCATTTGAGAAGTCTAGGATGCTTATTGGCTGCCACCAGTAAGTCTAAGATGCTTATTGGCTGCCATTGTTGATGAGTAATGATGACATCACAACATCTGTAAATGTTTTGTCACGTCACATTCATTTCCTGAATGTGGATTGTTTTTATTCACTTATTTTTCTCGAAGGAATCCTTTTTTGTTACATATACCTCAGGATTTTTTCTTCTTCTTCTGAAGGGTCTCTTTGTGTGTCTGCTGCCGTTCCAATTTATCTAATTTTGTACAACAAAGTTTTTAAGTAAAGTAGGGCAGAGTTAGGGTCGCTTTGAAAGTGGTTGCTACGTTGGTGCTTTTTGGAGTTAAGAACTGTTGGGCATTGTCTGTGGGTGGGTTGCTTTGCTCAAAGGCTGAGAGATCTTGTATTCAATCACTGTGATTTTTTTAAACTGTTATTTTAATATAGGGTGCATGATCCAGCTAATGTGAAGCACTTTTAAATCCCTATTGGTTTCAGTTAGGAGGACTGTGGTTCAGTAGAGCACCTGCTTTGCACACAGAAGGTCCCAGGTTCAATCCACAGCATCTGTAGCTAAAGAATACCACAACACCTTTAGGAAATACCTTTCTCTGCCAGAGACCAATCACTGGTGAAAGTAGGGTCAACCTGAGCTAGATTAATCAGTGCAGTTACATCTTCTCGCACATAGAACCTATGCAGTTATGCAGGAAGAAAAATGTATTTTTAAAACTTATGCCTAGTTATTTCTGAGATCAGTGGCAATTGGAGGTATCGTTTATAAACTCCTGGATTTCTTTATGTTTCCAACCCCTTCAGAAGGAGATAGTTTCAGGTGTTTAGCTGTGTTGGTCTGCGGTAGCAGGGCAAGATTCGAGTCCAGTAGCACCTGAGAGGCCAACGTGATTTCCAGGGTATAAGCTTTTGAGAGTCTGACCGGTGGAGCTTTGAAAGCTTATACCCTGTAAATCTTGTTGGTCTCTAAGGTGCTACTGGTTGCAAATCTTGTAGTGGTTAAGAGTGGTGGTTTGGAGCAGTGGGCAGATGTTGTCTTGTGCTACTAATTCATCACCTCCAATGGCATTGTATGTTCTTCCTCCCATCAGCTTGATGAAAGGGGCTCTGTGGCTGAATGCATTTTGCATGCAAATAAATAAATAAATCCCCAGGCTCTATCCTCAGCAGACTCTTGTTAAAGAATTAAGTAAGCGGAAAAGATCTTTCTTAGCCAGGAAAGAGTCACCACCAATCAAGAGAAGGCAGTGTGATTTAGATAGATCAGTGGTCTGACCTGGCAGCTTTGATATATTTATGTAAAATATTCTGATGGGGAGACAGGTTTTGCAACAGCTTTAACAATTAGATGTAGTCCAAGGTTACATCTAGAAGCTGCTTTATAGCAAGTCATTCCTTTGGTACATCCACTGTAGTGTTTTCTCCTCTGACTGGATCTTTGGGGTCTCTGGCACAAGCTCCAACATCTGCTGCCTGAGGATCTTTCTCTGGAATCAGAGTTGGAAGGGGCCATACAGGCCATCTAGTCCAACCCTCTGCTCGAGCAGGATCAGCCTAGAGCATCCCTGACAAGTGTTCGTCCAGCTGCTGCTGCTTGAAGACTGTCAGTCTCACCACTTCCCTAGGCAGCTGATTCCACGGCTAAACTACTCTCACTGTAAAAAATTTTTTGCCCTAATGTCCAGCTGGTATCTTTCCACCTGTAATTTATACCCATTTATTGCAAGTCCTATCCTCTGCTGCCAAAAGGAACAGCTCCCTGTCTTCCTCTAAGTAATGGCCTTTCAAATACTCAACCTCCTCTTTCCCAGACTGAACATTCCCGCGTCCCTCAGCCTTTCCTCATGGGGCTTGGTCTCCAGGCCCCTGATTTGCAGGTGACTGGGATTTTGTATTGTTGGCTGTTTCCCCCCTTGGTAAGGCATCACCAGTGCTATTATTTCTTTTTTAGTAGAACAGAGATAAAAACATGAAACTTGTGACCTTCCCCATTTGAAGAGGTTCTCTACCACTGAAGCATGGCTAAACAGCCGGCGTGGAGTGACTTTATACTGTGCCTGGTACGTGATAAGTCGGCAGGGAGGGGGTCATTTCCATTTTTATTGAGGGAGAATCAACAGTGTTATCCTAAGCGGAGTTACACACTTCTAAGTCCATTGAAGTCAGTGAGCTTTGGAAGGGTGTTAACTTTGCTTAGGATGGGGTTGCAAAGGTGGAACTTTGTACCAGCTCGACCCGGCACCCATCCATTCAAGCCCACCTGGCATTCAACACAGCATGCAGAAAGATAACGCCTGAGACATCTTCCACCCACCCTCCTTTTTTTGGGAAAAATGAAAAAACAACCAGCCTAATGCAGAATCCTGGAGAACTCCAAAGTTTGCATCCTGCTTTGTGTCATTTTGGTTGGTCTTAATAAAAGGCAGTTTTTGGATTTTGTTGCGGACCAACATGGCTACGGACAGCCCCTCTTCCTAGAGAAATCCACAGGACTTAATTTGCCACACTTGGCTGGATCATTAAAGAAGTGCAAAAAGAGGTATATTTCCTTGTCATATCTGAGGGGTTGTATAATTATGTATCAGAAGCATTCTCCTTCCCTTCCTTTCCCTCACCACCACCCCTGGCTGTAAAGTCTCATTTACAGCAGGGAACACCCAAGGGGAGTCCTGTGAGAGTCTCTTCAGGGTGTTATGTTTAATCGTACACTACTGTGAAATGTGAAGATGTGAAACCTGTGCAGCTCAACTTGCCAGAGATCCAAGACCGGCTATATCTCTCCTTGAAGAGTACACCGATTGACATACCTGGGTTTGCTCCTGTGTAGTGTTTGAAATGAGAAAGCTAAAGTGGCGGAGCAGCTGTATGAGGCTGTTCGTCCGTCGCCATCTCCTGTAGCCATCTCTCGATAACATTCGTCTATCTCAGTGTGGGTTTACCTTGGTTTGTTTTTGGTGTGACTCTGGACACAAACTCTTGTAGTCACCCCTGTTCTCTTGCCATCTAATTCCCTGCCCTTTGGCCAGTTTTTTGTATTTTTGCATCTGCTTGGCTTCCATTCCACTGTAAAATTATGGCAGCATCTCTTCCCTTCTTCGTGCCCCAGCCGCATGCAGCTGAGCGCAAGTTACATATATTTCCTTTAACGCGACACTGGAATTAATACCCGTTAATTGGGCCCAAATACGTCAGCCAAGGTGGAAGTAGTTGACTGTAACATCATCTTAGGTAAAGGTCATCCCCTGTGCAAGCAACTGGTCATTCCTGGCCCATGGGGTGACATCCCATCCCGACGTTTACTAGGCAGACTTTGTTTATGGGGTGGTTTGCCAGTGCCTTCCCCAGTCGTCTTCCCTTTACCCCCAGCAAGCTGGGTACTCATTTGACCAACCTCGGAAGGATGGAAGGCTGAGTCAACCTTGAGCCGGTTGCCTGAAACCGACGTCCGTTTGACTTCAGTACCGCAGCTTAACACTCTGCACCACGGGGCTTTTAAACAACATCTTAACCTTGTCGAAGGCTTTCACGGTCAGAGTTCATTGGTTCTTGTCGGTTATCCGGGCTGTGTAACCGTGGTCTTGCAGACCACGGTTACACAGCCCGGATAACCTACAAGAACCAACATCTTAACCCTTTAAATATTTACCGGGTGGAGACATGGTCATCTGTAGTAATGACAGAGGACTCGTGTTATCAGGCTTCTCCCACTAAGGCTGTTCATAAATCGTCGGAGGCAGTTGTTTGCGATTACTCCTAAGCCAGAGCGGGATCTCTTCTGTGAAAGTCTGCCCAGCCACAGAAGTGTGTCTAATGGGTTGAAGTGATTTCCTTACTTAGAAGCAGCTTCAGTTGATCCTTTCTGTGTGGCAATAATGTGTGTGTTGTGTGATGTTTTGGGTCTTTGTTTGACGTTTTGGCTCATTGTTCGTGGCGATCTCTCAACGATGACTGGACCGTTCCGCAGTGGAAACCCTGGCCCACTTACCAAAAGAACACCGAGGTTGTGGGACCTCTGTCTCTTTCCTCGAGAATCAAGGTACACAGTTGTTAAACCTTTTCTGCCGTTTCCTCTTTCTTCACTTGCCCACTCAAGCACGTCTGTTAATCTGTGCATCGCCTATCCTGATTTTTTCCCCCAGGGCGTGAATTTACCGCCCCGCCCATTCCTCGTCACAAAAAAATATGGCCAGCTTTATCACAAGAGTGATTTTGGAAGATAAATAATGTAGAAAGAAATGTGGAACCCTCCCCTCCCCCTCCCCCTTACAAACCACACGCACACTGAATTTAGGAAAATAATTTCTGTTAATTTTTTTTTTGTTTAAAGACAGAGTTGATAAACCTTGTGCATGCGTGTAGAAAGTTGTAAAATGTAAAATTGTTTTTTAATATATAAAATTTCTTTTTACAGTTTGCAGTGAATCTAAGCATTATGGCCACGTTAGGGTTTTTTTTCATAAATATAGGAACTAAAACTGTACATTTTTAAAAAAATAAAACAAAAATAAACATCTTTGGAACTTTTCTTCTCTCTTTTCCTTTCTTCCTGGGCTACATGGGATATTTACAGAAGATGTTTATAGGAGAAGGGGCTAAAGAAGTTTCCTAATTGCTTGGTTGATCTAGTGCTGCACATTCCTGAAGGGAATTACTAGGGAAGAGACTGGGAGAAACGTTGGAAACACAACCCCAAATCCCTCTCTTCGAGATGTTGTGTTCTCATGGATCCCAGGCCAATTTCCCGGTCTCCTCCTGTGTTTTCTCTTCCAAACTGATTTGCAGCGTTCTGTCCCTCCTAGAGCAGGTGTCCCTGATCCCGTTTGAGCCTCGGGGCATATTGTGGAATTTTTGCGAGGGTTTAGTGAGCGCCACCCCAAAAATGGCTGCCGCAGGAGGAGGAGCCAAACCCAAAATGGCTGCCACCAGGAGGCGGACCTTAATGGAATATCGCCCTCTTCAGACCTCCTGGGAAGTAGGAAAATGTGTAAATGAGCTCATTGGGTGGCTTTGCAGTGGTCACAAGGGCGTGCATCCTACCACTTGCACGGCGATTTTTGCTGATTTCCCCCCTTCCCCTGCAGCCCCGCAAGCCCCTCTTCCGAACCAAGTGGCAGGATACAGGCCAGCCTCCCCTTCTGACTTCCCTCAAATGGGATTGCTACAATAAAATAGGATGGACTTGCTTTCTGTCTAGCTATAGGCTTGTCAGCCTCGGCATTGTAACCCTTTTTTTTGCTGCAAAAAGGGCCAGGTTAGTGACCACAGGATTTGCAGATGCCCCATTCAACACCTGGAACACTTTAACCTTCAACAAATAACATTTGTTGAAAGGGGAGGGGAACAAAAAAGTCAAACCAGGAGTGCGAAACAGCGAGAATAACAATTCTGTTGTGTGTGTGTGTAAAGTGCCGTCAAGTCGCAGCCGACTTACGGAGACCCCTTTTGGGGTTTTCATGGCAAGAGACTAACAGAGGTGGTTTGCCAGTGCCTTCCTCTGCACAGCAACCCTGGACTTCCTTGGTGGTCTCCCATCCAAATACTAACCAGGGCTGACCCTGCTTAGCTTCTGAGATCTGATGAGATCAGGCCAGCCTGGGCCACCCAGGTCAGGGCCAACAATTCTATTAACCCGTCCCGAAGTCAGTGGGCAAAAGGGAGGAAGTCTCTCTAGTCTAGTCTCTGGGTTCTGACTCTCAAGCTGCAGACAGGTTCCCTTTCCTAGCCTCCCCTGTAATAAGCCCCTCCCTCTTCTCCCACTTCCTGTTGCCGGGCGAGGAAACACCCACCCGGTCATAAGCACCTCCCTCTAGGGGGCGCTGTTTCCAGACTAGTGTTGCATCACTTTGCAAGTGGAACAAGGCAACAATACACTTTCCAACATGAATTCCATTTTTACAAGGCTTACGGTATTATCTAGGGTGGCCAACTCCAACCTGGGTGTTTCCTGGAGGTTTGGGGGCAGTAGCTGTGGAGGGGGGAATTTTAGGGAGGGATTTCACCCAGCATCTATGGTATGCCATACTGTTTGCCCTGTGAAGCTGCCATTTTCTCCAGCAGAACTGATCTCTGTAGTCTGTAGACCATTTGTAATTCGAGGAGTGCTTCGCCCCAACCTTGAAGTTGGTGACCCTAGTATTATCTGACCGAGTGTCCTTTGTCACAGAGAGGGAAGGCTCAACCATGCTACCGGAGACCTTTGAATTGGAGATTAAACCTGGGACCAAC
Organism: Euleptes europaea; assembly: GCF_029931775.1. Classification (NCBI taxonomy): domain Eukaryota; kingdom Metazoa; phylum Chordata; class Lepidosauria; order Squamata; family Sphaerodactylidae; genus Euleptes; species Euleptes europaea. Next base: position 84,406,983 of record NC_079318.1, read on the forward strand.
CCTATGGCCCCTGTGCAAATCATACTTGGGATATTTATCCCAGTGGGACTCAGAACAACCCCCAGATCTTACATTGCAAGCCACTTGGAGCTGATGCTAACCAGGCAGCATTCACTTTCTGCCTTGTCAGATTTAGAAGGGGTGTTCTTTATACTTCTGATAAGTGCGTAAGAGGGGTTTGCTTCCAATAGAAAAGGACGACTGCTTCTGTGAAGCTTTTTGCTGGCGGTTGCTCTCCCATTTAGCCCTGAGTGACTGCCATGCATTAGCTGGTTAATTAAACTCCATTATGGGCAGGGTGCAGATCTGTGATGAGGCGCTTAGGCAGAAAAAGCAATCGAGAGAGGGGCCCCACCACTAAGCACATCTCTTGGCAGGGATGTGGCATCAATATGGCTTGAGCGTCGCATGCATTTGGCTTTCTTCTTGCCACCGCTCAGCTGTCGCTTCCTGTTTTGGAGCAAAATGCTGTGTTTTCAAGTGAAATTGTTTAAATGGGATTCCAAAATACGAAGTGGTAATTTGCGACCTTTAACCAGTTGCAGTCTGACATGAGATTGCTGTATATTCAGACATGAGCGTTTGAGGTTTGGATGTGCTACGAATTCATCTAGAAGCCTGATATTTAGTATTGAATGCTACTAGCTGAGACCACTGTGAGTGTGTGTGTGTGTGTGGGGAGAGAGACCACATTATAATCTCCCTTTCCCACACTATATGCTACAGTAGATGAATGCAATTGTGGAAGTTCAGTTATGCAAAATTATGCACTACACATGCAGGTAAGGTGAGGCACATTTTCAGCCGAAATCCTTAGCTAACTGGGAGGCGGTGGCAGCAGAACCCAGCTATGTTCATTTAATTCATATATCATTTTGTGTGACAATTTTAAAGCTCTAATAAAGCAGGGGAATAAGGGAGAGAGCGGGGAACCCTGATTCACAGTGCAAGATGGAAGATAAATTCACCTTTAAACCTCCCCGAAGAAACAGACCCTTTTAAGTCAGGCTAGTAACAAACTGAAAAAGAGATTACTGGAGAACGAAGAGTAAAACCGGACAAATTGCCTTGGGAGACATGATGTGTTTATCAATAATTTTTTTTAATTGAAAAATAGCTACGGGGGGGCATTCGTTCTAGATTGGGGCCATAGCACAGGAGGAAGGAGAGAGTTAATTTTCCCTACACCATTTTCTTGACTTTGAGATTGGAGAAAGGGTGTGTGTGTGTGTGCATATGATGAGTTGTGGCCCTGATCCACATACACACCCAGTTCTCCATGATTTAATTTTACCAAAACAATGTGGGGAACATCCAGTCAATCACTCATCTTCCAAGAGCATCAGCTTGAAGAGGAAGAGCAAAATTGGAATCCAGTAGCACTTTATAGACCAACAAGATCTCCAAAGTTTAACAAGAGCCAGAGCTCCGTTCGTCAGACACTACCGGCCACATGATAGGCACAGCCAAAGGCTTTTGAGTCTGCCTATGCTAAGAGCAGCTTGTCCACAGCAGGACTACATTGCAGCCACTGTTGCTCAGACATCTGGCATGATGACTTTTCATGGAAGCCCAACTCCACTTCCAGAAAAAAATGGAGAGATTCATCAGGTGAGGCGGCCAAGAGAGAGTACTCAGACGACAGTCATGGCCTGGTAATAGGCCATGTGAAACTGTTTCCATGGCAGCTTCTCCATCTCGTCTTGAAGACCTAGGCGGACTTCGCATCACTGTAAGTAATTTGTCCCTGTAAGTTCTCAGAAGCTAAGCATGGTTGGCCCTGGTTAGTACTTGCATGGGATACCACCAAGGAAGTCCAGGGTTGTTAACCCCGAGACAGGCAATGGAAAACCATCTCTATTCGCCTCTTGAAAACTCTACAGGGTCAGTGTAAGTTGGCTGTGACTTGATGGCATCCTTCCACCACAAACGTAAGATCGGCCATGGGGTGGAGGAGCGTTTTGGGGCTCTATGATGTCTAGTTCCCTATGGTAGAGTGCAGCAGTATCTGGAATATGCACTGGTGGATGGGGCCTGATAGGCAGGTAGGACAAGAAAAGGGCTTGTAACACCACTATTTCTGGGGGACATCAGCCACCACTATACCAGGACCAAACCATAAGAGGGACTATGAAGTGGACAGGAATTCCCAGACTTCCTTGGATTTTTATAGCGCTTCTTGCTGCAAGGAGCCAGTAGGCTTAGGGGTATGGTTGGAGCATCTCTCTTGATCCTGGGATACTTTGGGGGCAGAAACTCACTGGAACGGCATCCCCTGACATCATGACTGTGTAACCAGATGTGGTACCACAAGCCACTCTAGTATTCACTGGGAACATTATGGTAGAACCATAGCGTTTCAAGTGAATGCTAAAATGCCCATTGAAGCGGTGATGTCACCTCCTGTTATATGGCCAGAAATGACATCATGTTGTCAGGGGACGCTGTTCTGGCTCCTGCATTTACCTTCCTCCATTCACTGGAGTGAGGGCAGACAACGGGAATTCCCCATTTAAGGTTGCCAGGTCCCTCTTCGCTACCGGCGGGAGGTTTTGGGGTGGATCCTGAGGAGGGCGGGGTTTGGGGAGGGACTTCAATGCCACAGAGTCCAATTGCCAAAGCGGCCATTCACTCTAGGTGAACTGATCTCTATTGGCTGGAGATCCGTTGTAATAGCAGGAGATCTCCCCATTCCTGCCTGGTAAATGGCAATCCTAATTCCTGAAACTCCCTGAAAATTACTGTGTGATCAGTCTCTCTGACTCCACATGGGTCAACAGAGCTGATCATCGTAGGATTGCTGTTTAAAGCCCCAGCATCGGAGAGATTTAATTCAAATAGAATACTGTTCTCTAAGTAGCGACATTGTGGTATCTCTTATTTAAATGTCTGTGGAGACAGGTACTATTCAAAAAACATACACGTTGGATTTGTAAAGGTTTTTTTAAAAAAAAGTTTAATAAATTGGTTGATTTTAAAGGACTTGAAAAAACTCAACAGTTCAAACCCATGGATTGCTTTTCATTTACTTTCTTTTGAGTTACTCGGTGAATGCGGCCTTCTGTTTCTCCTTGACAATGGGAAAAAAACCTCTCAAGACCGTAACCAAAACAATAGAAACTAAGTGTACCATGAATCAGAGCAGCAGTAAATCCAAAGGGCGGTAAGACCATGGCGACCCTTTTGAAATAAAAGGGGCGGTACAGCTTCTTGTGATCCTTCAGAGAATTCAAAAGGAAAACTTTTCACCTTTCATATTTAGAGGAGACTAATGTAGCTATTTTGGGACTGGGCCTTCCGTTGCAGACCTTTATTAATGAAAAGGTTAAGGTATATTTGAGGAACTACCTTCTATCGAGTCAGATCTTTGGCCCATTTAGCCTATAATTATCTATTCCGACTGTAGGGCTGCCAGGTCCCTCTTCGCCACCGGTGGGAGGTTTCTGGGGCGGAGCCTGAGGAGGGCAGGGTTTGAGGAGGGGAGGGACTTCAATGCCATAGAGTCCAATGGCCAAAGCGGCCATTATCTCCAGGTGAACTGATCTCTATCGGCTGGAGATCAGTTGTAATAGCAGGAGATCTCCAGCTAGTACCTGGAGGCTGGGGGAGAAATAGACACCACTGTACTAATATTGGGAGGATGAGGAACTCAGTACAGGAGCGAAGTGTATACAAAGTGCAAAAAACTTTATAAGCTACCAAAATGACATAACAATACAGCTATACACACTATATACACTGCAAAGCTGAAACACACAAGCTAAGACAAACAACGTGACTGTACAAGGTGGAAAAAGTGTCAAAAATGACACAGCTAATGTTCATAGAGTCTCTCTCAATTGTAGGAGAAGTGGTATCCAAAGGATTTTCAACGAGGTTCCCAATGAGGAGACGATCGTTTCGAGTTCACAATGAACAGATCTTCATCAGTCCTTCAACATCCTCTTGTACATTCATTCATTCAAATATTCTCCCATAACGGGTAAGATTTCAAAAAAGGCCAAATCATTATTATTTCCCACGAAGGGAAAAAGACATCACTTCCCACTCCAGTTGAACTGATCTCTATCGGCTGAGATCAGTTGTAATAGCAGGAGATCTCCAGCTAGTACCTGGAGGCTGGCAACCCTATCTGACTAGAAGCAGCACTACAGGGGTCCTGGGCAGAGAATAGCCTTTCCCTGCCAGGGTGTGGACTGGTCCTTCAGTTCACTGGGAAAGTTCCTGATGTCACCCCGAAGGCCACCTGCAGCAATGGGAGCCATGATGTAGCGTCTGTGGGGCTGCCAGCCCTTTGGGAGCCACCTGGTTCAGCTTTCTCCAGGACTGTTTTAACATCCTAATTGGTGAAAATCCCATGATTTCGAAACAGGTGGCCAAATGCTGTGCTTGTGTGGTTAAAGCCCAGAGCAAGAAAGGGCTTGCAGAAAAGGATAAGGAATTGTATGGGAAGGGGCCATGGCTCAGTTGTAGAGCCTCTGCTTGGCATGCAGAAGGTCCCAGGTTCAATCCTCGGCATCTCCAGTTAAAGGGACTAGGCAAGTAGGTGATGGGAAAGATCTCTGCCTGAGACCCTGGAGAGACGCAGCCGGTCTGAGTAGACAATACTGACTTTGATGGACCCAGGGTCTGATTCGGAATAAGGCAGCTTCATGTGTTCCTGTGTATTAAGAACAGAAATACTGCTCCAAGTTTTATACTGTTATATTTGGCGTAATTAGTATGTACTTTATCTGTTTTGCTATCAATTCTTTGAAATGCAAGGTTTTAGGTTTTTGGAAATGTAGCATAGAAATGTACGGTATTTTTCAGTGTATAAGATGCCCCCATGTATAGGACGACCCCTATATTTTTGAACCCAAAATTAAGAAATCAGGGGTCGTCTTATACACAGGGGCGTCTTATACGCTGAAAAATATGGGTGGGGAAGAGAGCGGGCGGGGAAGAGCCCGGTTGCCCTGGCTGGTGTCTGGCCTTTCGATGGGCCCCCTCTCTCTTCCCCACCTGTATTTTTCCATGTATTCTGTGTATAAGACGACCCCTAATTATTTTACTAAAAAACATACAGTAATATGATATTTTCTGGTCTATGACTGCAATAAATTAATTATTATTACTATTATAATTACATCCTAATTCATTCCTGTTCCCTGCCCTGGTATGGGAGATTCTTTCATCTAAGGCCTGAAGCAAAAGATTAAAACTAAAATCACGCTTGGCTCAGGGGCTGATCCTGGGTGCCCAAATTCTCTTCGTCATCCTCTGTAGCAGACACTCCTGTTGTTAGCGGGCTGTCCTCAGGAATCTCTTTCCAGGCCTGCGGCAATCAAAAACACAAACGATCAAAAAAGACCCACCAAATCTGGAGCTCGATAGTCAAGTTGGAACATGAGCAGCCACTTGGTGTCAGTCAATAGCTTTGTAAGCGAGCACGGTGGCGCCATTATAGGTGCTAAATTGTAACATAACTAGGTAGGATGTGTTATCCTTACAGCAGTTGTGAACAATCGTTGCGCTATGTTTTTTGAGTTTTGCAGGGAAATGTCACAAACGATACCTCTTGCGTTTCATGGCTTCCTGCTGTTCAGTTTCCCCCACTCTATGGCCATTTATGCAGGGTCAATTTTGATGCTTGCTCAAAGCTCTTTTAAAATGCCTATTCACGGTTCCGACACAAAAGGAGACATTCCTCCCGCCCACCCCATTTGCCTGCTCCTTCGTTCATTCTATTAGCAACCGCCGTTTCCATAGCTAACGCACAGCTGTGATTTTGCATGCTTCATTGAGGGGATTCTTCGAGGCGGGGGCAGAGCAAACACAAAAGGTCGCGTTAAAGGGGCTCTTAAGAAATGCGAACTGGGTATGTGCCGGCTTTGCATTCACTTCCTGAATGACGGTTCAGTGTGAAAAAACTAAAAAAAATAAATATGCGGGGCACTTCAGCCTGGAATGAGCTGCTAATTACCAAGCATAAATATGAGTTTGTAGACAGCAAATCCATTTCATGTCACTGCTGAAGTGGGAGAGGGCTCTAGCCCATGAGAACTTTTGCCTTGATACATCTGGTAGTCACGGGACCCCTTTTCCGGTTTTGCTACACCAGAGTAAGGGGTACAGGACCCACACAACGTTGGGTATTGGGCTACTGTAATAATTAACCTCTTGCATTTTCCTGTCTGTGCACCAGCTGGCAAAGTAAAGGTGGATGATTATAACACCACGATATCCAACAATAATCCTACCATGGTTGCCCCACTGGATCTGCTAGGTAATCCCCACCCTGAAGGGCTGGGAGATCACAAAGGCTTAAGTGGAAAGGTGCAATAGCCAAGGCAGGAGAATAAGATACCACAGCAGCCATTTTGGAAAATGAGCCAACTGAAGACTTTTAATATTAGTATGATCCTCCCAAGCGATTACAGAATACTGTCCAAGTGTATACTACTCAGTAACTACATTGCATGTTCAGTAAGATGCTCTTACAGATGCTCTGTGGTAGAATTAGGGTTGCCAGCTCTGGGTTGGGAAATACCTGGAGATTTTGGGGGTGGAGCGTGAGGAAGGCAGTGTTTGGAGAGGGGAGGGACTTCAATGCCGTTGAGTCCAATTGCCAAAGCAGCCATTTTTTCCAGGTGAACTGATCTCTATCGGCTAGAGATCAGTTGTGATAGCAGGAGATCTCCAGCCACCACCTGGAGGTTGGCAACCCTGCATGCAACATTTTGCATGCAGAAAGTCCCCAGTTCAATCTCTGGCATCAACAGTTGGATCAGGTAGGAATTAAGGTTGCCAACAACCTGGAGGAAAAAAAATGTCCTGTCCCTTTAATAAAGGTTTAATGTGTGGAAATGGGAAGTGAAGCTTTTAATAGCATGGTATTATTAATATCACTTGATAAATACTGCCCAATTAAGACTCTATTAAAGGGACAGGTTTTTTTTTTGCTCTAGTTGACATAAGGCAGCTTTATGTGTTTTAGAAAGAACATTTTCAGAAAGATCACCAACATTTCACCAACATGCTTGATGGGTATCAGAAAACAGATTGTCTATGATGATGATAGCATTTATGTAACATTTCCAGCATTCAAAGCACTTTGCATACCATATCTTGATGCAATCCTTCCAACAGCCATGCAAGGTAGGCTCCAATATAACCCTCATCTTTCCTATCTGTCTTTGTCCCCCACCCCTTCTTTGTCTCTCCCTCACCCATCGGAAGTGTCACCGTCTCAGTGGCTGAGGGCAGCAGAGGTCAGCAGCTTCTGTTCATTCCCCCCTCCCCCTAGCATGCCCCCAGCCTCTGAAGAACCATTATGTACTTGCATAGACAACTGTTCTCTGTTTGGGTTTTTTTTTCCATAGCCTCTCTGTTTTTTTTACTTTTAAGATTTTTATGCAAACCTGGATCCCCCCCCACAAGTAGGGTTGCCAACTGCCATGAGAAAAACTGTCCTGTCCCTTAACTGGGATGTTATTTACCAGGTGATTTTCCTTCATGCCATGAAAAGCTTCAGCTGCTCATTTCCACATATTAAAACGTTGTTAAAGGAACAGGACAACCCTACCCCTAGGTTGGCAACCATACCACTAGGTTTGTAGTGATATCTCTTTTGTGTCTACATGGCCCTGATCTGCAGATTTAAGTATCTGCAGCTGGGGCCATGTTGACTATTAGATACACGGATGTTACTTTGTAGTACCTCACAAGAGATCAGCCATATTCTGAAAGCTTCACTAAGTATAATGATGGTAGCTAGGTTTTGGATCACTTCTCTGCTTCTGTAATTTCTTGGTGTTTATGCCTGTTTATTGATGTAAGTAGAAAAATGTTTTTTAAAGGTAAATCAAACTACCTGGGGCAGAGGGTCCAGTTGTGCTGTCTGTTCTGTAACAGGGTAGTCCTCGTCATCTGAGTCTGCAAATCGAAGTTCAAGATTAATAATTATCTGCAACCAATCCATACAATCAAGCATTTCCAATCACGATTTGGGGTCTATTTTATAAATTGTGGTGTACAGATTACTGAGAGAATTATGCAATGTTTTGAAAAAAATTAGAATTTAGTACATAGATAGTAACAGTGCATTCCTGGGAGTGGGAAACTCCTTTGGAGGCGGTGTGACCCCTACACTGGCATCTGTGCCACTTGCCCATGCAAACTGGCATGGATGCCGGCATTGGGGCATTACGGCGGCCCACCTGGGCCGTGGTGGTAGTGCGGCCCTCGGATGTTGGCACGGCCTCCCACTGGTATTCTCCCAGTGCAAGTACCCACGCCGGTGTCTTGGGAGGTGTTCCCGGGGTGTTCTGGGAGCATAGCTGCCGTTAGGCAGCTTCCTCAGCCCTTTTGCACTGAGAAATGCCCCCTAATGCAATGAAATTGCTGCAACACCATTGTTGCTGGCTCAGAATCACTGTTTGCAACGGAGTCTTTCCCCCCCATTTTTGGGTTTTTAAAAATGAAACCCCATTTTTTTCCACCATGGCAGCTGCGAAACCTCATTGGAGGTGCCGCAGCAGTGCCGTGGCCATGCCATCCCTGACTGCTGTGGTTCTCAGGAATGGGCTGTTAGTAGTGCTGAATGTCAGGTACTCTGGGGGAGGGGAGGCAGTGCCCTCTTCTAGAACGCTGATTTTCCACACCTGATTTTTCTCTTTTAAAAAAGGGATTATACTTCATTTGTTTCTTCACAGCTTCCAGGTAAAGATTAAGAGCTTTGACTCAGAAAATTTCTAACTTCAAAATCTTAGTGGTAGAAAATGCCTCCCCAGCTCCAAACTCTGTCCATTTTACCTGCCCATGCATGGTTCCTTCTCTCAAGATGGATTCTCCAAGATCAAACATTGCCCTTAATCTTAAATGGTAAACAAGTTGCCTTTTAACTAGGACTCTTCATGTCAATGTGCTAAAAGGTTATAACTTTAGGAAGTTATTTAAAGAAGGTGACCATAACAGGGCCAAAAGAAGCTACTGAACCTTTAAAAAAGCTGCTCTTATCCAGCCTGTAAGTTTCTAATGGTATCCATTCACAGATCTAAAGGATAGGCTCTTTTCTCCATATGGTTTATTTGCCCTAGGCTTCCTCAGGACACCTTTGCCATCTTGAAAAGCCCCTGGTAAGAGATTTCTAGAAGTTATTTTTCATTGTGAAAAAAACACTGATTCTCTCTACATTACTTTGAAGCCTCAACTGGAAATAGGAGATTCTCAACTTGAAAAGACGTCTGGCTAGGCCCTGCCTGCCTGCAAATCACCACTATATTTCTGTATAAACATCTGACTGTTTTATACCCAAGTACTGTAACAGGAATTGCTTGCATCTCTTTGTACCTGAAGATTCATTGATAGATACTGTCCTGCTGCGACTCTCTGTGTTAAAGAAAAGAGGTGGGCATTAATTTAAATTATCACAGATAATAAATTCCTTTTATGTGTCTCTATATCTTCCGATAACAGCAAAGTTTCTCTTCTAAGGATCTAAAAATGGACTGCATCTGATTTTAAGGCCTTGACAAACCTGGGACAGTCTGTTTAGTGGTCAGCCTGCCAGAAGCTTTATATGATTATAGGAAGGTGCTTTATACTGAGTCAGACCAGTGGCCATCTTGCTCAGCATTGTCTGCTTTGACTGGCAGCAGCTCTAGAGTCTCAGACCAATGCTGGCTACCTTGAGATACCTGAGCTTAGTACTGTCTACTTTGACTGACAGCAGCTCTCCAGGGACTCTGGTTGGGAGGATCTTCTAGCCCTGCCACCCCTGAGTCTTTTAAGCTGTAAATGCCAGAGATGGAACCCTCAGCATGTGCTCTAATGCTAAGCCCTGAGCTCTTCCCATTAAGAAAAAGAAAAAGAGTTGGTATTTATATGCCGACTTTCTCTACCTTTTAAGGAGAATCAAACTGGTTTACAATCTCCTTCCCTTCCTCTCCCCACAACAGACACCCTGTGAGGAAGGTGAGGCTGAGAGAGTTCAGAGAGAACTGTGACTAGCCCAAGGACACCCAGCTGGCTCCATGTGTAGCAGTGGGGAAACCAGATTAGAGTCTGCTGCTCATGTGGAGGAGTGGGGAATCAAACCCGGTTCTGCAGATTAGAGTCCACCTTCTGAGCTAGAGATCTGCCAGGAACCACGAAGGGCCGGAACAAATGATTCTGTGGGCCTTAAATGGCCCGCGGGCCTTACGTTCCCCACCCCTGCGCTAAGGAATAGTAATCTTTTTCAAGAGCTCTCTACATACAATATTCCTTACTAATGAAACGAAGGGCAAAAGGATCTCACCTCTTTCTCTCTTCCGTCTGTACATGAGGAACAGGATGAACAACAGGACAAGAACAATGAATGGTGGGACCCAATATTTGGCATAAAAGGTTGCTGAGGACCGCTGACCCAGGAGAGGAGCATCTGTGATGGAACAAGGAAAGAATGAATGGGCCAGATTTCCAAAGGGATTACCTTTTACAGCCAGCATACAATTTTTGTCACAGCAATAGCCAGGCCTAGTGAGATTTGTAATGTGTAAACATCTGAGTACGTTTTCAGTACTTTGCTGCCAGAAAATAGCGAAGACTTGAAACGGCTACTGCTGAAAGTTAAAAGAGAAAGTGCCAAAGCAGGGTTACAACTGAACATCGAGAAGACAAAAGTAATGACTGCAGGAGAATTGCACAACTTTAAGGTTGACAATGAGGAAATTGGAATGGTTGAAGACTTTCTATTCCTTGGCTCCATCATCAGCCAAAAGGGAGACTGCAACCAAGAAATCAGAAGAAGATTGAGACTGGGAAGGGCAGCCATGAAGGAGCTAGAAAAGATTCTTAGGTGTAAGGATGTGTCACTGGCCACCAAGATTAGGTTAATTCATGCCATCGTATTCCCTATTACTATGTATGGGTGTGAGAGCTGGACATTGAAGAAAGCTGATAGGAAGAAAGTAGATTCCTTTGAAATGTGGGTTGGAGGAGAGTGTTACGGATACCGTACCGTGGACTGCCAAAAAAACAAATCAGTGGGTTATAGATCAAATCAAGTCTGAAGCTAAAATGACTAAACTGAGGCTGTCATATTTTGGTCACATTATGAGAAGAGGAGTCACTGGAAAAGACAGTCATGCTAGGAAAAACCGAAGGCAACAGGAAAAGAGGAAGATCCAAGAAGAGATGGAGTGACACTATAAAGGAAGCCACGGCCCTCAGTTTGCAAGACCCGGGCAAGGTTGGTAAAGATAGGACATTTTAGAGGACATTGATTCATAGGGTCGCCATGAGTCGGATGCAACCAGATGGCACTTAACACACACACACACAGTTTCAGATCAATGAATAACCACCATACTGAAATTTAATGTTAAATGTTGACCTGAGGACCACGAAGCTGGGAAACAGTGATATCAAGTTCAGTGGAAATATACTGGCTGAGCTGCTCTGATATGCATGGAATGTTCTCTGGTGTCTCCCTCTGGTTTGCTTTGTAGCACCACCCACTGGTATCTAAAGGCCCATTCATGGTAGCTTTGCCCAAACAAAACCCGGACACAGGATTGTACATACATTATATGTGCGTTCTGTGCATATTTTCTCACACTCTTACTTTTCTCTCTGTTCACTGTTTTTAATTCACAGCTGGCTTAGGCAAGCCCTGGATGCTCTAGAGCCTAGGCTGATCCTGCATTGAGCAGGGGGTTGGACTAAATGGCCTATATGGCCCCTTCCAACTCTATGATTCTGTGGCCATTTTTGCAGGGTAATTAGCAGCACGTTCCAGGCTGAATTGCCCCGCAGGTTTTTTTGAATTTTGCATGCTGAACCGTCATTTCCGGAAGTGACTGCGAAGCCGGCGCAGACCTGCTTTGCATTACAAAAGAGCCCAATTAGCACGACGTTTTGTCTTTGCTCCCCTGCTGCTGCGAAGAATAACCAGAGGGAACCATGCAAAACAACAGCGCACGTTAGCTATGCACATGCTAATGGCTATGCAAACGAACAAAGGAGCAGGCGGGTGGGGGGTGGGTGGAATTTCTCCTTTTGCGATGGGACCTGAATAGGCATTTTTAAAGTCGCATTTTTAAGAGCTTTGAGCGAGCATCAAAACTGACCATGCATAAATGGCCTATGATTGTAAGTCCTTTTCCATCTCAAAACTATCTCCCCCAAGCTGTTTTCCACCTGCACAGGGAGAAATATGAGGTCCTCATAGCTTCCTCTTGTGTTTCCTTTCATTTTTTTCAGTTCTGAGTTGCTCTCTCCACACTGCTATTTGCGGGGAGATACTGGGAAGGTATGGAACCTCACCCATATATTTCCACCTGTCCAGGACTGCTTGGAGTTAAAGAAAAAACTTTGATCAAAGAACCATAGCATTTACATGTAATGTACAAAGTAAGCCCAACCTTTTTATGCAAAGTAGCCTCCAAATTTGGTCAAAGAGACCATTTATCAAATGTCAAGAGAGTCAGAACTTTACAGCAAAGGGTACTGTATACATAAACATTCTGTTACATCACAGCAGCTCAGCCAATGCTATTTTTTTTTAGTGGGAAGTGATGTTAATAGGCAAAATGCAACAGATAACAGCTAGATTTATATATATATAATGACAGGAGGAAGTATATATATATATATATACTTGTCTATATCTATGTTTATAAGGCATAAGCAAGGCCTACGTTAGAAAATAGAATGAAGGTTGCTTCCACACAGGGATGATTTTTGCTGCTAGATAGGGCTGCCAGGTCCCCCCTGGTCACTGGCAAGAGATTGGGGGGGGGGTAAGAGTTGCCAGATCTAGGTAAGGAAACTCTTGGAGATTTGGGATGGAGCCCGGGGAGGACAGGGACCTTAGTGGGGTACAATGCCATGGAATTCACCCTCCAAAGCATCTATTTTCTCCAGAGAAACGGCTCTCCCTAGTCTGGATATCAGCTTTAATTCCGGGGGATCCCCAGGTCCTACCTGGAGGTTGGAATCCCTAGGCTGATCTTGTGACATCTGGTGGAAATGAGAGGGGGAAATGACAGGAGGAAGTAGAAAATATGGAGTAAATCTTCTCCATATGGAAGCAACATTTTTTTTCTCATCAAGTCGCAGCCGACTTACGGCACCTACTAGGGTTTTCAAAGCAAGAGTCAAACAGAGGTGGTTTGCCATTGCCTCCCTCTACATAGTAACCCTGGAATTCCTTGGTGGTCTCCCATCCAAGTACTAACCAGGGCTGACCTTGCTTAGCTTCCAAGATATGCTGCTGGGTACATTACCTCCTCAACTAAATGTGGCGCATACAGAAAATTTTCAATATGCAGTCACCGCTGCTAGAATTGTATACGCAAGATACTGGAAAGATGTAAAGATACCAGATGTGGCTGCGTGGATTAACAAACTATTTGACTTCGCTTTGATGTCAAAACTGACATGTTTGGTGAAAAGGAACTCAATCGATGAATACAAGTTGAGATGGCAGCCTTTATATGAAAGATATTCATTAGATCTTAATTCTTTGGTCTTCTAGAGGAAAGAGACTTAAGCTGACAAATTAGAAAGTATAATGCCTAGAACTGAACATAGACAGAAGAAATATTCAGAGTATGCAAAGTATAATTGTATAATGACTAATAGACGATGTGATAGAGAGCTTAATAATGAAAAAGTAATGTCTTTTGGGGGCAGATGTAGGATGCCTGTATGTAATGTCTTAAATCACTAGGACTCAGATATCAAATACTATTAGGATCTTCCCCCTTTTTTCCCAATTTTCCTTCTGTACTGTCGAAGGCTTTCACGGTCAGAGTTCATTGGTTCTTGTAGGTTATCCGGGCTGTGTGACCGTGGTCTTGGTATTTTCTTTCCTGACGTTTCGCCAGCAGCTGTGGCCGGCATCTTCAGAGGAGTAACGCTGAAGACACTGTCCTTCAGTGTTACTCCTCTGAAGCTTCCTGCCACAGCTGCTGGCGAAACGTCAGGAAAGAAAATACCAAGACCACGGTCACACAGCCCGGATAACCTACAAGAACCAATTCCTTCTGTACCCTTATGAGAAAAATAAAATAATTAAACAAAACACAATGGAGAATTGTCTGTGTGTGGAAGCATCCTTCATTGCATCTTATAAGGTGAGCCTTGCTTATACCATATAAAAATAGAAAGAGCATGCAGGGGACTCACCGTGGCAGTGATCGATCAGGGAAACTGTGCTGGAGTGCCCACTCTCCATGTTCCGTACTGTGCAGGTGTAGTTCAAAGAACCATCTTGGGGCTTTTGAGTGATATGTAGGGTTTCCTCCTCAGAAAGTACCCCACTCTCATGGGAGTATGACCAGGCATAAGTCACATTCTCTCCACCTCCTGTATTGGAGCAGTACAGAGTGATGTTGCAGGTCCCGTTCACAGAGCGGATGGTGACGGTTGCCTTTGGCATTCTTTCTTAGGGGGAAAATGGAAAGAGTTAGTTGCTTTGGTGAGGAATGCAGCCCTACAAGCAAACACAGAAAATGATTTTGGTTAATCCTTGGGACATTAGGCAAACATAAGAGCCCTGAGGGATTAGGCCAATGGTTCATCTACTACTCCAGCACAGTGTTTCAAAGAATGACCAGCGAGATGCTTTTGGGAAGTTCACAAACAAGACTTGAAGGCGACAGCTCTTCCTTTTTGTATAGCTCCAGCATTTAGTATTCACATCTATAATGCCTCAGGATGTGGAAAATTCCATTTCATTGTTCTGCTTACACATGAAGATTTTTCTCCAGTGGTGGAACCACAGCGTGCCACCACTTTGTTGAGGGAAGTTTCCCATGATGTACTTTTCCCAAGCCCGAGCAAAGGAAATACCTCCTTTGTTCTGAATTAGAGGGAATGTGTGACAATGGCTATGGACAGAGCCTCCACATGGAAACCTTGTCTAGTGGTCCAGCTAAGCTCCACCTTCAAAATGGCAGCACTACGTGCCACTCATTGGAGCTGGAGGTGCTTCAGAAGAGCTCTGGAGGTGTTGATTGTGTTTCTGCAGTAGGATTGCTATTGGGGGATCGGGGCCCCAGTTCTTGTAAAGGGAACCCCGATCTTTAATTTATCTGCTACCAAATCAGAGGGAATGGATCGTTCCTCTTGAACTATGAGAATTGAGATCACACACACGCACAAAAGAGGCAAGACGCATTTGTCTTGAAGTAAGAACAATCTTTACTCTAACTCAGGGTAGGGAAAAAGTCACTGGGATACAAAACAAATAATATCTGTCTACATTCTATGTTTCCTATACTTGCCAAAAGCCTTTGGCAAGGCACTAAGCTTACTTACGAGTAGGCACCCTTAGCAAAAGGAGAGCCTCTCTCCATCCTGCCTGTTCAGCAGCCAAGCAAGGAGAAAAAGTGTGATCAACTACTTTCTCTTCTAACAAAGAAATCGAAAGCAGTTGAACATGCAAAGTAGTTGTATACGTGACCCTCGGGGCACGACTGCAATGGCCACTACACTGACCAAATGGTCAGTTACAATATTAACCCTTTAACTGTCTGACATGTAACAAAGCTCGCTCTCTAATACCCAACAATCCCCTTTTTGAGGTTTAGTTACATTCAGACATATAAACACAATGCATCACGTAAGTATTCAAACTGTTGTTTAGGCAGTGGCTTCGTCAGGATGTCGGCCACCATCTCTTTACTTTCACAGTACTTCACTACTACGAGACCTCTTTCTTGTTTGTCTTTTACTGAGTCCATTTTGAGTCGAAGAAGTCTCTTCCCTTTCTTAGAGTTCTCGCCATTCAGTAGTGCTATACACGATTGATTGTCCTCAAACATTGTAGCAGGTGTCAGTTCATCTAATCCAAAGTCGCGTAGCAGTTCGATTATCTCTTCCAGCTCTGTACATGCGCACTTGGCTGCTATGCATTCTGCTTCAGTTGAAGATGTTGACACAACTTGCTGTTTCTGGCTGGTCCAGGAGATTAGGTTTTCTCCAAAGTAGAACAGATATCCACTTGTAGATTTGCTGTCTGTTCTAGTACCACCCAGACTAGCGTCCATGTATCCTATCAGTTTCAGCTCAGTATTTGGAGTTATCTTCAACTTCAAATCAATAGTTTTCTTTAAGTATTGTGTGAGGTGTTTGATTGCATTCCAATCATGTTCTGCAGGTGTGCTGGTCCTTCTACTTAGGATTCCAACTGCTGCACTTATATCCGGTCTACTAACGTTGCTTAAGTATAGAAGTTTTCCAATAGCTTCTCTGTATTTGTGATTGTTAGGCAATAGTTCACCTCCGTCTAGATCCATATATGAAGGGTCAAGTGGAGTGTTCTTGGTCTTGCACTCCTTCATATTCATGAATTGTAGAAATTCCAGTATCTTGTTCCTTTGATTGATTGAAAATCCATTGTCTTGGTTTCTTTCAATCTCCATTCCAAGATAGTTCTTTACTTCTCCAAGTAGTTTCACTTCTACTGATTCATTCAGTTTGTTTGCAATTTCTTTTGCAGCTTCTTCAGTGTCAGAACAAATCAGAAGATCATCTACAAAGGCCAAAACAAAGTCCCATCCATCATCCTTCTTCCTTCTGAATAAGCATTTCTCTATATTTCCTTGTTCAAAGCCTTGAGCTTTCAATAATGAGGTTAGTTTGTGGTTCCATGCTCTTGCTGACTGTTTGAGCCCATATAAAGTCTTTTCAAGTTTACAAACTTGATTTTTAGTATCACAGTCCTTTAATCCTGGTGGAAGTTCCATGTATATTTCTTCTGATAAGTCTCCATTCAGGAAAGCTGTTTTGACGTCGAGTTGCAGTACCACTTTATTCCTGGAGGCGGCTATACTCAGCAAAGTCCTTATAGCCGTGTGACTAATCACAGGTGCGTAGGTTTCTGTGTAGTCAGTTCCATACTTCTGGGTAAATCCTTTTGCAACTAGTCTTGCTTTGTATTTGTCAACAGTTCCATCCGAATTCTTCTTGACCTTGAACACCCACTTACATCCCACAGTCCTTTTGTTTGGTGGGAGTTTGGTTAGTTTCCAGGTATTATTCTTCTGCAGTGAGTCTAATTCTTCTTGAATTGCCTTCAGCCATCTCGACCGCTCCCCATCGGGCAACTTTTGCAGTTCGTCCCAACTTGAGGGTTCCACGTGGCTGTCAATTCTAGTGAAAAGACTCAGTTTCTCTGCTGGTATTCCTTTTGTAGTCCTTGTAGATCTCCTTAAGGTCTGAGAGGGTTCCGCTGTTCCATCAGCACCGGGATCAACCCCTTTTGAATCTGCAGTCTCTTGCTGTTCCGCAGGAGCAGGTGGATTGCAATCCCATGCTGTAAATGGAATCTCTATGGTTTCCTCTTCACAAACCTCTGGATCATCAAAGTTATTAATTTGTTGATTATTAATAACATTTCTTTCGTCTATATATACTGCATTCAATATTTGTAAATTGTAAGTCTTAATGTCCATTATCCTGTACCCTTTTGAGAAAGGATGGTATCCCACAAGAATTCCAAGTTCTGTAGTAGGATCCATTTTTCCCCTTTTCTCCTTTGGGATGTATGCAAACACACGAGATCCAAATGCTTTCAAGTGTTTCAGACTAGGCTTCCTGCCATTCCATCTTTCATATGGAGTCATGTTGATAGCACTTGAAATTGTCCTGTTGTAAAGGTAAGCTGCTGTATTTACACATTCTCCCCAGCAGGGGTAAGGCAAGCCTGCCTGTAGCATTAAACATCTTGCACTTTCCATCAGAGTTCTGTTAAACCTTTCTGACAACCCATTGTTCCTAGGGGTATATGCAACTGAGGTTGCATGCTCTATTCCTTCAGATTCAAGAATTTCTTTCATTTCTTTATTAAGGTACTCACTTCCATTGTCAGTGAACAATAACTGTATACCTCTGTCATGTTTATTCTTCATCAGGGCAACATAAGCTTTAAACTTTTCAGCTACTTCAGTCTTTGATTTCAACAAATACACATATGCAAATCTTGAAGCGCTGTCTATGAAATGCAGAACATATTTTGCCCCTCCTGCTGAAGCCTTGAGTGGGCCAATCAAGTCTGAGTGCACTTCTTCCAAAATCTCTGCCTTAACACTGCTTGGCCTCTGCACGTGCTTAGGCGCTGTTCCCTTTCCTCTGAGACACACTTCACAACGTTCTTTGTCCTTAAAGCATTCCTTAACTGGCATTCCACAATCAATCAGCAGTTGCTTCACTGACTTAAAGTTTTTATGAGCTAGTTTCACGTGCCATTGGTACAAACAGTCCTTGTGGTTACAATCTGCAGCCTTCTGCTCTGTCAATCCTTTATTAAAAGCAACTAGGCACTTTGATTCTTCCTCAACATTATCCTCATTTCCATCAAAATCACTTTCATCAGAATCAACATTGCTCTCAAAATCACTACAAGCATATTCCTCCAATTGACTTGCAACATTCTCCAGGCAATAGTGCGAGCCTACTGATAGCACTGGGTATTCTCTTCCTTTAGAATCAAATAAGCGACATTTGTCCCTTTTTATAGACACTTCAAAGTCTGCATCCACTAATTTATTCACGGACAGTAAATTTTCATCTGAATTAGGCATTAGGAATACGTCTTGTAAGGTCAAATGCATTACATTTCCACAATAGCTTTGAATTGCAATAGAAACTTCTCCTTTCTGAGTGCATAGAAATCTTTCTCCACAAGCCATAACTAATGTTTCATCACAAGGCTCTAGAAAGTCAAAAGCTGATCTCAAGCCAGACACATGTACATCTGCACCACTGTCCAGAACAAATGTATTTACACGCCTTAAATAATCTTTGGTTGAAGCTGTATTCGAGACTAGATAAGCCTTTGGGTGACTGTGCCATCTGGGCTTCCCTTGGCTTGTACTTGGGCTCCCTCTTGTGGACGATTGGGGCTGTTGCCTCCCATTTCCATCCCTCTCCCTTTGTGAGGATTTGGCGGGCTTTTCTTCCCGGCGAGAGGGGGGGGGAATTTCTCCCTTTGTTTCACGTCTCTCACATTGAAACGACCGGTGACCATGCCTTCCACACAAGAAGCATCTGATTGTGGATTTGTCATTTACACGCAGTACAGACACTCCACGAGACAATTCCCTCTCTTGGCTCCTGTCTGCTTCAAACTGTTTAAGTGCAGTCACCAGCTTAATAAGGGTTAAGTCCTCTCTACCCAAAAGATTCCTTTTTTCAGCGTTATATTTAAAATGCAAACTTCCCAGAAATAGTACAAGAAACTCTTCTTCACCGATTTCCCCTCCTACAGCCTTTAACTCTGATTCCATATCTTGCATTTTCTTAAGGTGTTGCAAGAGGGTCATATCTCCAGACATTTTATTTGCATACAGTCTAGTTTTTAAAATCATTTTCTGGGTTTTTGACACAGTTCCAAATTTCTCATTGAGTGCATTCAGCATTTTCCTGCTGGTATCATTATTTAAAATTATTGCAGTTTCTTCGGGATTAATCGCATTGGAAATCAAATTCATTGCCTGGGCATCTGAAATCTTAAATTTCTTTAGGGCTTCTCTATCTGTGTCAGCTGGCGGGTCTTCATTCAAAACGTGATTCACCCCAATTGCTGTTAAAGCATTTTCCACCATTCTCTTCCATACTGGAAAGGAGGCTTGGGTGATATGGGGGACAGAAACGGACTGGGGCCCTTTGGAATTCATACTTTCCTTATCGTTGCTCATTCCAGTGGCTCAGGGCTGCTTTCCTCCTCACAGGATCCAAGCGCGGCGCGCGGGGTTAAGTTTCCTGCCGTCCTTTGCAGACCAGGCTGCTGGCTCCGTCACAGGAAAAATTCCCTCTGGGCGTTTGTAAATCCTTTCGTCTCCAGTGAAGATCCCAAAAGCAAAAAAAAGGAGTGCGGTGTGATCCTATCTCAATAGCCAAAATAAAAACCAAGCGTACTCTGCTACCACTTATTGGGGGATCGGGGCCCCAGTTCTTGTAAAGGGAACCCCGATCTTTAATTTATCTGCTACCAAATCAGAGGGAATGGATCGTTCCTCTTGAACTATGAGAATTGAGATCACACACACGCACAAAAGAGGCAAGACGCATTTGTCTTGAAGTAAGAACAATCTTTACTCTAACTCAGGGTAAGGAAAAAGTCACTGGGATACAAAACAAATAATATCTGTCTACATTCTATGTTTCCTATACTTGCCAAAAGCCTTTGGCAAGGCACTAAGCTTACTTACGAGTAGGCACCCTTAGCAAAAGGAGAGCCTCTCTCCATCCTGCCTGTTCAGCAGCCAAGCAAGGAGAAAAAGTGTGATCAACTACTTTCTCTTCTAACAAAGAAATCGAAAGCAGTTGAACATGCAAAGTAGTTGTATACGTGACCCTCGGGGCACGACTGCAATGGCCACTACACTGACCAAATGGTCAGTTACAATATTAACCCTTTAACTGTCTGACATGTAACAAAGCTCGCTCTCTAATACCCAACAATTGCCAGCCTCCAGGTACTAGCTGGAGATCTCCTGCTCTTACAACTGATCTCCAGCCAATACAGATCAGTTCACCTGGAGAAAATGGCCGATTTGGCAATTGGACTCTATGGCATTGAAGTCCCTCCCCTCCCCAAACCCCGCCCTCCTCAGGATCCACCCCAAAAACCTCCCACCGGCAGCGAAGAGGGACCTGGCAATCCTAGTCTGCAGGGAGCAACCCTTTGGAAACAGCTGCCTGCATCATGTAAGGATTCTTGGTCTGGAACATTTTGTGATTGGCCCCCATAACAGCCATTTTGTGGTTAGCATCCACTTTGTGTTGGTGCCTACTCAATATTATCAATATTCCAGCGGTGCCCACAAACTCAACAAAGTTGGGAACCCCTGGTTAGAGAGTTAGGCTAAGAGTGGGAAGAGTTTGGTTCAAATCCCCTCTTTATCATGAAGCTTGCTGGGTGACCGAGAGACAAATTCTGTCTCTCTGGCCCAGCCTAACCTATTTTATAGGGTTGTGAAGATAAAATGGAGGAGGGAAGAACTATGCATGCCATTGAACTCCTTGGAGTAAGGGAAAGTAAAATCCTAATGGACAGGTATGTCACATAGCTTATAGAATCATGGAGTTGGAAGGGGCCATACAGGCCATCTAGTCCAACCATCTAGTCCAGGAGAGCCAGCGTGGGGAGAGCCAGCGTGGTGTAGTGATTAAGGGCTGTGGTTTGGAGAGGTGGAGTCTGATCTGGAGAATCGGGTTCGATTCCCCACTCCTCCACATGAGCGGCGGAGGCTAATCTGGTGAGCTGGATTTGTTTCCCCACTCCTACACATGAAGCCAGCTGGGTGACCTTGGGCTGGTCACAGCTCTCTCAGCCCCACCTACCTCACAGGGTGTCTGTTGTGGGGAGGGGAAGGTGATTGTAAGCCTGCTTGATTCTCCTTAAAGGCTAGCGAAAGTCGGCTTATAAAAATCAACTCTCCTTCTCCTCCTCCTCCTCCTTCTCCTTCTCCTCCTCCTCCTCGAGCATCCCTCACAAGTTTTCGTCCAGCTGCTGCTTGAAGACTGCCAGAGAGGGGGAGCTCACCACCTCCCTAGGTAGCCGATTCCACTGCTGAACTACTCCTACTGTAAGGCAACGTAGGAACTGTACCGTAAGTGCTTTTAAAAAGCAGTAAAATGAGTAAGGCTGTCCACTAATGGAAGATTTTTTTCCTTGCTGATTCAGTATTAGTCATTCAGGTGTCAACTAAAATGTATGTGCCAAAAAAGTGGGGGAAGGAAAAAAACGTTTTGTTACTTTCCCTCATATGTCTAATTTTAAAAAAGCATTTATTAACAAAATCGAAACTTTACTGATGTGCAAACTCTGTGGTGCACCAACTGCCTTGTGGTTAAAACCAGAATAGCCTTGCTATCAGGGCCATCTAGTGCAGCATCCTGCCTCACACAGTGGCCAACCTGGAGGTCTCCTGCTATTATAACTGATCTCCAGCCAATAGAGATCAATTCACCAGGAGAAAATGGCCGCTCTGGCAACTGGACTCTATGGCAATGAAGTCCCTCCCCTCCCCAAACCTCGCCCTCCTCAGGCTCCATCCCAAAAACCTCCCACCGGTGGTGAAGGGGTATCTGGCAACCCTACCTGGAGGACCATCATCAGGGCACAGAGGCCAAGGCCTTCCCCTGGTGTCGCCTCCTGGCACTGGTACTCAGTGTGGTGTAGTGGTTAAGAGCGGTGGTATGGAACAGTGGACTCTGATCTGGAGAACTGGGTTTCATCCCCCACTCCTCCACATGAGTGGTGGACGCTAATCTGGTGAACTGGATTTGTTTCCCTACTCCTACACATGAAGCCAGTTGGGTGACCTTGGGCTAGTCACACTCTCAGCCCCACCCACCTCACAGGGTATTTGTTGTGTGGAGGGGAAGGGAAGGTGATTGTCAGCCGTTTTGAGTCTCCCTTAAGTGGTAGAGAAAGTCGGTATATAAAAACCAACTACTTCTTCCTCTTCCTCTTCCTCTTCTTCTTCCTCTTCTTCCTCCTCTTCTTCTTCTTCCTCCTCCTCCTCCTCTTCTTCTTCTTCCTCCTCTTCCTCTTCCTCGCTTTAGTACAAACACCCACCTTATTTCCCTCCCCTGGAACTTAATGCCTACCTTCAGAGGCAGAGGGGCTGTTTTTGGTGACACCTGGGGGGGTAGCCATTGTCTCCCAGCTCCAGTTTGAGGGGGTGTTACTGCTGTTGGTTACCCACATCCTCTCTGTCTCATTTTCCTTTAACGTGGTATGGGCAAACTCTTCATCCCCTCCATTGAACTGTTTGGTTCGCTCGGAGGCATTGCCCGGCTCCTCTGCTCGAAGGGCTGAAAAAAAAGGTGAGAGGAATGAAAAGCTGGCCTCAGTTGAAAAGTGTGAAAATTCTCAAGAAATAATTGAGCTCAGCGTTCACGATTTTATAATGCTCATGGCACATTCTGCCTGAGGAGGGCAAAAAGGAGGGGTCTACATTTTGCAAACAAATAAATCCTCTGCCGCATCATAGATGAAAAGGGGGACTTGTTGGCAACACCTTATTTATATTATGATGGATCATTGCCTGAATCCCCCGCCTTGCCCAATCATTTCACCTTATGGACGGTTCTATTCTGTCTGCTGGTTTGGTTTACTCTTCAATAACTTCTAATAATTAAACAAAACCAAGATTTCCTATACTGGAAGAACAGAACTGTCCCACAACATTATCAATCGTTCAAAATACACCTCAGCATCCATAGTGTGTGACATGTCAGGCTACATGTCACACTGTGCCTTCATGGTCATTCACTCATATTTAAATCTAACAGGCTTTCTTGGGAGGTGGTGAGCTCTCCTTCCCTGGAGGTTTTTAAGCAGAGGCTAGATGGCCATCTGTCAGCAATGCTGATTCTATAACCTTAGGCAGATGATGAGAGGGAAGGCATCTTGGCCATCTTCTGGGCATGTAGTAGGGGTCACTGGGGGTGGAGGTAGTTGTGAATTCCCTGCATTGTGCAGGGGGTTGGACTAGATGGCCCTGGTGGTCCCTTCCAACTCTATGATGCTATGATTCTGTGATTCTAAATGTTGCTCCCTTGAGTTGTAGCCATCTCTTTGAGGATAGAGCTAAATTCTGAAGGATGAAAATGCCTACAAATTTTATACTAGCAAATTTTTAGCAAGGTGCCCCCGAAGGTAAAAAACATACACAAAAGAGGGACAGCGAAGGCCAATTCATACGTTATGAATCCCAGCAGAGGTCTGGCTGACAGGGACCATGGTAGCCAAGTGGGTGGGGTGGGGGTGCACCAGGTCTTTGTAATGTGTGAATCATCATGGCCTAAAACGCATGGCCACTTACCGCGGTTTCTGCCTAGTCTCCTCCCCGTTCCAGCCAGGATTAAATGAACCCAGGCTGGGGGAGTATCTCTACGCATGACCCATGGCGAAACTGTGCGCTGCTCCGTCCGTGCAAACAGAAAACACGGGAGCCACGAACTTCCTGGTCGTCCAGCAACGCCCCCTCCCCCTGGTGATTGGTCGATTCACTCTCACTGACCAACCACAGCTTCTGGTGTCCACGCCCCGCTTCCGGGTAAGTTGAATGAGCCAGGGATAACGTTTTGGCTCCTCGAGAGCAAATCCGGGTTCGTTTTGGGTCGACACATTGCTCAGCCAGCAGCGAATCAAGTGCCGTTTGTTTGCGAGGATTTGATCCTGGGTGAAACTGGGAATAAACAGGGAGGAGACTGGGCAGAAACCGCTGTAAGTGGCTGTGCGTTTTAGGCCCATGACTCACCACAAAGGCCTTTTACACACGAAAGGTTTCCAGAGGTTATTGCCCCGCATAGTGTTTTTCTCTCTCTTTTAATAACACAATAGATGTTTGCGTTTCCGCTTCAACATTGGGTTTTAAATGCCTTTGCTCATGTTTTCCTTGAGTGGTTATAGGTTGAGGGGTTTTTTTACCCGCTTGCAACTCGGCTTCACTGGCAGTGTAAAATCGTGTCCCCGAATTTTCCCGCTGTGAGTAACCACTCCCAGCATTGATTGCAGCAACTAAACCCCTCCCTTTCCTTCCAATTCCCCCACTTCCCTTCCCACACCTCCCCTGAACCCTGAACCCTTTTAAAAAACTTTTTGTTGCTCTATCGATCCTGTAAGAGCCCCGTGGCGCAGAGTGTTAAGCTGCAGTACTGCCGTCAAAAGCTCTGTTCACAACCTGAGTTCGATCCCGACGCAAGTCGGTTTCAGGTAGCCGGCTCAAGGTTGACTCAGCCTTCCATCCTTCCGAGGTCAGTGAAATGAGTACCCAGTTTGCTGGGGGTAAAGGGAAGACGACTGGGGAAGGCACTGGCAAACCACCCCGCAAACAAAGTCTGCCTTGGAAACGTCGGGATGTGACGTCACCCCATGGGTCAGGAATGACCCGGTGCTTGCACAGGGGACCTTTACCTTTACCTTTATCGATCCTGTGCGGCAGCAAAAGGTCCTCGTTCGTATTCCCCCCCCCCTTTCTGTCTGTGTGCAGGAGGCAAACTATAGTTGTGCATCTCGTCTGGCTTCTGTTTCTCCACTGCTGCACCAAGCACTGTTTTTTGCTATAAGCTCTTAAGCTTTTGCTTTAAGCTGCTGCCAGCAGAGGGAGACCCTTGTCCACACAGACACAGCCAAAAGAAGGTGGACAATGTTGGCAGCCAGCAGCAGCCCCTGAAATGGATAGGGAATGGGCTGTGGCTCAGTGGTAGAGCATCTGCTTGGCATGCAGAAGGTCCCAGGTTCAATCCCCGCCATCTCCAATTAAACGGACTAGGCAGGTAGATGATGTGAAAGACCCCTGCCTGAGACCCTGGAGATCCACTGCCGGTCTTGGTAGACCAAAGCTTCTTAAACTGTGCGAAACTGAATGTGGAGGTTGTGAAAAATTTGGCTACAGTATATATTTTTTAATGATTTATGATCAGTAAGTGTTAGATTTGTATACCTATTTTATATACCTATATACTCGGGGTTGTGTAAAAAAATTTTGGGCAAAAAGGGGCCACAAATTGAAAAAGTTTAAGAAGCCCTGGAGTAGACAATACTGATTTTGATGGACCAAGGGTCTGATTCAGTATAAGGCAGCTTCATGTGTTCATGTGTGTACATGCAGCTGATGGCAGCAGAAGAGCCACGAATCCTTTCCTGGTACCCGACTCCCCATGGTTGCAAGAAGCATGCTTCATGTACATCTGATGCAAATCTGTACTGCCCGTGCAGATCCTTTCCCAGGGATCCAATTTTTGTGTTTGTTGGGCAACCATTATTGTATTTGTGCTTGTATGTGTTACTAAGAGAAAACCTTCCCTTTCCTTTCTCCCTTAGAAGCTCCCTGAGTCGTAAATCTTGAGCAGCATAATTCTAAATCTATTATTTAAGGGATATAAGGACTGAGATAAATTTTGCCACTGCCACTGTAACCTTAGAATCGTTGTCACTTAATAAATAGGGTATTCGCTCAAACACAGAGTTTCTAGTTTGACCTGTTAGAAGAGGAATAATATGTCCTGATCTTAGATCTTCATAAAAAATGACTTTACAGGAGCACGGGTGCTAGAGAATCAATAGAACCAGAAGAACATGAGCAGGTCCTTTCCGAATATAGTAGGTTCATGTATCTACCTTGCATAACCATAGAAGAGTTAGCATTCAGTCTAGTAAGGAAAAAAGCTCTTAAGACATGAGGAGTTGTCAAGAAATAGGTATAAGCAGGCAAGCAATGTGGGGGAGGAATTCCAAAAAACTGAGACGAGCAAATGCGACAAGCACGACACAGTGTGCTAACATAATCAGTCTCTTTAATATGCTTTTTTATTTCAGAGAAGGCCTCTGATTTCCCAAGATCTGTTATCATATCCCACAATATGCCCATCAATGACAATTTCTCATCAAAATTTTTTTGCCATGTGGATCTGTACGAGTCATGCCTAAAAAAAAGCCAGATATCCCTCAGTGCTAAAAATAAATAAACAGCCTAAATTGTAGCTTAAAGGCAAACAACCATGCCCTTGCTTCAAGTGTCATTTGGCCAAACTAGAAACAAAGGACCATACCAGCGACACACTGAGGAGCATTTGACAGCTTCCATAAAAATTGAAGCAAAGGATGATCTGTAGACTCGAGGGTAGTTGTCGAACGAGATGTGATTGGCAGTTAGAAAATGCCAAATGGTGACCCGTGGCTTGAGGCGCTTAGGTCCAGGCAAGGCTGATATGGCTGCAGTAGAGCAGGTATGGTTATCTGGTTTACAAAATGGTCCCTTTAAGACAAGTGTTGAACAGAGAATCCAAGCCAGTATTGAGGAGTTCAAGAGCAATGATCAGCCAACGAAGAAACGTCAATGCCGGTGGGAAAGCACTATAGCCAATAGCTCGCTAATATGTGGCACCTCAGTATTGCAAGAGCATTGGAGGAAAATCATAATATGGTCACCGCTTCAAACATTAGCACTACTGTACTGGTTCCTAAGGGTACATGTGCAAAAAAAAAAAAAAAAATTAAGAAGGAAGGGATGATGGTTGGCACAGAATGATGATTTGCTGGCGTGTACAGCCCATGGAGTATAACACAGTTCAAACAACTACCTGCAAATAAGACAATACAGAGTTTTGGGTCAGAGAAGGAAGACAGAAACTGCGGGGGGAAACGGAGGTGTGGTGAATCCGAGGCACATCCGAAACTGACCCTTGCAGCTCGAACACTCGGAAAAAATGGGGGGAAAGGAGAACATATATAAAAGGCCAGAGAAAGAGCAGAAAAAAGGGACTTCCTTGACGTCAAGGTAACGAGGGTGTGTCTCTGGGGCCTTAGCACCTTGGGAATATTCTTTGCTAATGTTCTGACCGCCAATTAAAATTATTACAATGTAAGGAGGATTAGTGGGGATTTGCACTGCAGCAGCTGGCCCCTCAACTCCTTTGCTCATTAAGTTCTGCTCACGTAGCTGCCTTGCGCAACATTCCCCAGGATTACGAGGGCAACTTGGGCTTTGCTGCATTTCCTCATATCCTGTCTCTGCTCCTTTGCAAGGTCTAACTCCCCCCCATATGGCAAATGGAGATAATCCTATACTCTTGAAATGACTGCCTAGAGAGGGGCCTGACCTTGAAACAGCACTAGGAAATTCACATGGACTGCGGAGCATCAGTACATTTTTCAGTCCCTTTCTTCAGCCATCCCGCCTCCTCTTTTCTCTCCCCTGGATTTTTCTCTATTTCTTTAAAAAAATAAATAAATGCATAATTTGAGAGCTGTTTTTGCACAGAAGTCCATTCTCAAGGGATGAGCCCTGTGGTGCAGAGTGGTAAGCTGCAGTACTGCAGTCCAAGCTCTGCTCACGACCTGAGTTCGATCCCGATGGAAGTCGGTTTCAGGTAGCCGGCTCAAGGTTGACTCAGCCTTCCATCCTTCCCAGGCTGGTCAAATGAGGACCCAGCTTGCTGGGGGTAAAGGGAAGATGACTGGGGAAGGCACTGGCAAACCACCCCATAAACAAAGTCCGCCTAGGAAACGTCGGGATGTGACGCCACCCCATGGATCAGGAATGACCCGGTGCTTGCACAGGGGACCTTTACCTTTTACTTTTACCATTCTCAAAGTGTGAGATACAATGAAAAAAGCATAATTAAGTGAACGAGGTTTACAAGAGAATTTAAAAGTATAAATTAAGTGAACAGGGTTTACAAGAGAAGAAAACCAAGTTCTGTGCTTCGTTATTAGTATTTTAAAAGGAGGATGTGCATTTTTCTCCTTTAGCAATCTGATAGCAGAGCAGAATGGTTGGAACCTGTTTCAAATAGTGAAACTGGGTGAAGGTGAAAAGGTTAAAACTCGTCTCCTTCCCTACATGGCCTTGAGGCAAATTGAGGATGCATAAATCTGCCATTTCCATTTTATGGACAGACTGAGAATATTTCCTGTGTTTTGAGTCTTGGGTTGGCAAGCCTTTGTGGGGCAACCCCAGGATCTTTTGAAAGCGGGGCACAGGGAGGGCAGTGATGCATGGCATGTCAACATCACTTCTGAGTGAAAACCCAGAAGTTATGTAGGAAGTCAGTAGGACACTCTAGGAATCCCTCAATCTCTATGGTATTTACCATAAATAATGGGGGAATTCCTATAGAATCACTTAATGTGGTGATATCTGTGGACAGAAGTAATGTCAACATGTTGCATGGTCATGTCCCCCCCCATTATCCTCCACTACTTCATTGAGTGAATGCAGCGTTCAAGGATGAACTTTAAACTACTGCATCTTCAAGTAAAGCTGGTCTGTCCTAAACTGAACATCAGTTAGGAAGAACCTAGTATAAGAATAAAGGTCTGAGTGTCTTCAGCTTTTGAACGCACTTGAAGCTGCCTTATACTGAATGAGACCATTGGTGCATCAAGGTCAGTCTTGTCTACTAACACAGGCAGCAGCTCTCCAGGGTCTCATGCAGAGATGTTTCACATGATCTAGTGCTCTTGGGCCAGGGACCTACTGTACACCAAGCAGATACTCTATCACTGACCCACAGCCCCACCTTTTCTTTGTTCCCTTGCTCAGCCCAAAGGTTTGTACAGAGCATGTGTATCCATTTTATTTTGTATGCATTAAGTCTGATCTCTGGAAACGTACCCACTCCTATTCAGTCTTCATGTCTGAAGTGTGGTAACAGGGAGGGGCAGCGGAGCAGCTTGCCATTCCTGGAGCACAAAAGCTTGAATGCGCAGTGTGGTAAATTGCCTCTGCACTAGTTTGCAAAGCAAACTGGGCAGATGTGCCAACTAGCTGGAGCCTTTGTTTAGCAACACATGACTCCCTCCAGCATGAGATACTCAGAGTCATTGGTAGCTGCAGGAACCCAGTTTGTTCTTGGCACCCAGGGAGTGAGGGGGAAAGGACTTGGGTTGCCAGGTCCCTGTTCGCTACCGGCGGGAGCTTTTTGGGGCGGAGCCTGAGGGGAGTGGGGTTTGGGGAGGGACTTCAATGCCATAGAGTCCAATTGCCAAAGCAGCCATTTTCTCCAGATGAACTGATCTCTATTGGCTGGAGATCAGTTGTAATAGCAGGCGATCTCCAGCTAGTACCTGGAAGTTGGCAACCCTAGAAAGGATGGCATCACCAAGCAGAGACTTGGGATGGCTGTGGGTTTTTTAAAAAAAAGACTTTCTGGGGGTCACTTAGAAAGAACAGGATAGGTTTGCGAGTCAATTCCTTCGCATTAATAATTTTCCACAGACGGTGGGATCCAGCTGCCCCTTCTCCTCCTCCGCTGCCACTGTACACCACATCACTTAGCAGCACTGGAGAATTTCGAGGCCTTCAGTTTGCCTCATTAAGATTAATTCACACTTCCAAAAGCCCGCTGAGCAGAGCTCCTCTTGCTTAGGATTCAGGATGTTTATTCGGTTTTCAAAAGAATAAGAAGCCAGTGAGAAGAGGAACAGTGGGGCGTTTTGCTGTTTCATTGTGGCAGGGTCGGTGTGTGGAGGAGGCAAGATACAGGATGTGCTGACAGAGGCTAATCTTTACTCTTGCTCCACTCTCGCCTCTCTAGCAATCAGCGACGGGCAGGCTCTATCAGACCCCCTGAGTGCCACCGTATGCCTCCTCTCCTCAACTGCCAACCCCAGAGGGAAGACAAGGGCCTGAATGATAAGAGGATTTTCTTCATTCAGTTTCTTTATTGTTCTGTGGGTTTGCACTGCCCTCAGTTCCTTTCCTCCTGACTGCCCTATTCTCTCTCTCTCGTAAGGAAACAGGCCTTGTTTCTGAGCCAGAAAGTGACCAAGTCATTCTTGGACTATACATGAGAAACGCCATGCTGGATCAGACCAAGGCCCATCAAGTCCAGCAGCCTGTTCCCACAGTGGCCAACTAGGTGCCTCTAGGAAGCCCACAAGCAAGACGACTGCAGCAGCGTTATCCTACTGGTGTTCCACAGCACCTAATATAATAGGCATGCTCCTCTGATCCTGGAGAGAATAGGTATGCATCATGGCTAGTATCCATTTTGACTAGTAGCCGTGTATAGCCTTATTCTCCATGAACATGACCACTCCCTTTGGTACTCTTGGAACTGAAGAATGAATTAAAATAATGGGAATAACTACCTAAAGCAGCTGAACAAAGTACTTAGGCCTCAGCTTCAGATAGCTCCTTAGGAATGGATAAGGGTCATTGTCTGCTTGACAGCCACCCCTTGAAAAACTTCCCATGGAGCAGAACACACAGTGGATGAAAGTGATGGACAGCAACTTCTCACCTAGGGTTGCCATAGGGATACCAACCTCCCTATAATATTGTTTTCTTTTCCAGTTGGTATATTTCACATTATATTATCTTTGAAGCCACGTGCTGCCATTTATTATAGTTTCTACTATTTCCAGCATAGGTATTTTCTTCTTCCACCAACCTCCAGGTGGTGGCTGGAGATCTCCTGCTATTACAACTGACCTCCAGCCAATGGAGATCAGTTCACCTGGAGAAAATGGCCACTTTGGCCATTGGACTCTATGGCATTGGTCCCTCCCCTCTTCAAACCCTGCCCTCCTTAGGTTCCACCCCCAAAATCTCCCAACCCAGAGCTGGCAACCCTAGGTTGCCAACCTCCAGTTAGTTAAATTAAAAAATAATTCTTGTGCTGATCTCCCAGATGTTAATCAAAACAACAGCACTTATGACCAAACAATTCAATACCAAAATATATTCAATCAAAGATTGCTATTATGCATCTCCAATGAATAACAAAGATTTATGAATGCACCATTATTATGCCATATTGGCTACGGTATGAACTGAAGAAGACTGCCGTTGAGTCCAGCTCTTTCAAATGCGACTGAAGAAAGGATATGCCATGAAACAGGAAGTACCGGATTCCTCTCTCGCGGTGGATTGGATCATCATTACTGGACTTTACTGTGGCATATGGTAACATAACCACTGAACTTTGCTGACCACTTAGTGGTTTGGTGTTGTGTCTGCAGCAATGAACTGCTGAAATCTGGCATTTAAGTAACATTGTAATAGTTATAGCGTGTTATTGTAATTGTTTGATTGAACCTCCAGTTAGTGGCTGGAGCTCTCCAGCTATTACAACTGATCTCCATGTGAAAGAAGTCAGTTCACCTGGAGAAATTGCTGCTTGGGAAGGTGGACTCTATGGCATTATGCACCATTGAAGTCCCTCCCCTCCCCAAACCCCACCCTCCTCATGCTCCACCCCCAAAATCTCCAGGTATTTGCCAACCCAGAGTTGGCAAGCCTATTCTCACAAAAACACCCCCCCCCAAAAAAAGGTGGGGGAAAACCTGATGGAATGCAACCAAAATGCTGATTACAAACCAAAGAGGTTGAGCTGAAAAATGCTGAAATTACAAATATATACATTTTTAATAAGGTGCACCTATAGATTAAAAGCATAAAGCTCCTAGTACAGACAAAAACTTACACATTCAATAAATACAAAAATGAACAACTGCGATGTACGTTCTTTCATTGACCAATATGAGATCCAAAAAGGACCAGACATGTTTCGGCCTGGAAAGGCCATCCTCAGTGGTCAGTATAAAATTACAACTTATCACACATCCTAATAATATAATCGTATCATAATGTATACAGGTGAGACAGTGAAGCCAGGTTTTAACATATAAGAAGTAAAGAAATTTACAGGGAGCTTCACTGTACTAGAAAGTAATCTGACTTTGGGGTTGTATAAATGAATCTGTTTAAAAATAATTTTTGACCTTATGTACATGGAGAGTATACTAATGATTCCTCCTCCCTGCTTTCCTTTTTCTAGGGCTTTTAGATATTTCTTAACTGCCCATTATGATATGATTATATTATTAGGATGTGTGATAAGTTATAATTTTATACTGACCACTGAGGAAGGCCTTTCCAGGCCGAAACGCATCTGGTCCTTTTTGGATCTCATATTGGTCAATGAAAGAATGTACATCGCAGTTGTTCGTGTTTATATTTATTGAATGTGTAAGCCTATTCTCATCCCATGAAAAATGGCATCTGTTGATAAATTAAAGTCCAGTACCACCTTAGAGACCAACAAGATTTTTGGGTATAAACATTTGAGAGTCAAAGCTCCTTGTAAGACATATCCATTGATAGGACATGTCTTCTATGACCTCTTTGTGCCAAAACTCTGCAAGGTCAAGATTCAGCTGCTCTCTTCTCCTCAAACAGTGCCTTCGGCAGAACAAACCAAGAACAATTGTGGATATAGAATGGAACTCTATACAAATTTGAAATAAATTTGACTGGTTGCATTTCAAGCATTTGAGAACTCACTGACTTCAAAGTGTGCTTAAAAAACCTGAAGTCTTACTTTTTAGACATCTCTGCCCCAAATGGAGTGCAGTCAAACTGGGCATATATAATATTAATTCTAAAACCAAAGCAAATAAAGATTTCCCAGCAATACAACAGAAATTCAGCTCACACACAAACCGAAACTAAAAGGAAAGCGGAGAGACTAATATAAAACAATACTGTAGAATCACCAGATTATTAAACTCCTTGTATTGCTTTCATTTTAAATGCAAACCATTTTTTAATTTTTTTTTACCAAGCAGACGGAAACCGGGAAACATGGGGGACAGTTTCCCCCTCATTTGGAAACTCTTACCTAACTTAATTTCAGTTACCGTTTATTTTCCTGCAGTCCAACCCTCTATGCTACTCATTCTTCATTCTCGTTCCATATCTGTGTGGTCTCACTCTCCTCCCACCATGCGAACAACCCACCCCCACAGTTGTGTTTTCTGGGCTTTCTTTTTAGGCAACCACTTCCCTCCAAGAAGCGGAGAGGAGAAACCAGAAACTCCAGTTCCCAGTCTTCTGCTTTACTAGAACCCCCTGGCTTCCACTTCCCCTCTGTTTGGGGAAAAGAACCGAGGAAGTATAGTATTATTCCAAATATTACTGCCACTCCCAGAGCAAAAACTGTTGGGTTCCTCTGCCTATCTGTGAAACAGATATTCCCTTCGTGTTCTCTGTTTCCTCTGCAGCTACGTGCTTCTTGGTCAGGAGACAAGTTGTGAGCGGGAAACTTTTTTTTGCAAAAAAGCATCTCCCACCTCACAAAAGATTTCCCTTCTGAACTCACCCCGAGGAAGACACAGCGCCAAGGTCCAAAGCCACAACATGGTTCTTCAGTATTTATTTTTCTCTCTTCTGTGCCACAGAAACGTTAGTTCTCGTGGACTGCACAAAACACAACAGCTTTCTCCTTCCTGAATCAGCTTCCTCTTTTAGGGACATCACAGAAAGAACAAATTCTGTCGAAAGCTGGCCAGTGATTCAGACAGAGTCCAGGTCTTCAGGCTTTTCTATTTAATAATTAGAAGTTCTCAAACACTTCACATTTGTTCTCTGAAGGCCAAACTACCTACACGGTCCCTTGGGTAGGGTTGCCAACCTTCAGGTAGCTGCTGCTCTAAGAACGTTTCTTTCAATTGGAGCTTCAGTGCTGATTTTTTGCCTTCTTACCACAACCTCCAGGTAGCACTTGGAGATTTCCCGCTATTACAATTGATCTCCAGATGACCAAGATCAGTTCCCCTGGAGAAAGTTGCTGCTTTGGAGGGTGGACTCTATGGCGTTATAGACTGCTGAGGTTCCTCCCAAACCCCTTCCTCCACAGGCTCTACCCTCCAAATCTCCAGATATTTTCCAACCCAGATCTGGCCACCCTAGGGGAGGGGGATAAGGCTAGGCATCTCTCAGTACATTGCATGTGTGTGTGTGTGTGTGTGTTAAGTGCCATCAAGTCGCTTCCAACTCATGGCGACCCTATGAATGAAAGTCCTCCAAAATGTCCTATCTTTGACAGCCTTGCTCAGATCTTGCAGATTGAAGGCTGTGGGTTCCTTTATTGAGTCAATCCATCTTTTGTTGGGTTTTCCTGCTGCCCTCAACTTTTCCTAGCATGACTGTCTTTTCCAGTGATTCTTGTCATCTCATGACGTGACCAAAATATGATAGCCTCAGTTCAGTCATTTTAGCTTCCAGGGTCAGTTCAGGCTTGATTTGATCTATAACCCACTGATTTGTTTTTTTGGCAGTCCACGGAATCCGTAACACTCTCCTCCAACACCACTTTTCAAAGGAATCTATTTTCTTCCTATCAGCTTTCTTCACTGTCCAGCTTTCTCACCCATACATAGTAATAGGGAATACGATGGCATGAATTAATCTAGTCTTGGTGGCCAGTGACACATCCTTTACACTTAAGAATCTTTTCTAGCTCCTTCATGGCTGCCCTTCCCAGTCTCAATCTCCTTCTGATTTCTTGGCTGCAGTCTCCCTTTTGGTTGATGGTGGAGCCAAGGAATAGAAAGCCTTGAACAATGTCAATTTCCTCATTGTCAGCCTTAAAGTTGTGTAATTCTCCTGTAGTCATTGCATGTGCAGACAAGGATAAACAAGGCTGATGGAATTGCTGGGCCAGGGTGGATCTGCCCAACAAAGGCAACCATTGGCATATTTTAATAACATAGGATGCAGATCAGCCATTTAAGTGAACCAGTTGTCTCATGCCCTTAGCTGGGTGTGTGTGTTGGTCCTCCAGAGCAACTGGTTGGCCATTGTGCAAGCAAGATGTTGGACTAAATGGACCACTGTTCTGATCCAGCAGGGCTCTTCTTCTGTTCTTAAAATAGATGCCATAGTAATTCATTGAAGTTGAACACTCAAGGGTTAGAGTTTCTTGATATTTTATATTCGATTACCAGTGGTCTGAACCAGTCAGAACTCTCAGGACTTCCCACAATCCTCTAGGCTGAGGCACATGCCACTGCGATCATCTGGGGGGTATTGGGGCTTCTGCATCAGCGATATCCTGGACTAGCTTTCTGGCACTTGGACTC
Organism: Euleptes europaea; assembly: GCF_029931775.1. Lineage (NCBI taxonomy): Eukaryota > Metazoa > Chordata > Lepidosauria > Squamata > Sphaerodactylidae > Euleptes > Euleptes europaea. The sequence goes on from NC_079318.1 coordinate 84,442,348, forward strand.
TACATATAAATTTAGCTGCTTTGGATGGACACTCCCAATCTATTACTCTAAGTAGGCAGTCTCCACTTTGGCTGGGGGAATTAGCTGGAGACAGAGACCAAAAAGGGGGTCACTAGGATCGATGACCTATTTATACCAGGGTAGTTCTGGGTGAAAACTCTCAAATGAGCAGGCAGTTGTCCTGTTGAAATGGGTTTTATTAAAGAATTAAGAAGTAAAAACAAGAAATATATTTCAAGGAATGAGCTTACACACAGAAAGCATACAAGAGCTGACTAAGAGAAAAGGGAGGAAGTTGGATAGGGTTTCATGGGTGGGTGATAGTTACCAGCCTTAAAGGAATGTCCAGGTATTATGTCTTGTGGGTAACATCAAGAGGCCAGAGGCGCAGTTAACAGCTAACTCCTTTATTAACAGTAACACTCTGCAATGGTAACAGTAACTGACTGAACTGAGAAGTCCGGCTCCCCGCCCACTTATGTCCAGGGAAAGCAGCGATGAATGGGAAAACGACCAGCTTTTCCGGGAGCAAAAGGAAGACCCACACACAACTGTGTGTATGGGGGTGCATGCACAGATCTAAGGCACACACATACACTATGAATGGCTAAGGGACCAATATTTATACCCCAAAATAGATGCTGAGGTGGTATGAGGTAAACTGGCAAAGCCAGAGACAAAGAGCTGATTATTGTCGAAGGCTTTCACGGTCAGAGTTCATTGGTTCTTGTAGGTTATCCGGGCTGTGTGACCGTGGTCTTGGTATTTTCTTTCCTGACGTTTCGCCAGCAGCTGTGGCAGGCATCTTCAGGGGAGTAACATGCGTGCCGCAGCTGCTGGCGAAACGTCAGGAAAGAAAATACCAAGACCACGGTCACACAGCCCGGATAACCTACAAGAACCAAAGAGCTGATTGCTTTACCGAGGTTCTTACAAAAAAACAGGAGAGGCTTGATGGGTCGTCAAGACTCAAGAGAATAGCCTGGGCTAATCCCTTTGAATACTGATTGATTGGCGGGATGGGTGCAGATAGGGTAACTGTCTGCTCAAAGAGCTGATTGAATCACCTTAGGGTGACACAATGGAGATTAGCTAGCCCCATTGTCCAGCAAGGCACACCTTAGGGTCAGGGGAAAAGTACAGCTGCCAATCACCTTCCTGCCCAAGCTTGGCACACAATATGGATTCCAAAATCCTCTGAGAAGCATCCATTTTGTGGGGAGCAGTGTCTTGCTCTTATGCCAGTCTTTGGCCCCCGTGCCTTCGTGGTACCCCTTAGTGGAAAGAGCGGTCTGACTGCTTACAATGCATCAGATAAAGGGGGGTCTGACTCATGCAAGCTTAGGCTGGAATAAATTTTGTTAGTCTTTAAGGGGCAACTGGACTCCTCCTGTAGATCATTGCTCAAGCGAAGCAGAACTGTGACTTGTACCTACCCTATGCAAATTGCACGCTGGCGTTGGGGGATCATTGCCTCAAACGTGCGATACCAGCATGCATGAAAACAGAAATATCCAAGATTCTCGAATCTCCGCTTTGCTCTTCTGAATTCCTATCGTGTCGATTCCATGACTTTATGAACAGGTGCTGGGGTGCTTCAGCTGGACTCCAAATGGCTCGTCGATAACCTTTCTAAGGACTCGACGAGGGAAGTATTCCAGCTGTTGCAGACCTAATGCAGAGTCCAGCTGGGCCTGAGTTTGCCACCTAAAACAACTGCATGTGTACATTCCACAAGGCGCAGATGTTTGTCTGAATGATGTAACCTCTTGGGCAGGGCCAAAGAACTTCTCCATACAACACACAATTGATTTATAAAATCCGTCGCTACAAATGGACAGCCGATGGCTTAGATGGCTTGAAAAGGAGACAGAAAAAAATTCCTAGAGAAGGACTGTCCAACCGATAGCTACTCTAGTTATATGGATGCCCTCATGATCTGAGGCCGTGTATCTCTGAATACGGGATGATGCATCAGCGGAGGAAAGCTATGTCCTTTCTGTTCTCTTCGAGGGCTTCCTGAAAAAATCCGGTTGGCTGTTGTTGGTACCAGGAAGTTGAGCTAGATGGTCTGAACCTGTAGGGTTCTTCATATGAAGAAGAAGAGTTGGTTTTTATATGCCGACTTTCTCTACCACTTAAGGGAGGCTCAAACCGGCTTACAATCACCCTCCCTTCCCCTCCCCGCAACAGACGCCCCATGCGGTAGGTGGGGCTGAGAGAGCTCTATCAGAGCTGTGACTTGCCCAAGGTCCAGATTAGCCTCAGCCGCTCATGTGGAGGAGTGGGGAATCGAACCCGGTTCTCCAAATCAGAGCCCACCATTCCATGTTCTGATGTTCAGTGGGAAGGCGTGGATTCTGTAGGAGATAACTATGTGATCGGCCCCCACCTTGCAGAAAAGCACTGTGGGCCGCCCATCCGGCTCTTAGGTTAGAGAAGTTTGTGGAATTCTGATCCTTCAGGACATCTTGGAGCATTGACTGTATCATAGAGTGTTTTGATGCTCGGGTCATCCGTCTGCATAAGAAAAGAAAGGCACTTCATCACGATTAAATCACTGCTGTAGAGACAGTGGGTGTACTCTGGACAGAGCTATAACCCATGATTAAATCTGAAAACTGTATGAAGATTATCCTTGATGCATTAATAATTGGTTGTACTCGAATTACTGTGTCTTTGAGCAAGCTGGTGCTGGCCTGGGTTACAAGGGCAGCTTTTACTGACTTATTTAAAATATCATAGAATCATAGAGTTGGAAGGTACCACCAGGGTCAATGCAGGAAATTCACAACTACCTACTCCCCCCACCACACACCCTCAATGACCCCTACTCCATGGCCAGAAGGTGGGGAAAGGAACCCTCCAGGATCCCTGGCCAAAATTACCTCCTGTAATTTCTCAGGACGGGTTTACAATTGAAATCACATAAGGGAGGAATGAAATTTAAAAGGGCCTTTCGGAGTTGACCCAGGAGGGATGAGACATTTGAAATCATGTTTTCAAAATGGGCTTTGCTAGCCAGGAGGAAGGCTACAGAGCTACACGGGGCACTGAGGCTCCGTCCCTAGCCACAGCCATGCCTCCAACTTCTCAGCAAACTTTGCTGTCTCACTTTCAAGCATCTCTTTGGACCTGCTCTCTTCTTATCTATGCATTCATTTTCCTATGGCTCCCATTGGGGCATGCTATGATCACGATGGCCAGTAGAGGGCGTCTTCTGGATCTCACAGCCATAGAATGTGGTGATCGCCTCTAGCTTGCATGTGTGTAAAGTGCTGTCAAGTCATAGCTGACTTATGGAGACCGCAGCAAGGGGCTATCAAGGCAAGGGAGAAGTAGAGGTGATTTGCCAGATCCTTCCTCTCCAGAGACTTCCTTAGTGGCCTCCCATTCCAAGTACTGATCCTGCTTAGCTTCCGAGATCTGACAAGATCAGGCTATACCATGCCGCCTTCCCAGCCCCTAGATTAGAGGGTTTTAAAAGGAGATGAGACAAATTCACGGTCTAGCTGGCCACTGTGAGAAATGGGATGCTGGACTAGGTGCTCCACTTCTTCTTAAGGCTCTATGGTCTTGCTCCTCTGTGTTGTATTTTCACCAGATGTGTCTTCTTTCCCTAAGGACACCAAGCTTCTAGCTAAGCCTGAGTCTACCTTCCCTATTCCCCAAACTCTATGCATTTTGCCTTGCAGTTTCCCACTATGTGAATGGCTTTGTGATGATAATCTTCATATGAGCATGCGTGTGATAGGCCGTCAAGTTGCTTCTGACTTATGGTGATCCTATGAATTAATCACCCCCCAAACATCCTAATGTTAGCAGCCTTGTTCAGGTCTTGCAAACTGAGGGCCGTGTCTTCTTTTTTAGAGTCAATCCATCTCATGTTGGGTCTTCCTCTTTTCCTGCTGCCTTCAATTTTTCCTAGCATTATTGTCTTCTCCGGTGAGTCTTATCTTCTCATGATGTGACCAAAGTACGATAGCCCCAGTTGAGGCATTTGAGCTTCTAGGGAGAGTTCAGGCTTTCTATGCAACGGAAGGCAATGGCGTACCACCTCTGCTCATCTCTTGCCTTGAAAACACCTTGAGGAGTCACCATAAGTCAGTTGCGACTTGATGCCACTTAATTATTATTCATATGAGCATATTTGTACATTTTTATCCTGCCGTTTCTTCAAGGAGCCCAGGGTATGCCAATATAGGCTCTGCCTTTCCTGTTTCATCTTCACAACAACCCTGTGAAGTTCTTTAAGCTGAGATGGAGCAATTGCCCTGAGGTCAACCAGCAACCTTCATGGTGGGGCTTTTAACCAGGATCTCTCTCATGCGCTAATCTAACATTCTAACCACTGCACAACACTGGCTCAGAAGCTGCCTTATGCCAAGGAAGGCCATTGGTCTACCTAGTCTGCCATTGTCTACTTTGACTGGCTCTCCAGGGCCCCAGGCAGAGAAAGATCTTTCCCAACTCTAGATTCTTTTAAATGCTGGTACTGTATCTACAAGGTGGGTGCCCTTCCATTAAGTCATGGCCTCTTCCTCCACTGCTGCGGTTAAGTAGATCCTTAGGACACATCTATTATCCCTGGTTTTTTCTGACTGATACTCTTTCCCTTTCCTTCTGTCATCTTTAACTTAGGTTGCAACTTGGGGGTGCCAGGTTTCCTATATGAGTGCCACATCTCCCCTTGCGCATCAGCTAGGGTTGCCAGCTCCAGGTTGGGAAATACCTGGAGATTTGGGGTATGGGGCTGGGAAGGGCGGAGATGGTGAGGGGAGGGACCTCAGCAGGGTATAATGCCATAGAGTCAACCCCTCAAAGCATCCATTTTCTCCAGGGAAAATTATCTTGGTCGCCTGGAGATCAAGTGTAATAGCGGGAGATCTCCAGGTGCCACCTGAAGATTGGCGACCCTACCATCAGCACCTCAACGTCTGGTGGTGGTGGGAAATAGAGGGAAATCGTGAAAACTGGAAGTTAAGTCATGACATTGAGGGTGACACACTAGGATTTGCCCCAAACTCTATGGTTTAAAGGCTAGAAACTGGAATTTTCTTTTAAAAAAATGAAAGCAGAGAGTTTCAACTTACAGGAAACTGAACTTACCACATTCTGTGCTGCGGTGGCACAGACGTGGCCTTGAATATGGAGCATTCACAAAACAGGCAGGCTGCCTGTTGGTCACACCTGAAGGGTTTTTCCTTCCACACCTCCCCACCGCCTTTGAACGCTATGACTAAATATGCTCTTTGTTCACCAGAAGCCCTGAATGGTGACTTTAAACAGAGCAGGCCTGCCTCCTTCTACACTGCAACCGCTTGTCGCCTTTTGCAGAGAAAGAGACGCTTTTAAAAAGCCACTTGCCTCTTGTGGGTTGCTGACAGTAGAGTAGATAGTTTTCTCGCTCTTCTTTGAGGCCCCTTGGCTCTCCTGCTGCATCTTCTCATCATCCGTTTGCAAAGGAGTCTGGGAAAGAGACAAAATGAGAAGGGCAGAGGAGGCTGAAGTTGGTTCCCGGTTCCCAGTTCGTTCCCTGTTCCCAGTTCCTTATTCACATTTCCTAGTCCCTGAACAATATTGAGGACAATTTAAAAGCTCTGCACCCCAAAATAAGGTTTGGGCCACTGCATATCATACACCCCAACATTCAGGGGACTGTGTCCTCTGAGAGGGCGCGTGCTGGGTCCTGGTCCAAAGTCCGGTTCTTGTGCTAGCTTCTCCCATGGGGGGGTGCCCCCAGGAGCAATGCACATACCGAGGAGGAGTCAAGCTGGCAAGAAAGAGGCCGGGCAACTCTACCCACACTGCTTAGGAGCTGAGTCATCCCGGCTATCATCCAGGGATGAACAGGCAGGGGTGGGGCTTACTCCTATCGGCCAAAGGAGCAAGCTTACGCGGTTACGTGAGCTTACTGATTACTTTCCTGCAGCGGCGAAGAGCGTCCGAGGGTATTGGTGGCTCTGCTCCTTGGCTTATAGCCCCACATAAGTTTGCATATTGGTAAATTCAGGCAACAAACCCTTGCAGTTGAAGTGACCGGTGCCACGCAGAAGCCTCCTTAATTGCTAACCGTTTTTAGGATGTCGTCAACCATGCATACCGGAAACGCTACCAAAGCAATGTATCCCAGCTCCGCGCGCTAATGAAAACGAAGTTGGACGAGGGGATTTAGGTGACACCTGGCGGCCTCTGCTGCAATAGCCGCAAAGCGGGCGTTTCTAAGCATCCAATCATGGCATGGGGGGTAGTCTCAGGAGGCGGTCCTCCGACAGCCAATCACCGGCAATGGGGGAGTGGAAAGTGGCCGTCATGGGCAGGGTCTGAGAAAACGCAGCAAAGATTTCTTCATGGCTTCCCGTGCAGGAAAACACGCGCCCGCAGGAAAGGTCGGGTTAAAAGTGGTTTGGGTTGCCTCGCTTTTAACGCGGTGTATTTGGGCCAGTGAGGGAAAACGCGAATCAGTAGTGAATAAGCAAAATTTGACCCCGACGCAAATCAGCGCCCAAACTGCAGCAAATCTCCGTGAAGAATACCCCAGTGGAACTGGAACAGCTGGAAATGCCACCAAACAAATTCTGAAACCTCTGTACTTTAAGGCAGAGGGTGGGAATTTATGCCGGTAAAATTCCACATTCTCGTGTTACTGTCTGTTTATTACCAGATGCTGCTCAAAATGGGTACTGGAGAAATCTTTTTGGTAGCAGAGCAGAATGCAATCGAGAAATCCTCAAAATTGAAAGTATCCATGTTGAAATTGGGGAAGGAAGGAAGAAAGGAAGAAAGATTAACCGGGCAATCCTGAAGGGGAGGAGGCTAGAGCCATTTAGAAACCGGCGTGACCCCAGCGACTTACACTGACTCTGGAGAGTGATTTGGCATTCGAGCCTCACACATTGGTTCTGCCTCCATGGCAGCGTTTTTCCAGGGCGAATGCTTGCGCCGGCATCCAGGGGAGGGTTCCTGGGGGCAGAGCAGGCAGCTTCCACAGCCCTTTCAACCAGGGAATGTGCCATTTTGCAGGCATTGAGTTATGCCTGCTAAACAGCTGGCATAGCCCTGTGAAACTCAATGGGAGAGTTTCATGGGTAGTTCTTTTTCTGGCCAGGAAGCCTATCAGGAGGCAGCGCAGCTGTGCCATCCCCAGCCATCGACTAGCTACCTCCCACTTAGGATTGGGCTGCCCAGCTAAATTATGAAAAAATTTCCCTAAATAAAAGATGGAATCCTTTTGCTCTTTGTTGTACATTTCATCAAAAGAGAGCCTGTTTTTCAAAGTCACCTCTTGTGATCAAACGTCTCCTACTGATCATAGGAACCTTTTGTGCTCAGAGTTTCCAAGCCATGACTACTCTTATGGAGCGAGATGAGAAAATCCCTTTATACCACAAGGTGTGTATTTGTGGAGAAGGGATGAATAAATGTTCCCTATTTCATTAGTCATACATTGTGTTTATGTCAGCTCTTTGGGTTCAGCAATTTTGTCAGTTCAGTAGATTTGTTTACACTGTGTCTGCATATTATATTTGGATTTTATATGCAATTTATACAGTATATATACATACAGCATACGCCATTTACATGTCTAAATATGTGTATAATGTATACTGCTGATTTATTGACACAAATGTTGCAAAACGTCTTGAAATTGAAATAGCACTTTCAAGGTCAAAATAGCAGGGATGAGAAATTCAAGCTTATTCCCATTGTGGATCTGATCTGATCTGAGAACATCTGTTTCTACCAGAATATCTATACTGTTGTTTGGAGGAGGAAATGGATTGAAGTATCATTAAATGACCCAGTCAGTTCCAATGTTTGGGTGAAAATAAATTACTTTTAACACCCTCTTATAGTTTGATTTTAGCCTGAAAAGCAGCTCAGATAGCTCAGCTTAGCCAGTAGCCAGAGCTTGGAAGCTAAGCAGGATTGGCCATTATTAAAACTTGGTTGGAGGAGGCAACCAAAAAGACTAGGGTTGCTATGCAATGGCCACCCACCTCTGATTCTCTTTTGCCCTAGACACCCGTGGGTAGGCTCCCCATGAGTTGGTTGTGACTCAATAAGTCCCTCTTCTTCTTCTAGCCTGAAAATTTAAACTGATTTTAAGCTGCTCAAAGGTTTATGTCAGAGGTGGGGAACATCAGGCCCGGGGGCTGTATAAGGCTTGCAAAATCATTTGGTCTGGCTGGCCCTTCATGGGTCCTGGCAGATATCTAGCTCAGAAGGATGCTGCCCTGCCTGAATCTCTTGGGCCCAGCTGGGGACAGTAGAGCTCAAAAGTGAGTCGGTATATGTGGCAGACACTCAGAGCCGTCTCCGGTCGGGCCTCTTGGCTAAATGTTTGACCAAATATAGCAGGCTAATTTTTAAGTTGATAAATTTGTATGGCCTGCAAATGATGTTATAAATATCCAAATGGCCCTTGGCAGAAAAAAGGTTCCCCACCGCTGGTTTATGTGTTTATGCTCTGGATGGGATTTTAATGCTGGGTTTTAATTAACATTTAAACGTTTTATGGTTTCGTCATGATTTATTTTGTAAACTGCCTGAGGAGGTTAGGAAGGCTTCCACTATCCTGGCTTTCTGCAAACTATGCAAACCCGAATTATTCAATATGGTTTTTCTATGGCCATTTATGCAGGGCTGTTTCCCTCGTGGTCACCCCACTGACTGCTCCGGTGCTTCGTTTTGATTGCGTGTGCCTTTCCTGACCGTCAGAGGTCACCTCACTCTCCCCGTGCATTTCCGTGCATTTTGCACATGTTTTCCGGATGCTGCTTTAGATTTCCAGGGTCTAAGCTTTCGAGAGTCATAGTTCCCTTCGTTAGATATCTGATGAAGGGAGCTTTGACTCTCGAAAGCTTAGACCCAGGAAATCTTGTTGGTCTTGAAGGTGCTACTGGACTCAAATCTAGCTCTTCTACGGCAGGCCAACACAACTAACCACCTGAAACTGTCTTTACAGAAGAGTGTTACTCTGCTCACGATTGCTCTCATGTCCACATCAGGTCCCTTACCACGGCCTCCCCAGGCTGTTATTCCAAGACTCGTGTTCCATTTTTCTAATACAAGCCAATCAGAATTTAGTAGCTCTTTACCAGTTTGGGTTGGACACTAGCATAAACTGTATGGAGTCCTTCCTTGGTTTTCGTCCTTTTCTGTGGTTGAGGTTTCTTCGTACCTGTTTGCTGACTCTATAAAAAGAAGAAAGAAAATCACCAAATTTACCGATGTGTGATTCTTTGAGCTACTCTGGGCCAGAAGGAAACAGCATAAGGTCCAACTTGGGTCTTGTCATTGCTAATAATTTCATCGCTACCAATATAGGACCATACTTGGACTGGACTATTGCCATGTGATCTACTTGGGGCTACCCTTGAAGAGTGTTTGGAGACTGCAGCTAATGCACAATGCTGTAGCTAGACTGCTGGTCAAGGCCAGTTACCAGGCTCATGTATTCCAATCCTACACCAATTACATTGGTTTCTGATCCACTCCCAAGCCCAATTCAAGGTGTTGTTTTTGACCTTAAAAGCCCTACATGGCTTGGGACCGAGGTATCTGAAGGACCGTCTTCCCCCATACATTCCTACCCATGAACTAAGATTACAGAGAGAGGCCCTCTTGACTGTCCCATCGACCAAAGAAACTTGTCTGGTGGGTACACGAGAGAGGGCCTTTTCAGTGGCAGCCCCACAATTACGGAACAACCTCCCTAGGAAGGTGTGCTTGGCCCCCTCCCTCTCCCTCCTTAAGGGAGCAGCCGAAGACAGTTTTATTCATGATAGCATTTGCCTACTGGCTGTTTTTAATTATTGATTTTAACTAGTGGCTTTTATGCCTTTCATGTATTTCATTATTTGTTTACACTGTAAGCTGCCTTAAGTTCCTAGAAGGTAGAAAGGCAGCTAATAAATGTTTTAAATAAATAAATAATTCACCCTTGTACATCTCTGTCAATTGAATACTTCCAGTCCTCCAAAGGAAAATGGGGAAGATGGGGAAGTGGCCAGAGCGACCAAAAGCGGTAGCCCTTTTCTGGTTTGTTTTTGTAATCCTGGAGGACCACAGAGCTACACCCTTCTAAATCCATTGCAGTCAACGGGCTCAGAAGGGTGTAATTATGCTTAGGAGGGCACTGTTAAACATTTATTGCATCCCAGAATCCAAAATTTGATATTACTGGGGTGTTACTGGAAGCCTTCCAAAGGTTTTGGGCAAACTAATGGCCAGGTACGCCTAACGTTCAGAAGCTCATATGTGTGGGAGGAGAAAAATGAAATGACATTAAAATAAATTTTGTAGTTCTTAAAAGAGTGATTGGTGCTAAGTGGAAAGTTAACACATTTAAATACCTCTGGCAAACACATCCTCCCACCATTTCCTCCACGATCTCTATGAGCGACCAAGGGTATCTTTTCAGTGATGTGGCAGGTGTGCCAGCAACCGGCAAAGAGCCGGGTACGCATTGGCTGCCTACCCATTTATGGAACTTCCTGCCATTGACAATTTGCATAAACCCTGCCCTATTTACCAGGGCCACTCTTTTTCCCCTCTCTTTTTAAAGTACCTGTAAATCTCTGACCTTGTTTTGCCCCTATGACTAAACTGAGACTATCATACTTTGAGTGAGAAGTCAAGAGTCACTGAAAAAGACAATCATGCTAGGAAAAGTTGAAGGCAGCAGGAAAAGAGGAAGAGCCAACGTGAGATGGATTGACTCAGTCAAGGAATCCACGGCCCTCGGTCTGAAAGACCTGAGCAAGGCTGTTAACAATCGGATGTTTTGAAGGTGATTAATTCATAGGGCTGCCACAAGGCTGATCCTGCATTAAGTAGGGGGTTGGACTAGATGGCCTGTGCGGCCCCTTCCAACTGTATGATTCTATGATTCTGTCAGAAGTTACTTGACTGCACATAACAAACAGATTTTGTCTCTACTTTTCTCTTTGGGAGAAACGCTTTGAATAACCTCTTGCTTGGGTGAGTTGCTAGTGTTACCTTTCTTCAAGGTTCAGCTCCTTGCTGGGATTTCTAAAGTTGCAGTCGATGCCTTGGCTTTCCAGTGCACATCGATATCAGCGCCTGTGCGTGTACTCTAAGAACCCATGAAGGTCCATCAGTGGCTACCATTCATAATGAGATCCAGAGTGGTGTAGTTAGAGTTCCCATTCGCCCAGTTATGGTGGGCAATTGCCTGCCAATTAACCAGGCTGCCTGCTGACCCTCAGCAGGTTGGCAGGAGGAAGCAGACCCCACTGAAAGGGGGGAAGCGACCTGGCCACATGGCACAATGACATAACCTCCGGGTTTACCCCAGAAGCGCTGGCATTGTGACAGGAAAACTCTAGCATTCTTCCCCCATTAGACTAAGTGTTGAACTAGGATCTGGGGACCCAGGTTCAAATCCCTACTCTGCCATGGAAGCTTACTGGTTGACCTTGGGCTAGACACACTTTGGGTCACCACTGGGTTGAAAGGTGGAATATAAATGAAGTAAATAATTAATAAATAATAATAGCCATGGTGACTTAAGGGAGCCTCCACATTCAGAGGCAGTAAACCCCAACCCAGTACTAGGATACAACATCAGGGGAAGGAAGGCCTTAGCCTCTGTGCCCTGTTTGTTGGCCCTCCAGGGGAACTGGTTGGTCAGAAGATGCTGGACTAGATGGACCACTGGCCTGGTCCAGCAGGGCTCTTCTGATGGAAGCCGCTTTGGGTCCTCAAAAGGCCAGGTGTAAATGAAATAAATAAATAAATAAATAAATAAATGTTCTGGCGTATACAGTCTGCCATTTCACACACTGCAGTTGCTGAGGTATATTTTGAACTGAACTGTTGATTAATATTCTTAATGACAATCCTTTGTAGAACTATTTAAAAAAGAACACCACCCTGAACCTATAATGAAAACAACCATCATGCTCTTGGCTTTTAAACCAGTGGAGTACAGGCCATTGCAGAGGACACCAACAAAACATCAAGGAAGGGCAGAGTAGGACCTTCAGCAATGTGCATTAGCGGAATGATTGTGGTTTGCAAGGTGATCCTTGTTCTGAGAATCGGATATTACAAGTAGGTTCCTGCTTTCAACTGTCAAATGTTGCAATGAATGGATTGGCCAGAGTCTAAGCCTGAACACTTCTTGGAAGTATGGGGTGAAGAGACAGCCTGTACTGGGGAGTTGACGGCTTCAAATAGTATCTGAAGGTTTCCCTACATTTGAAACAGGGTGAGCTGTCAAAAATGGGCAGGGATTTCTCGGCAGTGGCACCAAAGCTATTGAACTCTCTCTTCCCAGGAAAGTCAGCTACTCCTTCCTCTTTGGCTTCCAGATGCCAGGCAAGGGCTATTTTATTCCAGGAAGACCTTGGCATGCATTGCTCGGTTTGTGGCTCATTTTGGTTAATTTGGCTGAGTTTCTGATATTCTGATAGGAGCCCCGTGGCACAGAGTGGTAAGCTGCAGTACTGCAGTCCAAGCTCTGCTCACGACCTGAGTTTGATTTCGACGGAAGTCGGTTTCAGGTAGCTGGCTCAAGGTTGACTCAGCCTTCCATCCTTCCGAGGTTGGTAAAATGAGTACCCAGCTTGCTGGGGGTAAAGGGAAGATGACTGGGGAAGGCACTGGCAAACCACCCTGTAAACAAAGTCTGCCTAGGAAACGTCGAGATGTGACGTCACCCCATGGGTCAGGAATGACCTGGTGCTTGCACAGGGGACCTTTACCTTTACCTTTTTTCTGATATTCTGGATATATATATATATTGCATTCGAGTGTATTTTGTTATTTTAGGTCCATTCTAAGCTTATATTATTATTTTTTTAATGGTTGCCAGTCACCTTGGAGGATTTTAAGAAACAAAAGAAATAAACAGGCAAGCCATCTTGTCTGGTTAATCTGTTTGTTTGAGAGAGACAGAGAGAGGGCAGGCTCTTTGGAACTCACCTCAGGAGGAAGACAATCAATTTGGGCATAAATGGTCTTGCAGGTTTCATCAGGCACTGGAAAGAAAAACCACGGATGTCACCTGAATGGGTCTCAACCCCATCCAGAGACCCTGTTATCATTAGAGTATCACAAGTGTGTAATACATAACATTTTATAGAGTTCCATAAGCAAGAGCAATCCCCCCAATCATAAATTCCATTTATTGCAATCACAATACATGTACAAGAAACTCTCCATGTACAAGGAACCCTTCAGGTTATTCAGTCTTCCAAATGAAGAACGGGAAGTTGATAGACCAGCCCAAGGAGAGAGTCATTTTCTTTTTTATCTTTGTGCTTCTAGAGGACCTCCCACTGAATTCTGGTATACTGTATTGGTTAGCACAGAATATTGATGGCATTGATTATTGAACTGATTACTTGTTGGGTTAAAGGAATCAACAGGTTTAGATTAAAAATAGCAAAGGAGAAAAATTGATTTAAGTTATGCAGACATAAGTGGGAAAGAGCCAGTCGATATGCATTGAAGCCTTTTAATCACTCTTTATTGCAGAAAAGGAGTAGAGAAAAGCAAAATTCCCCATAGGGGAAAATACAACAAGAGAATGTTTACACTACAGATTTAAACCAGTTCCATTTCCCCCCATATTCATGGCTCTCTTTGAAGGAATTCCAGGAATGGTACTTCTGTGAAAGGTCAGTCTATGACAAAAGATTCTCAGTGCCTTCACAAATCACAATTTCCAGGATTTCTTTGAAGGAAATTAACCAATTTTAATGTCAGTTATTTTTTCCTAGACCCCATAATTTTATTGTCAGGGAGTGGTCTACGCTACGGTCAGTGGTTTATTGTCATAAATTTAAAAAGTGCTGTTGAAACTTCTGAGGCCCTATATCATCCAACTTTCAATACAAAATATGCAATAAGCAATAAATATAGCAGAAATTTGTAGCGTTCTGTTTTACCCACCCCCTATGTGGTTACTTTTCTTTCTATGCAAAACATTGTCATTCCTTTACTAAGACCAATTGGTCTTTGTATAAGCAACGTTAGGATTTTCTGCATGTTATATTACAAGGCCATTCTCTCTCCTTTTTTTTGTACATTTTGCATTCACATTATCCACCCACTCTGCCCATTCTTCCCATCCATGGGAGTGGTCACTTCCTTTTGCTGTATTCTTGGTCCCTTGGTGGCTTCGCTGCCCCACCCTCATAACTGGATTCCTTTTGGCTCCCATCCATGCAGAGTGGCAGATTCCTTTCCACTCCTAGGCATCTTTTAGTCAATTCTGCAAACTGCACAACACACTAAGGAAGAACAACAACAAAAATATCTATATAAAGGAGTGAACAGGAGGACAAACCAGGAGCGAACAAAAACAGCTCTCCTGTTATGGTGAATAAAGAATGGTAAGTGCATATTGGACAACACCCATGCCATCATCAGTGGTGTGAGATAATGTTCTTCATCCCACCCCCATTTTGTCCAATCTGTGCAAAGTTTACTGGTGTTTCCCAAGAGTTTAATTATATGTTTCTTTCCAGGTGAAATTCTTCTCCACACTTCCACATTGTACATCTCTCAAATCAGGTGCAGTTTTGCCCTAAAACTGTCACTTTCCTGTAACTGTAACCTCTAGGTGTCGAAATCAGAAGTGAAAACTGAGTTAGGTGGAAGTAATAACACGGTGAGGTGCAGCCAAGTTTTAGCATGAAGGAAGTAGTTTCAGAGATGATTTAAAACCAAATAAGTAAAAAGCTGCCATTCATTGTTAGAAGAGGAAACAAACTCACATTAATGTTTATCATTTACTTTGGGAACACTGAATCTGAAATGTTCTCCATTATAAGAACACACAAACACCATTTCATTTCATTTCATTAACCTGAATGGCCTCAAACCTAGGGTTGCCAACCTCCAGGCAAACTAGTCACTAGCATTAGGTACCGCTTGAAGGAAACAGAATCTCCACCGGTGGGAGGTTTTGGGGGCAGATCCTGAGGAGGGCGGGTTTTGGGGAGGGACTTAAATGATGCAACAGAGTCCAATTGCCAAAGTTACCATCTCCAGCTACTACCTGGAGGAGGGCAACCCTACTGTTTAGTAATAAGAGGAGGACACAGAAGAACAATGCAACCCGGGGACTTTTCAGGCTGCCAAGTGACATTTCGTTAAAACCGTGCAGCCCGATTCTATGCCTGCTTACTTGGAAAAAAAGTCCTATTGAGTTCAATGGGATTTATTCCTTTGTAAGCATGCAAGACGAAGTTTTTGTGAAATGAGCAGGAAAATATCAGAAACAGCCCTGCTGGATCAGGCCAAAGGCCTATGTAGCCCAGCCATCTGTTTCCAACAGGGGACAGTCAGGTCCCACAAGCAGGGCATCAAGGCAACCACCCATCTCTGCAGGGAAGAGCCACGTTGCACTACCTGAAACCTTCTCTGACAAGGCAGCTGTTGAAAGAACAAGAGCCTTGCCGTCCTCATCGGCGGCTGCTCTTCCTACCTCTGTAGAAACCGTAACAAGCATCTGGGGTCAGGGTAGTTACCTGTGCAGCCAGCAGGATCTGGAGGCACGCTGCGTGCAGCTGTGGAAAGAGGAAACCAAGCACAGGAAGTGAGCAGACTCAAGAGAGGCAAGAACGTTGCTGTCATTTACTCTGCACGTCGATTCTATTTTTTGCTTTGCTTTCTGTCACCTTGATGAGATCAGAAAGTTGGGTTTCCAACCACTAGAGGAAAACAATTCCCTGCCCCTTTAATAGGGGCCTAATGGAGCGATGTTATATACCTCCCTACCACAAAAAGCTTCAACTCGGGTTGCCAGGTCCCTCTTCATCACCGGCGGGAGGTTTTTGGGGCGGAGCCTGAAGAAGGTGGGGTTTGGGGAGGGGAGGGACTTCAATGCCATAGAGTCCAATTACCAAAGCGGCCATTTTCTCCAGGTGAACTGATCTCTATTGGCTGGAGATTAGTTGTAATATCCTTCCAATCTGAATTGATTTAATTATTCCCTACAGAGTTTAGGGGCTAGATAGCTTCGTTAGGGATTAATAGGTTTGGGAGATACGTTTCCATGATATTTTGTGTTCTTTCTGTTGGGATTGCGTCTTTATAATGTTATTATATGGCTTTAACCAGTAAATTTTTTATACGGATTATAATTACTGAGCCTTTGTGCTGTTTGTTTACTCCAACCAGCAACCCTAGCTTCAACTGACTGTTTCTACACATTAAGCTTCCATTAAAGGGACACAACATCCCCCCCCTCCAGGTTGTTGGCACCCCAACCAAAAATGCAAGGGAAGGGGTAAAGGGGGTGGGAGGTGGAAGAAAGAAGCGAGCAAAACTGAACACATCTCCACAGGGGTTTCCAATGGATGGGGGAAATCCAGCCTGGTCTGCTCTTGTGTCTTTCAGTGTCAGTTTCTGTTTTGTGGAAATCAGTAGCAGAAGCTGTTCGTCGCTCGGAGGCCGACTGCCCCTAGGATGGGCACCATGCAAACTTGCAAGGAGAGCCCCACATCATCATCTCATCTCACACATTCAGTCTCACCAGGCGTGAGAGAGAAATTTCCGTTGGATTTCTAAACAGCCAGATAATGGGGCTTGTAGACAAGGCTGCCCTCAGTATAGTGCACCCTATTTAAGGTTGCCAGTGGAAGCGGGAGATCTCCTGGAATTACAACTGGTCTCCAGGTTACATAGATCAGTTCCCCTGGAGAAAATGGCTGCTTTGGGAGGCTTGCTCTATGCTGTTACACCTAGGGTTGCCAACCTTCGGGTGGTGGCTGGAGATCTCCCGGAATTACAGCTAGTCTCCAGACTACAGATGTGAGTTCCCCTGGAGAAAATGGATGCTTTGGAGGGTGGACTCTATGGCATTGTACCCTGCGGAGGTCCGGTCCCTCCCCAAACCCTCCCCTCCCCAGGCTTCACCCCCAAAATCTCCAGGTATTTCCTAACCCAGATTTGGTAACCCTAGTCCGATCTGCAAGGATTAGATATCGGCAGTGTTTGTCCTCTAGACCAAAGCTTCTTAAACTGGGGGTCTAGAGGACCTAGGGTTGCCACTGGTCCGTCTTTGCTACCGGCGGGAAGTTTTTGGAGCGGAGCCTGCGGAGGGGAGGGACTTCAGTGCCTCAGAGTCAAATCGCCAAAGCGGCCATTTTCTCCAGGTGAACTGATCTCTATTGGCTGGAGATCAGTTGTAATAGCAGGAGATCTTCAGCTAGTACCTGGAGGTTGGCAACCCTAAGGTGAACTGATCTCTATTGGCTGGAGATCGGTTATAATTAGGGTTGCCAACCTCCAGGTAATAGCTGGAGATCTCCTATTACAACTGATCTCCAGCCGATAGAGATCAGATCACCTGGAGAAAATGGCCCCTTTGGCAATTGGACTCTAAGGCATTGAAGTTCCTCCCCTCCCCAAACCCCGCCCACCTCAGACTCCACCCCAAAAAACTAATCCTGGTGGCAAAGAGGGGCCTGGTAACCCTAGTTGTAATAGCGAGAGATCTCCAGCCACCACCTGGAGGTTGGCAACCTTAACCTGAGTGGAAACTTGTACCTCTTTTTTTGTTTTTCCACACAAAAAATCCTATGAGGACAGCTGGTATTACAACAATTGCAAGGACGGTGCACGCCAGAGTCACAGCTGAAGTCTTCTGGTCAACCCCTTAAAAAGAACAAAACCATTTGTTAGTCATTGAGGCGGTAATTCCAGAATTGTGATAACCCTCCCCCGGCCTGCATCAGGTTTCCTGCATCAACTTATTCTTCGGCATGTCCACAAACTATTCTTCTGCCAATCCCCTGATTCTGTGCAACTCTGCTCAACCACATCTGTTGGTCAGTGCATAACTGAGGTCTTGCAAGAACAATTTGTGGGGTGGGATGGGGAGGGGAGGATGCATTTTTGTTTTTGATTATTTGTTTGTTTATATCCTGCTCCCCCCCCCGGACTCAAAGCTGCTTAGAACATCGTCCCCCCCTCCTTCATTCTCCCACAACAACCCTGTGAGGTAGGCTGGTGAGAGTCTGTGATGGGCCCACAGTCACCCAGCTAGCTTCCATGATAAAAAAAAAAGGGATTTGAACCCAGGTCTCCAAGGATTCTAGTCCAACTCTCTGTTCCCTACACCTTATTGGTGTACCTAACTTGGAATGTACAAGAACTGAAAATGTCCAAGACGCATAGACGTAAAGAAGATAATGAAATCTCCTGCTCATCCTTAAGCAATGCACACATGCAATGTAAAGCACAGGAAGATGGAAATCAGCATAGTCATAGATTCTGAAACCTGACAGAAATACATTAAGAACTCTTTCTTTCTTTCTTTCTTTCTTTCTTTCTTTCTTTCTTTCTTTCTTTCTTTCTTTCTTTCTTCCTTCCTTCCTTCCTTCCTTCCTTCCTTTCTTCCTTTCTTCCTTCCTTCCTTCCTTCCTTCCTTCCTTCCTTCCTTCCTTCCTTCCTTCCTTCCTTTCTTTCTTTCTTTCTTTCTTTCTTTCTTCCTTCCTTCCTTCCTTCCTTCCTTCCTTCCTTCCTTCCTTCCTTCCTTCCTTCCTTCTTTCCTTCCTTTCTTTCTCTTCCCCTCCCTCCCTCCCTCCCTTTCTCGTTCCCAGCAGCGAGAGAAGGGCTGTCTTTAAGACGGGGCATGCAATTTCAGCAAAAAAGTCAGGGGTTTTGCATGTGTTCGAGCACATGAACTAAACCCACACAATGCTTACAGTAAACATCTTTGTTGTTTCAGCTTTAACTTCCTCATGTGACAAGGAATTCCAGCTGCACCTCAAAGAGGAACAGATTTATCATAGATCACGATGGGTAGCTGTGTTAGTCTATCAATAGCAGTAGAAAAGAGCAACAGCTCTTGCTTACAGACAGCTTGCTAACCTAAAACAATTTCTTACCCACAATGATAGACTATTTAACTCCAGTACCAAGGCCTGCGACAAACCAAGGTGCCAACTTTGCTCTTATAGATCCTAGCAACAGCATCACTGGGCCCAGCAATGTCAGCCATACTATCTCAGGTTCATACTCCTAAGGTGATTTATGGCATCACATGCCAGCAATGCCCTTCTACCCTCTACATGGGACAAACAGACCAGTCCCTGCGACAAAGATTAAATGGACATATGTCTGACATCAGAAACCACAACATTCAGAACCAGTGGAGTAACATTTTAACCTTCCAGGACATCCAGTTGCTGATTTAAGAGCAGCAGTTCTTTTACAAAGGGAATTCAAAAGGAGATTAGAAAGAGAGACTCCTGAATTACAACTAATAATGAAACTCACCTGGATTGAACAGAGATCTGGGATTCCTGTCTCATCACCAATGCTAATTTATCTATGCCTACTACCCCTCTGTATATCACACCTAATCCAATCATGCCTACTAATGTCATTTACTTGCTTTTGACATTTACATAGCCATCGTGTGTCTAATTCACTCTTCCCTACTTAATAGAGTTGCCAGGTCCCCCCTCTCCTCCGGCAGGAGGTTTTTTTGGGGGAACTGAAGCAGGGATTGCGTGCATGCGACTGCGCCGAAGCGACCCATCACTTCTGGTTTACACCCGGAAGTGACGTGGCACGGTGTGCAGGCATGCGTGCACGCTTGCCCGCCGACCCTCAGCTGGTTGGAGGGCAGCCCAGTGGATTGGCGGGGGTTTGCCCACCACCACCAGGCACTTGGCAACCCTACTACTTATGGATAGATGGTATCACATACTAGCTGTACCTGAAGAAGGGAGCTGTGGCTCACAAAAGCTCATACCCTGCCAGAAATTTTGTTAGTCTGCGAGGTGCTACTGGACTGTTGCTCTTTCCTACTATATTAATTGTAGCATAAGCATGAAGGTCTAGATATATGCACAGCTACACATGCGGGGGTGGGGGGAGGAGAGGTAAACCGTGTCAATAAAAGTCCACAAGCAGCTAGAGGTATTATTTGAGACATTTTAAGTCAAAATTCAAAAGTATACAGGATCACCCCTTACAGCCGTTGATGAATTACCACCGTGCTAGTCTTGTTCATTTTGAATTTTGACCATATCAAACATCTCTTGGCTTCACAGTTTTCAATACAAACAAGCAGCTAGAGGTATTATTTGAGACATTTTGTCAAAATTCAAAAGTATACAGGATCACCCCTGACAGCCGTTGTTGAATTACCACCGAGCTAGTCTTGTTCATTTTGAATTTTGTATAGAAATCACAGCCCTGTCACACAGTTTGCCAAATTATTGGGGTGGGGGTGGGGCAAGGCAAACTCAGAGAAAAACATCCTGTCCCTTTAATAATAGAGGGCCTCATGTGTGGAAATGAAGCTTTTCCAGACATGGAGGTAAATAGCATCACCTGGTAAACAGCATCATCGGAGCAAAGCCTTCCGGTGGTGCTACACTGCAAATGGGTTGGACCGACACCTGCAGCAGCTCAGTGGTAGAGCATCTACTTGGCATGCAGAAGGTCCCAAGTTCAATCCCTGGAATCTCCAGGCAAAAGGATCAGGTAGGTGATGTGAAAGACCTTTGCCTAAGACCCTGGAGAGCCGCTGCCATTCTAAGCAGACAGTACTGACTTTGATGGACTGAGGGTCTGATTCAGTATAAGGCAGCTTCGAGTATCTGTTCACGCACATTCTCTGTGATGGCTCCCACCTCATGGTACAGCCTGTCTGAGCAGGTCAGGAAGGCCTCCACACTTCTGTCATTCTGCAGGATGCGCACAATGTTCAGGAGGGCATTTTTATAAAGGGATTAGAACTGCTGTTCACAGTTCAAGAGGTTGCTTTTCTAAGGGAACATGATTGTAGTCTATTGCAGTGTTTATTGTATATATCATAGGATTGCCATATCCCTCTGTCAAGGAGGTCCGGCCTGCCCTCCAGCAAACCGGTTCCTCCTTGGGTCAAAAGTTGCCAAACTCCCCACTGGGCTTCAGGACTCCCCCCAAAGCCCAATGCGGGTAGACTCCGCTACCCTGTCGAGGAGACTCGGTCTGCTCTCCAGCAGGCCGATTCCTCTGTAGTTCAAAGTCGCCAAATGTTTTCCTAAGGAAACCCAAATCCCTTACTGAGCCCCAGGACTCCTCCTTTAAGCGCAGTACAGGTATATTGCCACCAGCTCTCAATTCCAAAGGGCTGGCTTTCCCAGGGATGAGCTGAGAGCTACTCTTCCCCAGCCAGTTTCCCAAAAGTCAAAACCAAGCAAAAACCGTCCCTGCAGAGTAGAGCTTCTGCCAGGGGAGGCTTATTGCCACAAAACACTAGGGTAGGTGGTTTCTCACACACACACACACTCAGGCACTTGGATTTAGCCCTGAGACCCAAAAAAAGGTTTCTCAGACTTCAATATAAAGTCTATAAGTTTATTTAATAAAATGTGCTCGTTACAGAAAGGAAATTGTTTGTGAGGCAAATAGCATAAAAACAAGAAATCTTAGCAATCTCTAACTTCACAGTAGTTTAAGTTTCAGGCAAAATAGGCAAAGTTTCCAAGACAGTAACAAATGCAAGGTTTTAGTTGATTTATAGTTACCGAGACCCAGTTCTGGTCCTAACACGCAGCGTGTCAGCCCTTCATGGTTGCCAGATGATGATCGCTTGGAGACATGACCAGCATGTCTCCCTCCCAAGCTTCATGATTTTGATTAGAACAGAGTTCATATTTATCTCTCCCATCTCATTGGGTGATGGCCATTCCGCCCAATGAGATGTTGGGGATGCAATAAACTTCTAAGATATTTGGCATGACACCTCTAGGCCTTTTGAAGTTACAGATGTATTTGCATCTCTGCAGCAATACAAAACATCTGGGCTCCTTCAAGCTTTTGAGATGTCAGGTTTCTAACAGGATTGTCACCAAAAGAACAGATAGCTGATTTACAATAGGAAGGCTTTGAAATGGAGGTGCTTTGAAGTGGAGGTGGCAATGCCTCCGGTCTCCACACCTTCCCCCCCCCCCCCGAAGTGAAGTGGCTTCCCATGGGAAATGGGAATGGTTTCTCACGGGAATGGTTTGTGAGAGATCTGGTCATCAGCTCCCAGTTTGATATCAAGACATTGAAGACATAGAAGGCCACAGAATGAACCAAAGTTTGGTGATCAGAAGAAGAGCAAGGTTGCTTTTCTTTACACCCTCTTCACCACCAGCGGGAGGTTTTTGGGGTGGAGACTGAGGAGGGTGGGGTTTGGGGAGAGAATTCAATGCTATAGAGTCCAATTGCCAAAGTGGCCATTTTCTCCAGGTGTAGTGATCTCTAGTGGCTGGAGATCAATTGTAATAGCTGGAGATCTCCAGCTAGTACCTGGAGGTTGGCAACCCTAATGTATCACTTTCATTTTACTGTTACCCACTTTTGGCATTAAGGTGTAAGTCATGCCATAAAGGTGAAGGTAAAGGTAGTCCTCTGTGCAAGCACTGGGTCATTACTGACACACGGAGTGACGCCACATCACGTTTACTAGGCATACTATGTTTATGGGGTGGTTTGCCATTGCCTTCCCCAGTCATCTTATGTTTGCCAGGACCCCCTCTCGATTGGTGGGAAGTTTTAGGGGGCAGGGTTGAGGTGATCGCATGCGTGCAGAGCCGCACGCACATGATTAGGTCATTTTAAGATTTACCCCGGGAAGCACCACCTTAGCACTTAAACCCCCAAAGCGGCCACAGTAGTGCTATTCCAGATTGCCATTCCAGAGCAGCCGGGTGGATTGGCAGGAAATTGCCTGCCAAAACCACCGACCTGGCAACCCTATCTACATTTTACCCTCAGCAAGCTGGGTACTCATTTGACCGACCTCGGAAGGATGGAAGGCTGAGTCAACCTTGAGCCGGCTACCTGAAAACAAACAACTTCCGTCGGGATCGAACTCAGGTCATCCGGAGAGCTTGGACTACAGTACTGCAGCTTCCGGTCTGTGCCACGGGGAGTCATGCCATAGCCAGGTTTATTTAACTTGTTTGCATTCTTTCCAATTCTGTAATCCTAGTCCAAATGCTCTGTGAATTAGATGCCATCTGATTTAATTGTTTTCACATATTTTATAATTTGCACTCTCAGCCAGAAAGGTGGGCTGTAAATGATGCCCATAAACAAAGAATTAAACAAGTGCTCCACGGTTCCTTTCAGGGCAAGAAAAGAGGATATATTTTCTAGCCTTCTGGTTTCACTTTCATTGAGATTGGAGTGCTGACCCCCCCACCCCCAACATTCTCTGTAGGATCTGCTTCTGTACGTGATAGGAAGTGAGAATTAAAAAAGAAGAAAGAAAACAGTGTGGCTTGTGGCTTTTTAAAGCCTTGAACACAATTAGGACATCTGTGTGTGAGTTGAGATATTTGGTCACAAGGTCAGCCTTCAACTTGATCTTTCCCAATTTTACATCCTTTCAGGGTAGGGTTGCCAACCTCCAGGTACTAGCTGAAGATCTCCTGCTATTACAACTGATCTCCAGCCGATAGAGATCCGTTCACCTGGAAAAATGGCTGCTTTGGCAGTTGGACACTATGGCATTGAAGCCCCACCCCACCCCTCCCCAAACCCTGCCCTCCTCAGGCTCCACCCCAAAAATCTCCTGCCGATGTTGAAGAGGGACCTGACAACCCTATTTCAGGGTCGTCTCGGATAGGCCCTGATAATCCTACCCACAGGTCACTTCATTTACAAGGGACTTGCTCAGGTTTGTGGATAGGGTTGCCAGCTCTGGGTTGGGCAATATCTGGAGATTTTTGGTGGCAGAGCCTGAGGAGGGTGGGGTTTGGGGAGGGGAGGGACCTCAATGTCATAGAGTCCAATTGCCAAAGCGGCCATTTTCTCCAGGTGAAGTGATCTCTATTGGTTGGAGATCAGTTGTAGTTGGACGCTATGGCCTTGAAGTCCCATCCCTCCCCAAACCCTGCCCTCCTCAGGCGGATTGCAAAGAGGGACCCTGCAACCTCAGCAGCTCTGAGCCCGACCTTTGGGTTGGGGAGAGCAGGGTAGAAATGTAATAAATAATAAATAGTAATAATAACCGTGTTGCAATGCTCAGGTGTTTTTATGTCTTTTAGAGCAAAATTTAGAGCAGAAGGAGATGCTCTTGTACTGCAGAGCAACACAGCTACCCACCTGAGACTATCTTTATGACTTTTAGATAGGGTTGCCAGGTCCACTAGTGAGAGGTTTTGGGGCAGATCCCGAGGAGAGTGGGATTTGGGGAGTGGAGGGATTTCAATGCCATAGAGTCCAATGGCCAAAGCAGCCATTTTCTCCAGGGGAACTGATCTCTATCGGCTGGAGATCAGTTGTAATACGAGATCTCCAGCTAATACCTGGAGGTTGGCAACCCTACTTTTAGACCAGTAGCACCTTAGGTCCTGACCTGGATAGCTCAGGCTAGCCCGATTTCATCAGATCTTGGGAGCTAAGCAGGATTGGCCCTGGTCAGTATTAGGATGGAAGACCACCAAGGGTCGTCGATGGGGAGTCAGGCAATGGCAACCTCCTCTGAAGGTCTCTTCCCTTGAAATCCCTACGGGGTCACCTACGTCAGCTGTGACTTGATGGCAAAAAAAGAGAGAGCGAGCAAGATTCGAGTCGAGTAGCACCTTAGAGACAAACAAAGTTTTTCCAGTGTATAAAGCTTCCCAGAATCAAAGCTCCCGTTATCAGATACCATCCTGAAATCTTATACCCCCAAAAAAACTTTGTTGGTTTTTAAGGTGCTACTGGACTTAACTCGTGCTCTTCTACTCCAGAGTGGGGTTGCCAGCTCTGGGTTGGGAAATACCTGGAGATTTTGGGGGTGGAGCCTGGAGAGGGCAGGCTTTGGGGAGGGGAGGGACCTCAGTGGAGTATAATGCCGTAGAGTCTACCTTCCGAAGTGGCCATTTTCTCCAGAGGAACTGCTCTTGGTCGTCTGAAGATCAATTGTAGTAGCGGGAGATCTCCAGGTGCCACCTGGATGTTGGCAACCCTACTCCAGAGCAACACACAGCTACCCACCTAAAACTATCTTTATGTCTTTTAGTATCTCTATGAATTGTTGGCACCCCAAAGCTGTATTTGCATCAGAAGCAGTTATCTCTAGATACAGACACATTTAAATTCTTGTAGCGAACTCATTTCTTAAAGAAATAGGAATTTCCTTTGGTACCCCCCTGCCCCTTCTAAGCCTCTTGCCATGCTCATAGTCATATAATCTAAAAAGGTTTTTTCCTCCCAAGATAACTGAAATATCATATGACTAAAAGCAGTCTTGAAAAATCCACTCAGAGCCAGTGGGAAGTTTGGGTGGGCTTAGTCAGCCAGGTCAGCTGGATGGAATTTTGGACATCACTATTTGGGTTCTCCCTATTTTTAAGAACAAGCATTCATTTAAAAAAAAATAGAATTGTCATCAGAAATATAAATCCTTTGCCATGCTCCCTCCCTCTGATTCTTTGATGGGGCGAACCGGGGCTCCAAGTAGAGCAGAACACCTTCTGGCCCCACTCTGGCTAGGGTTGCCAACTTCCAAGTGGCGATTAGAAAGAATACAGCACTGTACTTGTACCACATGGGTTTGGAAATCAGCACAGGGGCGAAGAAATATATACTTACAGTGCAAAAACTTGTATTAATAGCTACATGAAACAATAGTAAACAACATTGTTCAAGGACTAACATGTAATCTATGCAATAAACTATCCTAGTGAATATATACAATTTCTCAGTGGAAACAATCACTATATGGACATTTGAACTATTCATGTCCATATAGAGATTGTTTCCACTGAGAAATTGTATATATTCACTAGGATAGTTTATTGCATAGATTACATGTTAGTCCTTGTACAATGTTGTTTCCTGTTGTTTCATGTAGCTATTAATACAAGCTTTTGCGCTGTAAGTATATCTTTCTTCGTCCCTGTGCTAACTTCCAAGTGGTGACTGGAGATCTCCTGGGATTATATCTGATCTCCAGGCAACAGAGATCAGTTCACCGGGAGAAGTTGGAAGACGGACTTTGTGGCATTATACTCCATTTAAATCCCTCCCCTCCTCAGGCGCCACCCCCCAAAATCTCCAGGCATTTCCCAACGTGGAAACCTTAACTCTGGCTACAACCCTAACTCCTACCTTCACTGGCCTCTTGGGTACGCTTGGGGGGTGGGGGCATGAGGAATGGGAGAGAGAGCTTGTCTCTATTCTTGAGCTACTCTTCCCTGTGCATCGCTGATCACCCCACTTCACAATTGATCAACACACTTCCAAATGCATACAGACCTTTTGGGGATTAAGTTAGGGTTGCCAACCTCCAGGTAATGCTAAGAAAACAAACTATCTATGCTGTAATTTACAAAGTAAAAAGAACACCAGCACAGTGGCTCAAATGTAAAGATCACTTGGTATGAGAAGAAAACACTTGTACAGGTACTCCAACCACAGAGTTACCACAGGGCAACCGAAATCAAGGTTGCATCACCCACTCTGTTAAGAATATTTTGTATTAGGTTACACCACCTATGTAAAATATACAACTAACACATAAATGGTTGCATCACCATCATAAATGCAAATCAGCAAAAGAAATCATAGGGGCATAGGTAATAGCTAGAGATCTCCTGCTATTACAACTGATCTCCAGCTGATAGAGATCAGATCACCTGGAGTAAATGGCTGCTTTGGCCATTGGACTCTATGGCATTCAAGTCCCTCCCCTCCCCAAACCCCGCCCTCTTCACCCCCAAAACCTCCCATTAGTGGCAAAGAGGGACCTGGCAACCCTAGATTAAGTAGAGAGACAGGCGGCAGCAGAAAGTCAGGGGACTGTAGCAGATTCCCTAGGGAAGGTTAATAGCCATGCTTCGTAGCTGTAGATTACTCTAATAGCCTGAGCCTAGACATACTCAGAATTAAGCCCCTCTGTGACTAATGGTGCTTCTGGGCAAGGGAGAAACTGTGGCTCACTCGTGTTTTGTGGCCCTGTGGTTGTGGATCAGTCCCTGGCATCTCTGCTTAAAATATCTAATGGAAAGACTGTTCTCTGCTCTTCAGAGCCCATTGCCAGTCAAAAATGGTAATGCTTGGGGAACATCTGGCCAGCTGAAAATAAGGTAGCCAGCTCTGGGTTGGGAAATACCTGGAGATTTGGGGGGTGGAGTCTGAGGAGGGCAGGATTTGGAGAGGGGAGGGACTTCAATGCCATACAGTCTAATTGCCAAAGCGGCCATTTTCCCCAGGGGAACTGATTTCTATCTCTTGGAGATCAGTTGTAATAGCAGGAGATCTCCAGCCACCACCTGGAGGTTGGCAACCCTAGCTGTTAACCATCTCAGCTGTGGGGTTTTTAGGTCCATCCTGTCTGCAGGTGTAAGGTCTGAGTGAGACCAGAGGTTTGGCCTGTAGCTTCTGCCTTCCAATGAGCCAGCTGCTGTATCCAGGACCAGACACCCCACAAGTCCTTGAGGGTTCCCAGTAGCCAGCACCACACAACTGGGCCACAGTTTTCCTAGGTAGAGGCGGCCCGGGGGGGAGGGGGAGGGAAAGCTGAGGACAGAGGAGCAGATAAAGGTACCGTATATACCCGTGTATAAGCCGACCCACGTATAAGCCGAGGTGCCTAATTTCTCCCCAAAAATGGGGAAAAATTAGGCACCCGCGTATAAGCCGAGGGTCGTCTTATAACCCCTCTCCCCCCCGCAGGCTTACCTGGGCTCCCGGCAGCAAGCGGCGCGGGCCTGGCGGCGGCAGCGACACAATTGGGCGAGGGCCGGGGCAGCCTCCCTGCAGCCGCTCCCAGCAGCGGCGGCAAGGCCTGGCGAGGACCAGGGCAGCCGCCCCAGGCCGCCCTCGGCCGCCAGCAGCGGCGGCAAGGCCTGGCGAGGGCCGGGGCAGCCGCCCCAGGCCGCCCTCGGCCGCCAGCAGCGGCGGCGAGGGTGGGCGAGGGCCGGGGCAGCCTCCCTGCAGCTGCAGGAGGCCTCCCCAGGCCGCTCTTGGCAGCAGGAAGCGGCGTGGGACCGGCGGCGGCGGCAGTAAGTTCCCCCCTCCCCCCTCCCCTCCCCTACCGTATTGACCCGCGTATAAGCCGAGTTCGGCTTTTTCAGCCCTTTTTTGGGGCTGAAAAACTTGGCTTATACGCGAGTATATACGGTAGGTTGGCTGTATATCTTTGGTAGGGTTGCCAACCTCCAGGTAGTAGCTGGAGATCTCCCGCTATTACAACTGATCTCCAGCCGATAGAGGTCAGCTCCCCTGGAGAAAATGGCCACTTTGGCCATTGGACTCTATGGCATTGAAGTCCCTCCCCTCTCCAAACCATGCCCTCCTCAGGCTCTGAAACCAAAAACCTTCCACCTGTGGCAAAGAAGGACCTGACAACCCTAATCTTCGGGCCAAAAAACCAGCATCCCCTTGGTTTTAAATCCATTTAGGACAGCTTCTTGTAAAGGAATGCTGCATAGGGCAGGCAACCGACAACCTTTACTAAGGGGAAATGGTGTGTGTGTGTTCAATCATCATTGCTATCAGAACAGTTTTATAACTGTGTGCCTGGTTTCCTTTTGTGAAATGCTGGACGTTTGACTGACCCAGATCTACCTCGCAACATTTCACAACGAGATAAGAACAAGGAAGGTTCTTGTGGGTTCATGAGTTCAAGACAGAATTGGCCAACTTTGGGAAGACAGAGTTTTTTGTGAGTTGGAGTCTGGTTCCCTTTCCCACCCTCTCTTCTTATCCCATGATTATTTTTCTTCTTTGTTTCTTAACAAGTGAAGGAAAAGACAGGCAAGCTTGAGTTAATGTGTGGTCAGTATGGTAGTCATTGCGGGATGACTTGATGATGGTAAAGTTTTGATCACATGCAAAGCATGTTTGGAGTAGGGTTTTTCCCCCACCTGAAATGTTGACCGGGAATCTTGGGTTCCCTCCCCCCTTCTGTCTAGTATGTGGCTCAACTGGCTTATTTCAAGTCACCTGGAAGTAGGGTTGCCAGGTCCCTCTTTGCAACTGGAGGTTTTGGGGCAGAGCCTGAGGAGGGCACGGTTTAGGGAGGGGAGGGACTTCAATGCCATAAAGTCCAATTGCCAAAGCAGCCATTTCCTCCAGGTGAACTGATCTCTGTCGGCTGGAGATCAGTTGTAATAGCAGGATATCTCCAGCTACTACCTGGAGGTTGGCAACCCTACCTGGAAGGATTTGCAACTCAGGCACCTTTCTATGGTGCAATCGCCCTTCTTGTTCTTGGAGTGACCCCCCTCGGTGGCACAAGTCCTTAGGGCACTCCAAGGCTTCTATGAAGGGGTGCAAACAGCAAATAATGGAGAAGGGGGAGAGAAGCAGAGCTCACCAATCTCCGGGGAGGTTGTCCCAGGTTCCACCGTTGGACGTGCTGCTCGGAGTTCAGAGAGCGAGTGTGAGAAAGCAGATCAGAAAGAAACAGAGATCAGGAAATGTTAAGCCATTGGGGTGGGGGAAGAGCTCAGAGCTGTTATAGGAGCCGCTGACCTGCATATTCCATTAACCAGCTGGAGCCAAGTGGATTTCCCCCGATCCATTCTGCTATTGTTCCATCAATTCAGTCCACCCTTTGTTCTACTTCTCCTTTATCCCCCTAGGAATGTTTCTAAAATTAATTTTGGAATCAGAGCATACACAATCTGAGTTCCTTCAGCTCTTCTTATCTTTCCTCCCTATCTTATGCTACTTGGTGTGCATGAATAAAACCCAGCAACCAAGCAATGGGGATGTGATCAGACATATGACTTTACGCCAGTGGTTCCCAACCTTTTTTTGACCAGGGACCACTAGGACTTTTTTGTTCAGTGCAGGGACCCCAAGGTTCAACATAAAAATTCTGAGAATTTGAAAATAAACTTTAATCATAACTGTTAGTTAAACATTAAGCTTAGAATAATATTTGAATATATATATAATAGAGAACTTGTAATTGAAAATATTAATTTATTATGGGTTTATAACTTTGTTTCGCGGACCTTAATTTAGTTCTCGCGGACCCCTGGGGGTCCACGGACCCCTGGTTGGGAACCAGTGCTTTACGCTGTACTAAGGCATTCATTGATAAAACATCATGCAAAAGGCACTGTGATACATATAAATACTCAATGACTTCTTGATGGCATTGTTGCAGTGTTGGGTCAGTGCCTTTCTTGACCATGCTGGGCATGTGTGTGAAAAAGACATACATGAATGGAAGGATGAGGCAAGGTGTGGTGTTGTGGAATAGGCTGAGGGAGACCCAGGTTCAAATCTGCACTCGGCCAAAGAGCCAGTTATATCCTCTCAGTCTAACCAGCCTCACAGGGTTGTTGTGAGGATAAAACGAGCCAAGGTAAACCATGCATGCTACTCTGAGTTCCTTGGAGGAAGGGCAAGGCATATAGATAGGCACAGTGACCACCATCAAGTCTATTAAAAATACAATCAGAGACATGGAGGATCCCTAAGACATCAATTCTGCTTTGGAAACATGACCAAGTCAAGTTGGAACTTCAAAATCTGGGAAGAAATTTGAATGGAAGTTTTTTAAAGCATCCTCACCATTAGCATGCCCAGTTGTGGGATTAAAATACCCAGAATCAGAGCAAGTGAATGTGCAAATCCTTTCTATGCCTGAGAATGGCATTCACTTGCTCTGTCTCTGGGTATTTTAATCCCACAGCTGGTCATACTAAGGGTGAGGTTGCTTTCAAAAACTTTATGCATGGGTACTTTGACTCACGTTTGCCCCTGGCCTGACTCGGTTGTTCCTTGGAGTTATGCATGAGTTTTCCATCCATTAGAGATGACCTCGCGCCCAGTCCTCGCAAACCCCAGGTCTTCCCGTTCCTGTTAAAACCGGATTCTTCAATCTCCCCTGAGATCAGACTAGGTCAAATTGTCCTAATCTCCATGCATAAGCCAAAGTACAGGACAGGGGAACTGGAGTGTGTGTGTTTTTCTCACAGTAAGCACTACAGCTGATTGCAAAGCTGTGTTTCAAGGGGCGGGCACACAAATGCTCCCTCCAGGGGAACTGATTTCCAATGCCTGGAGATCAATTGTAATAGTGGGAGATCTCTAGCCACCACCTGGAGGTTGGCACTCCCACACATGCAGCTAGCGCACTCACACACATGCAGTTACGTTATACTGAATCAGACCCTTGGTCCATCAAGGTCAGTATTGTTTGCTCAGACTGGCAGCAGCTCCCCTCAGCAGTCTCAGGCTGAGGTCTTCCACATCACCTACCGTACTTCCCGGTCCTTTTAACTGGAGATGCTAGGGATTGCGCAGGAAGTGAGATGACATGTATAATGAAAACAAAGTCCAGAAGTAGTAGTCGGGGTGACCGCAACGGGAAATAGCCATGCATAAAAGGCCTAAGAAATCAGACTTGGGGACTGAGTAAAAATTCTAGTGGTCAGGGGATTACTGTTTCAGTGCAAGGCATAGTTTTTTTGTGGTCTTTGGGATTAGCAGCAGAAAGGATGTTAATATAAATAATTAAATTTAAGTATGTGTGTGTGTGTGTGTGTGTTAAGTGCCGTCAAGTCCCTTCTGACTCATGGCGACCCTATGAATCAGTGTCCTCCAAAATGCCCTATCCTTAACAGCCTTGCTCAGGTCTTGCAAACTGAGGGCTGTGGCTTCCTTTATTGAGTCAATCCATCTCTTGTTGGGTCTTCCTTTTTTCCTGCTGTCTTCAACTTTTAGCAGCATGATTGTCTTTTCCAGTGACTCTTGTTTACTCTGCATAATTTATGTCAGTTACAGAGCTCAGCTGTTACTGGTGCTAGGGTTGCCAACCTCCGGGTGGTGGCTGGAGATCTCCAGCTATTACAATGGATCTCCAGGTGATAGAGGTCAGTTCCCCTGGAGAAAATGGCCGCTTTGGCAATTGGACTCCATGGCATTGAACCCCTCCCCTCCCAAACCCCGCTCTCCTCAGGCTCTGCCCCAAAAATCTACACGCCAACGTGGGAGTAAGTGGATTAGCAGTTCTCCAGGACACACCACCAGAACTCCTTGCTTTATAGAAAACAGTGTTGTTTAATTTACAGTGCACAGATACAAAAAGACATACCGTCACGTACACTTCTCTCCACCAAACTTCCCAACACAGAGTTATAATCATACAGACATATACATTCCAGCACCAGAAACCAATTAGACCACCTGTAGACCTGGCCACAGTATTGCATCAGCTTTACTGCCTTAATCTGGTTTGCTGCAGTTCACTCTGGGACCTCAAGGCACTTGCAGCCTCTTGCATCAGCTAGATGTCCCAGATCTGACAGCTATCTGTCAGCTGTCTCTGTCAAATCTATTATGGCCAACTTGTAACTCTGACAAAGAGGGACCTGGCAACCCTAACTGGTGCAGAATTTCTTCTGCTTCTGTGTAGGCTGCAGGAGCTGAAATTCCTTTCCAGATGCAACTTCCTATTTGGCAAACAACCAAGGATAGTCTACCACAGGGGCCCCGAACCTTTTGAGCCTGTGGACACATTTGGAATTCTGGTATGGCATGGTGGGCACAGAAACAAAAGGTCTGCCACAGAATGGCATGGCACGGTGCTGGCTTTAGATTTTTCTACAGCTTGAGAGAGCTCAGAATTATTTATTCCTGGGTGATGACAGAAAGAAGATGCTCACTGGCTGGTAGCTACTAGCTATAACCTCCAGGTAACAGCTGGAGATCTCCTGCTGTTACAACTGATCTCCAGCTGATGGAGATCAGCTGACCTGGAGAAAATGGCTGCTTTGGCCATTGGACTCTATACACTAAGGGTCCCCGACGTTTTTGAGCCTGTGGGAATATGTGGAACTCTGACATAGCATGGTGGGTGCAGCAACAAAATGGCTGCCGCAGAATGGCTGCCACAGGAGGCGGAGCCAGCCATAACTTCAGTAGCACAGCGCGGTGGTGGCAGCTGATGCCAAAGCTAGGGCTGTTGATTTGGTTCGGCCCGAACTGAAAATCAGCCGAATTTCCCCTGATTCGGTGGTTTTTAGTTCGGGAGGAACCGAACTCAAAACTGGCGGGCAACCGGGGGGGGGGCCGAATTCAGCGAGTTCGGGAGTTCGCGAATAAATTCGGCAAATTCGGCC
Source organism: Euleptes europaea (assembly GCF_029931775.1). Classification (NCBI taxonomy): domain Eukaryota; kingdom Metazoa; phylum Chordata; class Lepidosauria; order Squamata; family Sphaerodactylidae; genus Euleptes; species Euleptes europaea. The sequence goes on from NC_079318.1 coordinate 84,475,398, forward strand.
GTCAGTAAGCAGCATAACCGTCAGTAAGCAGCATTCTCCTCCCCCGGCCAATCGGTGGCCAAGCTGGGTCTTCTTCTGGCCAATCAGTCAGGATTGAGTACTGGAGGAATCAGCTGATGTGCAGCCCGGCCAGGGAGAGAGAGAGAGAGAGCGAAATCCTCGTGTGTGTGTGTGGGGAGTGCTTGTGCACATTTGCTCCTTTCTGTGGCTGCAGGGGGCGTATTTTTTGGGGTACAGACACAAAACTTTCAGTGGAGCTTCAGATGAAGCTTCTTAAGATACCCCCCAATTTTTGTAAACATTGGGTCAGGGGGTCCCGAGATATGGGCTCCCCCCTTTTTCTTTCCATGGCTGCAGGGGGTGCATTTTTGGGGGTACAGACCCCAAACTTTTAGTGGAGCTTCAGATGAAGCTTCTTAAGATACCCCCCAAGTTTTGTAAACATTGGGTCAGGGGGTCTCGAGATACGGGCTCTCCCCCTTTTCCCTCCCCCCTTTTTCATTTATGTGGCTGCAGGGGGCGCTTTTTTGGGGATATAGCCCCCAAACTTTCAGCATAGCTTTACACAATTATTCTTAAGATACCACCCAAGTTTTGTAAAGATGGGTTCAGTGGGGGCAGAAATATCGCCTCCCCCCCTTTTCTCTTTCCGTGGCTGCAGGGGGCGCATTTTTGGGGGTGCAGATCCCAAACTTTGAGCGGAGTTTCAGACCAGTGTTCTTAAGAGACCACCCAGGTTTTGTGAACATTGGGTCAGGGGGTCCCGAGATATGGGCTTTCCCCTTTTCCCTATTGGGATGAATGGATTAGCCGATCCTGTGTGCATCTTCTCCAGAGCAAAACGTCCCGTGCCTAATTGGAATCATCTTGGATTACAAGTCCTCCCCAGCCCCTCCTGATGGAACAGAAGACAGCCACAGTAAGACCCCTTTGGGGGCTTTAATCTATAATTTTTCTCCTGTGTATGTGTGTGTGTGTGGGGGAAAGCAGAGTCTGTGTGTGTGTGGGGAGGGAGCAGTTTCTGTGGGTGGGGGGGAAGCCAAAGGGGGCTTTTGTCGGTTCTGCCTGGGGTGTGTGTTCCCCCTCGAGTCTCTCGCTCCCTGGTTTGAGGGGGGAGGTTTCAGTTGTGTGTCTTCTGGTTTTTCCTGTTGCAAAGGTGTTGTTTTACAAGGTTGTGTTGCTTTGCAGTTGTTTTGCAAACTGTTGTCGGGGCTGGGAGCTTTGTGCGTGGGCGGCAAGCTCTGCTGAGAGATGTACATTAAGGGTGGGGGGGACCCCTTTCAGGGCCCATATCTCAGCCCCCCCTGACCCAATCTTTACAAAACTTGGGGAGTCTTTCAATAAACGTCCTTTGAAGCTCTGCTGAAAGTTTGGGACCTCTAACCCCAAAAATGCTCCCCCCCAGAGCCACGGAAAGGCGCAGTTGTGTTTTTATTGGCTTTATTCGGCCGAATTTTTTTCCCGAACTTTGAATTCCCGCCGAATTGAACGGATCCGAAGTGGGGGAGTTCGGACTTCGGCATATCCCGAATCTAAACGGGCCGAATTCAGCCGAATCCGAACTATACCAATTTTTTTAAAATTCAACAGCCCTAGCCAAAGCAATATTTTTAAACATCTGCAGAGCCGATCAAATCTCTTCCAGACAATCAGAATCCTTGCTGAGCAAAAGCCCAACCTGGCCCCGCCCACTTCCTAAAAACACTCGGTGGATGGCAAAAAAGGTGTTGTTGGGTTCCATGGTGCCCATCGTCACCATGTTGGGGACCCCTGGCCTTAGTGTTGCCAACCTCCAGGTACTAGCTGGAGATCTCCTGCTTTTACAACTGACCTCCAGCTGGTAGAGATCAGTTCCCCTGGAGAAAATGGCTGTTCTGGCAATTGGATTCTATGGCATTGAAGTCGTTCCCCTCCCCAAATGCCGCCCTTCTCAGGCTCCGCCCCCCAAAGAGGGACCTGGCAACCCTACCTGGCCTACTGTCTTCAGGCCTGCTCTGTCCTACCAGCCAGTCCCTCCTTATAATTAGGGCTTAATTAGTCTTTGTTATTACAACCATTCGTTTTGATTCCCTTTTATTTAAAACAATACTGTCAATCACACAAGAAAATTTAATGAGACAACAGCATAGAGATGAGGTATTTCAATTTATGAAGGAACTAATTGTTAATACAATTAATTTTTGTTGTATCATCATCATCATCATCGCAATCCTAAACCGGTCTACTCAGTGGGGCTTACTCCCAAGAAAGTATGGGCGAAAACGCATGATCGCTTTAGCCTCCTTTATTCCCTGTTTCAGCCCGGATTCAGCCAGGATCGAACACACATTCAGCGAAACCCTCTGTCTTTAAAAATTAACATTCCTTAGCTATATAACACCTTGACCTGGATGGCCCTGGCTAGCCTGATCTTGCCTGATCTTGGAAACTAAGCAGAGTTTGCTTTGATTAGTACTTGGATAGGAGACCCTCAAGGAAGTCCAGGGTCAGTATGCAAACCATCTCTGCTTGTTGGTTCTTGTAGGTTATCCGGGCTGCTTGTTTCTTGTCTTGAAAACCCTATGGGGTCACCGACCGTAAGTTGGTTGCAATTTGACAGCACTTTCCACCATCAACTAGATAACTGCATAATCTAGAAAGGCCCTGACCTGGGTAGCCCCAGGCTAATAGGGATGCTAGGTCCCTCTTTGCCATCAGCGGGAGGTTTGGGGAGGGACTTCAATGCCATAGAGTCCAATTGCCGTTTGTAAGCAATATTAGCCTTAAGCCCTGCGAGGCTACCACGAGTACTTTGGTTTTGTTGTTAGTATTTCTTTTAATAATTTAATAATACATGCTTACAATTTTTTGGGCATTTGAGGTTGCATATTTCAGTTTTGAGCCACGTGCTGCCCCCTCATACAGCTTTCACTATTTGCAGCATAGGTTTTCTATATCTCCAGTTTATTACCCGGAGGTTGGCAACCCTACAGGCTAGCCTGATCTCATCAGATCTCAGAAGCTAAGCAGGGTCAGCCCTAGCTAGTATTTAAATGGGAAACTTCCAAGGAATACCAGGGTTGTGACATGGAGGCAGGCAGTGGCAAACCACCTCTGAACATCTCTTGCCTTGAAAACCCTCCGGGGTAACCAGAAGTCAGCTGTGACTTGAGGGCAAAAAAAGATTGAAAAGTTTAGAAAGGCCTTCCCTGAGCCCCTGAGCCAATAAAGATTGGTACAAACATAGAAAGACCTAATGGGATAATTAGGTTTGTTTGACTTAGATGATTGGAAAACTTCAGTGTCAGTTTAACCTATTTCCTATTCCTTCTGACCTCCTTAAACTTTCTGATAGCTTGCCAGGCACAAAGGAAATGAATGAAACTAACGCCATTTGTTTGTTGCTGTTCCTATCAATTTTCACTACCCTAATGAACTGGGTTTTAGATCAAATCAGGCCTGAACTGACCCTAGAGGCTAAAATGACTGAACTGAGATTGTCGTACTTTGGACATATTATGAGAAGACAAGAGTCACTGGAAAAGACAATCATGCTAGGAAAAGTTGAAGGCAGCAGGAAAAGAGGACGACCCAACAAGAGATGGATCGACTCTATAAAGCAGGGGTGGGGAACCTTTTTCATGCCAAGGGCCATTTCCATATTTATAACATCATTCAAGGGCCATACCAGTCGTAGGTATCCCGGGGGGGAGAGGCTAGGGTTGCCAGGTCTCCAGCCACCACCTGGAGAAACTATGCAGAGAAGGAAGGGGAAGGAGGGAAAGAAGGAAGGAAAGGACGGAAGAAAAGAGAGAGAGAGAGAGAGAGAGAGAGAGAGAGAAAGGGAGGGGTTCCCAGCTTCCCCCCCTCAAACACACACAGGCACACCCCCGGCTGCGCAAGCGGCCGGGAGCCATCAGGGAGATGCCTCTGCGGCTTCTCCCGTGTTTGTGTGCATGCACACACACATGCATGCACACACAAGCCAGCCAGCCAGCCAGCTCCCAGCCGCATGAGCAGCCGGGAGCGATCAGAGAGAAGCCTCCACGGCTTCCCCCTGCTTCGTGCGAGCACACACACACAAGCCAGCCAGCCCCCAGCTGCACGGGTGGTCGGGAGCGATGGGGGAGAAACCTCCACGGCTTCCCCTGCCTTTGCACGCGCACGCACGCACACACACACACACACACACACACACACACACACACACACACTTTACCTGTTGGCCTCGGGGGAGAGTGAGGAAAAGGCTGCATAGGAGCCCACCGAGCTAGCGTAGAGTGCAGCACGGCCATTGGCAGGGCAATGAGAGTGGAGGAGAGCGGCAGGAGATTCAGGTGCCCCAACAACTTTAAAATGCGCCGCTGCTGCCAGGGCGCAGGCCGGGGAGAGCGGCAGGAGATTCGGGTGCCCCAACAACTTTTTCTCCAGGAAGAGGAAGCAGGGAGACTTGGGGAAAATGCCCCCACAGTCACCCAATCCGCTTTTAGTTTCATTAGCATGCTCTCCTGCCTCCCTGCAAAGCCCGAAACGCCGGGAGAAGGGCCTGGCTAGCAATAGCTAGCTCCCGGTCTCAGCAGGTGGGCCATGGAGTTCCAGGCCTTGGCAGGCGGGCCGGGGGCCGGACAAAATGGTCTTGCGGGCCGGATGCGGCCCGTGGGCTGGGGGTTCCCCACCCCTGCTATAAAGGAAGCCACGGCCCTCAATTTGCAAGATCTGAGCAAGGCTATTAAGGATAGGACACTTTGGAGGACGTTGATTCATAGGGTCGCCATGAGTCGGAAATGACTTGACAGCACTTAACACACACAATACACACAATGAACTGGGCTTTTTTCTCCCCCTCCCCCATTTATTTGGAAATGAAGAGATACATATCCACTTTGAACATCCATAATTACGTATCATTAGGCATCCTGAAAAACTGTTATGCAATATCGGTTCTTGTAGGTTATCCGGGCTGTGTGATCGTGGTCTTGGTATTTTCTTTCCTGACGTTTCGCCAGCAGCTGTGGCAGGCATCTTCAGAGGAGTAACGCTGAAGGACAGTGTCTCTCAGCGTCAAGTGTGTAGGAAGAGTAATATATAGTCAGAAGGGGGTTGGGTTTGAGCTGAGTCATTGTCCTGCAAAGTATTAAAGGTAATGTGCTAATCATTGTCCTGTAAGTATCAAGGTAATGTGCTAATGAGGGTGTGGTATGTTAATGTGGAACCATTGTATCCTGAAGTGACCTGTTAACATGTGGAATCCAAAGCTAATCTGCATGGCTATCGTGGACTGTAGTCTTTGTTAGTCTGGAGGTTTTCAGGACAGGAAGCCAAGCCTTATTCATTCTTAAACTCTCTTCTTTTCTGTTAAAGTTGTGCTGATGTTTATGAATTTCAATGGCTTCGGGAAAGAAAATACCAAGACTACAGTCACACAGCTCGGATAACCTACAAGAACCGATGAACTCTGACCGTGAAAGCCTTTGACAATGTTATACAATAGTTGTATAAAAATATTGAATTGCTGCAAGGAAAGAGTGGGTTATTACCTTCACAGACCTGCTTGACAGAGACTGTCTTGGAGGCCTTGCTGACAGGATTCTCTGCTGTGCAGGTGTAGTTCACATCACCATCTTGGCTCTGGACAACTAGAGAGGAGATTTCTCCATTCTTGGTAGATGGGGTCCAGCTATAAGTCACTCCATCTTCCCACTTCCCTGCAGAACAGTTCAGCTGCAATGTGTAATTCCCATCACTGCGTGTGTCATTTTTTTGACATCGGACTTTCAGATCACTCGCCGATAGATTTTCTGGATAGGGGAGGGGAAAGGGTAGGAGATATACAAGTCTAAGAACACTTTCCTGGGAGTAAGCCCCATTGAATAGACCTGAGTATAATTCTAAGTAGGCCTGCTTAGGGTTGCGCTCATAAAATGTGTGTGTGTGTAAAGTGCTGTCAAGTTGCAGCCGACATAAGCAACCACTTTTTGGGGTTTTCATGGCAAGAGACTAACAGAGGTGGTTTGCCAGTGCCTTCCTCTGCACAGCAACCCTGGTGTTCCTTGGTGGTCTCCCATCCAAATACTAACCGGGGCTGACCCTGCTTAGCTTCTGAGATCTGACGAGATCAGGCTAGCCTGGGCCATCTCATAAAATACAAATGAATATTCATCGGCTGAATGAATGAATGAATGAATGAATGAGAGGTGATAAAAGTCTGAAAAATGTGAGAGAACAGCAGATCCGAACAAAAGTTTGTGCTGAGGCCTGGGGCATGTGAAAATTGGTGGGCAGGCTCTGAGAAAACTGAGGACTTTTTTTTGCCCTAAGAATAAAATGCTTTGGGGGGAGAGGGAGGGCAGAAGGTGGGGAAAAACAGGTTTTTCAGACTCAAAGTTCTCTTATTTTCTCTCCTTGCCACATATTCTCTCCTCCCCTGCCAGCTACAACAGGACTAGCAGATTATGGTGAGGGTTGAAAGTTGAGTTGTTGTTGTGCATTGCGGTGCAGTGGGCATGATGTGAAGCTCTAAGTCAAGCAGGATTTGCAGGTTTCTGTAGTGCTTCGAAAACCTATTTAACCAGATTAGTCAGCATATGTGCCATGGAAAACAGTGCCTTTCTCATAATTAAAGAGTTCTGGTGAACATGAAAATGTGAACAGTGCCTTGTGAGGCAACAGTTGGCAGTAATAAACCAATCACTAGGGTTGCCACTTGCCAGGTCCCTCTTCGCCACTGGTGGGAGATTTTGGGGGTGGAGCCTGAAGAGGGTGGGGTTTGGGGAGGGGAGGGACTTCATAGAGGTCAATTGCCAAAGCGGCCATTTTTCTCCAGGTGATCTGATCTCTATCGGCTGGAGATCGGTTGTATTAGCAGGAGCTCTCCTACAACTACCAGGCAATTGGTAACCATACTATTTGGAGTAGAAGGCTGCTGTATCTTCTGCATCTCTTAAAACTAATCTCTAGGAAAACGTTAAATAAAAGTATTCACAATCTATTCTACAGTTATCCTTTTCAGTAATTTGTAATCTTAACGTTTGGCATAAATTGCATTAAGAGCTGTCTTATAGGTGAAACTCAGCTCAGAAATGTATAAAGCAAAACAAAAAGCCTGTCATTATGATAGAAAGGGTCTACTATGGCGGGGTAGGGTGGTGGGGAGGAACTCATGGGAGAAACCCTCTGCACAGAAACGTATCGCATCCCATGGTGGGATCTCTGTCGGAACGGCCAGGCCATTCGGTGTCATGGTAGATGGGTCCTTCTCTACAACCTAGTTCTGCAGTCCATGCAGGACTAAGCTTTAACCTAAGGGCTGCATCTTGCCCATTGAGCCAGGGTCGATGGAGAGAAGTCCCAGCCAGGGGAACTAAGGTAATGCTGAACTTTAAACTACAGTAACTTCAAATAAAGCTAGCTTGTCCTATTTAAAAATCACAAGAATAAGAACTGGGAGGGAAGGCAGCCTAGTTTAGCCCAATCTTGTCAGATCTCGGAAGCTAAGCAGGGTCAGCCCTGGTTAGTATTTGGATGGGAGACCACCAAGAAAGTCCAGGGTTGCTGTGCAGAGGAAGGCACTGGCAAACTACCTCTGTTAGTCTCTTGCCTTGAAAACCCCATAAGGGGGTAGCCATAAGTTGGCTGCAACTTGACGGCACTTTACAAACACACACACACAAAGGATGAGAACTGAGTGTAGAGCAGGGAAAGGGATCTGCATGTTTCCTTCTTTCCTTTGTTCCCTTACTCATCCTGATCTGAAATGAATGAACAGAAATGAATGAACAGAAATAATATTTTAATTCATTTATTAAACTTCCTTATATTTTAAGTGCTCTAAGTCTACTCTGGGAAAACAACATGCCTATTCAGTCCTACTATCTGAAGCGTGTTAACGGGGAGGGGCAGAACAGTACCTCTCATTTGCCACGTTGCTGTAAATCCCCCTGTGCTAGCATGTGGACTGAATAAGACAGGTACAGCAACAAGGTGGAGCCTTTAAAGAAGCAACACAGGTACAGATGGCGAGATGTATGGCTCTGTCTAGCAGGAGAGGGTCCCTGGTTCAGTGGCAGAGCCCCTGCTTGGCACACAGAAGGTCCCAGGTTCAATCCCTGCCATCTCCAGTTAAAAGGGCCTGGGAGTAGGTGATGGGAGAGCCTCTGCCAGTCTGAGTAGACAATACGGACCTTGATGAACCAAGGGTCTGATTCAGTAGTAGGTAGCTTCATGTGTGAGATGCTTTCAGAATCATTGGTGGCAGTGGATGTGTACCAGTTTTTTGTTTTTTTTTGCATCCCTGGGGAAAAGGTGATGTTGCTCAGTGGAGACTTTGAATAGCTGTGGGGATTTTTCTGACCTGGTAGCCACCCAGAAGGAACAGAGGAGGGCTGGAGAATCTGTTCTTTCACGGGGTCATTCTGTGTGGCACCATTGGGCTGGAGGTGGGAATAAACCTGCTTCTAATCCCTGGTGGAGAGCCAGCGTGGTATAGTGGTTAATGTGTTGGACTAGGATCTGGGAAACCCAGGTTCGAATCCCCACTCTGCCGTGGAAACTTGCTGGGTGACCTTGGTCCAGCCACACACTCTCAGCCTTGACCCTGGCAAGTATTTTGGTGGGAGACCGCCAAGGAATACCAGGGTTGTGACATGGAGGCAGGCAATGGCAAACCACCTCTGAATGTCTCTTGCCTTGAAAAACCTATGGGGTCGCCATATGTCAGCTGTGACTTGATGGACATCCCTCTCCAAAAAAAACCTTGTCTAGCAACTGAAAGTATCCCTGAAAGGTGGGTATGTAAAAATAGTGTTAGTTTTGAATGTTGTAGAGCGTGTTCTCCCACCCGAGTCCTCCCAAACTCTCTCATGCAGCACAGGGATGTCAAATCACAACCTCCAAATTTGGGGATACATCAGCAGCTGGAGATTTAGGCAGAGATTTGGGGCCAGATGAGTAGATTCTTGCTAACCAGCCTGCTGTGTAAGGCAATCTCAGTGATGCTGCAAAGGTCTTAAATGAGCAGTACAGCAAACTCTTTTCCTTTAAGAGATACTAAGGTTTTTTGGGCGGTGGTGAGGTATGCTCATGTGTGCGCTGCTGCGCCAATGCGATCACATCATTTCCGGTTTACACCCGGAAGTGCCATATCACAAGGGGCCGTTTACTACTCAAACTCCCAGTTTGAATGGTAAAAGGCCCCTTGTGATGCATTTACACCTGGAAGTGCCACATTGCAATGGGCCTTTTACCACTCAAACTGGGAGTTTGGGTGGTAAACGGCCCCTTGCGATGCAGCACTTCCGGATGTAAACCGGTGCTGTGGGTCGGTGTGAGTGCACACGTTGCCCGCTAACCTTCAGCTGGTTGGCAGGCAGCCAGGTGGATTGGTGGGGGTTTGCCCGCCACCACCTGGCGCTTGGAAACCCTAGTTGGGACCAGTACTTTTCAACCTGTTCATCAATGACCTGGAGTTGGGAGTGAACAGTGAGGTGGCCAAGTTTTCAGATGACACCAAATTATTTAGTGTGGTTAAAACAAAATCGGAGGAATGGGCATAAAAGGGCAAATGAGATTCAGTGTGAGCAAGTGTAAAGTGATGCATAGTGGGGCAAAAAATCTCAACATCACATATGCACGGAGGGGATCTGTGCTGATAGCAACAGACCAAGAAAGGGATCTTGGAGTGGTAATGGATAGCTTGATGAAGATGTCAACCCAGTGTGCGGCTGCTGTGAGAAAGGCAAATTTCATGCTGGCCATAATTAGACAAGAAATAGAGAAGAAAACTGCTGCTATCATACTGCCCTTGTACAAATCTATGGTGAGACCTAGGGTTGCCAAATGCCAGGTGGTGGTGGGCAAATCCCTGTCAATCCACCTGGCTGCTCGCCTAACAGCTGAAGGTGGGCAGGCAACATGTGCATGCACGCCTACCCACGGGGCCACGTCACTTCCGGCTTACACCTGGAAGCACCACATCGCAAGGGGCCGTTAAAGGCCTCTTGTGATGCAGCACTTCTGGGTGTAAACTGGAAGTGATGCAATTGCTTTGGTGCGGCAGCGTGCGCACGATCATACCTCACCACCGCCCAAAAAACCTCCCACCGGAGGAGAGGAGGGACCTGGTAAGCCTAGTGAGACCACAGTTGGAATACTGTGCACGGTTCTGGTCACCACCTAAAAATGGATTTTGCAGAGCTTGAGAAGGTGCAGAAAAGAGCAACCAAAATGATCAGGGGGCTAGTGTCTTATGAGGAGCGGTTAAAACACTTAGGGCTGTTTAGCTTGGAAAGAAAGTGGTTAAGGGGAGACATGATAGAGGTCTATAAAATTATGCATGGTATGGAGAGAGTGGACAGGGAGAAGCTTTTCTCCCTCTCTCATAATACTAGAATCCAGGGTCATCTGCTGAAGCTGGAGGGTGAGAGATTCAAAACAGATAAAAGGAAGTATTTCTTCACACAACGCATAGTTAAATTATGGAACTCCCTGCCCCGGGATGTGGTGATGGCTGCCACCTTGGAAGGCTTTAAGAGGGGGTGGACATGTTCATGGAGGATAGGGCTATCCATGGCTACTAGTCAAAATGAATACTAGTCATGATGTATACCTATTCTCTCCAGGATCCAAGGAGCATGCCTATTATATTAGGTACTGTGGAACACAGAGAGGATAATATTGCTGCAGTTGTCTTGCTTGTGGGCTTTTTAGAGGCATCTGGTTGGCCACTGTGTGGACAGACTGCTGAACTGATCCAGCCTTGGTCTGATCCAGCAAGGCTTTTCTTATGTTCTTATGTTCTCTCCCTTGTAAATATAGGGGCTGTGGGTGATTTAGTTACATTTTCTTATTGCTTATTTACATATGATTTGTATCCTGTCCTACGAAAATTCTGTGTGCATCATAAAAATGAAAAGGTGAAGACAATAATCATTTGGTTCTTGTAGGTTATCCGGGCTGTGTGACCATGGTCTTGGTATTGTCTTTCCTGACATTTCGCCAGCAGCTGTGTTACTCCTCTGAAGATGCTGGCCACAGCTGCTGGCGAAACGTCAGGAAAGAAAATACCAAGACCACGGTCACACAGCCCGGATAACCTACAAGAACCAATGAACTCTGACCGTGAAAGCCTTCGACAATACAATAATCATTTGTTTCTGTATTTGAAAATATCTTCAGACAGGATGACACAATATTATTTGTGGTAGTATTTTTTTCATGATGTCCCACTGAAAGGTGGAAAAAACCCCACCCATGATTTTTTTTTTTGCCATCAAGTAACAGCTGACTTATGGTGATCACATAGGGTTTTCACGGCAAGAGATGTTCAGAGGTGGTTTGCTATCTCCTGCCTCCATGCCACGAATCTTGTATTCCTTGGAGGTTTCCCATCCAAATACTTGCCAGGGTTGAGGCTGAGAGTGTGTGACGGGCCCAAGGTCACCCAGCAAGTTTCCATGGCGGAGTGGTGTTTCGAACCTGGGTTGCCCAGATCCTAGCCTCACATGTTAACCACTACACCACGCTGGCTCTCTCCCCATGAAGATTGCTGCTGATCAAATACTTACTGTACACTTTCAGCTTGAAGGCCTCATCAGCTTCCTCCATTTGTCCAGTGTATGTTCCAGAGTCATCTTGACGTAGATTACTGATTTGTAAATTCTTGCAGTCCCCAGAGACGTTCAGTCGCTTCTCAAATTGTGAGCGTGTGAATGTGATGCGACAGGGGGGACCGACTTCCACAGAAGCAATAAGAATAGGGCGATTTTCTGTTGTTCTAAGCCAGGAAATCTTGTTAGATTGTTCTGAAATCTTCAGATGGAAAGTTATAGATCCTTCCAGAATTCCAGTCATTTCACTCGGCATTTGTTCCCCCAAGGCTTCTGTATGGTTAAGAAGATGACAGATAACACTGACTAATTTTTGCACCGCAGTTCCTAGTCAAATTCTAAGCAGAACCTGCTATGAGTAGAGGAGAGAGATTAAAACCCATTTTAGACTTTTGGATGAATCCTCCTAGGGTCCTTGCTTCTCCAAGAAGTATTACAGAGCCCTCTTAGACCAGTTGCTTTCTCTGGGAGAGATTAGGGGGATAACTGTCATGTTGCTGGAAGGGACTGGGGAGGTCGAATTGGTAATGGCAGGGATGGGGCAGAAGAATGAGAATGCTGTAGTGGCGCAAAAAACTCCTGGATGGGCTGCCTTGATGGAGTGATGTCAAGAAAGCTCCTTGGGAGGATATAGCGGGAGTACACTATAGGTGGGTGGTGGGTATTATAGATATTATATATAGATTCATTTACTATTTGATTCAACCAATATAATTCAATGTTTTGTACTTTTTTATTCTGTATCTTATATTGATTTACTTCATTTTTTTCTTTTCTGTTTTGTTCATATATATTTATTTATTTTTTAAAAGAAAGCTCCTTCAGATATCATTAAATGCAGCCAAGAAGCAATAGGTTCCACTGGAGGTTATTGGGCCTGGTGAAAAAACCCAGGTGTATCCTACAGAACATGTTAGTTCCCCAAAAAGACCCCCCCCGGGACTTTTCTGATCCTAATTGGACCTTGGATACTCAAGAATTGAGGAGAACCCACAACTCACTTATGATTAGGGTCTTTTATGCATGGCTGTTTCCCTCACAGTCAGGCCTCCAACGACTTTAGTTCTTTGTGTTGGCTATGCATGCTGTTTCTGCCTGTCAGGGGTTGCCTTGCTCTCCCCCTGCCTTTCCCTGCGTTTTGCCCGCATTTTTAAATTTGAGATAAAACAGGTCTCTGAAAATGCAGGGAAACGCAAAGGGAGAGCGAGGCGACCTCTGACTGTCAGAAACGGCATGCACCATCAACACAAAGACCCAAAGTCATTGGAGGGTTGAAGGCAAGTGTGAGCTCCAGGCCTGGAAGTGCAGCTGGTCTCCAAGGTTGTGTAGCTCAGCAGGTTGTTATGTCTGCTTGCTCTCTGTTTGCGTGATAACTGTAATCTACCATGAAAACCAGGCTTGGCCTGGTATCCAGCTGTGCCTTTGGTTTTCTGTATATGTTCCAAGCTGCTCTCCCCCCTCCATTAGAGTCCTCGTACCTTTCCCTGTAAGTTTCTGCTACTCAACTCCTGCTTCCTGAATAAACCAGCTTCTTAGATTACTCTGTCTGGACGTTTGGTGATTGGGATTTAACAGGTGAACTCAGACCTTACAGCGAGCGAAACAGCCATTCATAAAAGACCCGTGTAACATCTGACAGAGGGTGGGGACCCAGATCCGACCTGTCTACAGCATAATGTGTGAAGTTGAGGGTTGCTTCTTCATTTTGACACCATAGAAAGGACAACATCTAGGCACAACTTCATGAAACCCTGTGCTGTACTGCGGCAGTATACTCTTCTCAGGAATTAAAGGGCCCTGTACACATTTCTCCTACTAGCCATCATCAAGGTTATGTTCTATTTCTGTGGGATATGCATGAATCCAGGAAGAGGCCCTGAGGATGTTCTGATATAATCTGTTTTATTTATTTTATTAATATCATAAGCTGTCTTGAACTCTGCAAGGAAGAAAGATGGTTAATGAATATTTTAAATACATGAAATAAATAAAATGTAGTGAACTCTACTGTGTCAGCCAACGTTCTCTCTCCATTCCCCCCCCTGCTGTGCCACTGGGAGAGGTGGCCTGTCCATCAAGCATACCCAGGCCATCTCCTTGGGCACCAGAGGCGGAGGGGTGCCAGAAGATGCTCATAGTAGGCCCTGGTAACAAACAGACAGGCCAGTTTCAACACTGGGCCAGAGTGGAGCCTTTACTGTGGGTCCAAAGGCTCACCAGTGCCTTTCCATGGCCAGCATGGCAGGTAGGGTTGCCAGTCCCTATTCGCCACCGGCGGGAGGTTTTTGGGGCAAAGCCTGGAGAGGGTGGGGTGTGGGGAGCAGAGGGACTTCAATGCCATAGAGTCCAATTGCCAAAGCAGCCATTTTCTCCAGGTGAGCTGATCTCTGTTGGCTGGAGATCAGTTGTAAAACAGGAGATCTCCAGCTAGTACCTGGAGGTTGGCAACCCTAGTGGCAGGGCAAGGCAGGCAGGTGGGGCTGGACCAGTGTCAGCTACTGTGGGGAGGTGGGCTGGCTGGCTCTTGGTGGTGCTTCCATGGCTGCAATCTACAGGGACCTTGAGGGGTGAGAGAGGGAGGGAGTGCCTCTGGGCTCTCAGAGGGGGGATTACTTCCAGCTGCTGCCGTCTTGCACAGGAAGGAGGGGGTCCCTAGGCTGGCCCTACCTGCCTTGCCAGGACTGAAGTAGCCTATAGGTATTGACAGCTGTTGCCAGCTCTGGATCCAAGAAGGCCAGCAAGCCTCTTGCTTACACTGGGCCAGGCTCCAAGAGAAGAAGAAGAGTTGGTTTTTATATGCCAACTTTCTCTACCACTTAAGGAGGAATCAAACTGGCTTACAGTCACCTTCCCTTTCCCTCCCCTCCCCACAACAGGCACCCTGTGAGGTAGGTGAGGCTGAGAGAGCTCTAAGAGAACTGTGACTAGCCCAAGGTCACCCAGCTGGCTTCATGTGGAGGAGTGGGGAAACCAACCTGGTTCCCCAGATTAGCCTCCGCGGCTCATGTGGAGGAATGGGGAATTCAACCCAGTTCACCAGATCAGAGCCCACCGCTCCAAACTACCGCTCTTAACCACTACACCACGCTGACTCTCCAGCGGAGCACTCTGGCGGGTCTGCGCCAAGGCATCTCTTACAGGAAGGGCATGGATGGAAGCTCACCATGGTTCCTGAACTGCTGTCATGTACGGGGCTCCAGCCTGGTGCCCCTCCTTGGCAGCCACTCAGAATTATTGGAGGGGTAAAGGAATGGTTTAGAGTTTACAGTTAGATTTAGAAAGAATCAACCACAAATTAGAGTGGAGAAATCCTAGCTGGGTGTGCGCTAAAGTGGATGTGCAGCTTGTGGGGATGACAGTAGCAGCTGATCTCTGGGAATATGAATAGGGTTGCCAACCTCCAGGTAGTTACAAAAAAGACTCAAAACCACTGTTAACCAGAAATGTAAGAACAAAACAGGGTCGGCTCAAATATCATATAACAAAAGCTATATTCAAAGTTGATAAATACAAAACACACACGCAAATGTGGAAACAACTGTGCAACTATATACATAGATACATAGATGTAAGGCTGTGTAACTAGACAGCAATTGCAAACAAAAACTCAATGGCAGTCTCCAAAAAAGGGAACGAGAAGCAAGTCAGGAATTGGAATGGGTCGAATATCAAGCCCAGAGGTGAAAACCACAATCTTGCCACTGCCAAAACTGAGCAAGTCGACACAACGAGGATGGGAGCATGAAATTCTTTCAAGAAAAATAAAAATAGCAAAACAGAACTGAAGACGTTCAGTCAATTCTACTTGTTTAATTATGACTCTCATTGGCAGAGTGTAGATACTCCTTTTGGAGGCTGACGAAGCTCTTGTAAGTGAAAGCGCCTCAACTACCCGGGAAAACGTTCCCTCCATCCTCGTTGTGTCGCCTTGCTCGGTGTGTTAAAGTTACTCAAGCTGTTTGTTAAGAGGAAAGTCGACCAGTTCCTCCTGAGGCTTGTGAGCTGGAGAACTTAACAAAGTTTTGTGCATCCTCAGAAGCCAGAAGAAAAAATTAGCAGACCTGCAGAAGATCTTAAGAGAGCAAGGTTCTCCTGTCTCTAACATTATTTTAAATTACATACTAGTATGAGAAGAGTCTGTATCTGATTGTGCAACTCAGCTCAAAAAGCCTGAGTCCAAAAAGGATCTTAGTCCAGCTAGGGCTGCCAGCCTCCAGGTGGTAACTGTACAAAGAGGCAGCACGTGGCTCAAAATAATAAACATCAATATCAAAAAACAACAATTGTGTTTGTCTTACTGTCAAATGTATTGAAAATAGACCACCAAAACAAATAAAAAGTGTGTCAAAAAACACACACAATAGCCTCGCAGGGCTAGCCTCGCAGGGCTTAAGGCAGTGCCAAAAGGCTGAAAATATAGGAAAGCCGAACAGCTCAACAAAAATGAAGCCTCCCGGGCTAAATATAAACCAAAAAAGATATGGTTATAAGCAATGCACAACAATAGTGGTGGTTGTAAGCAATTCACAACAAAGGTGGTATTACAATCACAATAGTAACAAAACAAAAATGCGGTCTACCTCCAGGCAGTCAGTAAATAGACACTTCTGGGCCAGGGGTCTGCAAACAGCGGCTCCCGAGCCACATGCGGCTCTTTGGCCTGTTGGGTGCGGATCTCCGAACTTGGTTCGGAGCCCCTGCTCTCGCGCCTGCTCGCGCCAGCAGCCGGGCTGCGGAACCAGCGCGCCTGAGAGAGCGAGCGCGAGAGAGCAGGCAAGAAGGCGCGCTGTCTCCCCCGCCGTGGAGATTTGCCAGGTCTCCCTTTCCGCTGCCCTCAATGGTTGGGAGGCTAAAGCCTCCCCTCCCCTCTAGCCAGGAGATTGCTGGGCGGGGTGCTCGGCAGTTCCTGCCCCCCCGCCCACCTCTCAGCTGTTGGGCAGGAAGAGCTTCCTTTGGTAGACCTGGCCTCCGGCTGAGTCCCATTGGGAGGCCATGTCTACCCACTGGCTTTCTTGGCGGTAGACCTGGACTCCGAGGAGGGGAAAGTCCCCCTTCAGAGGCCAGGTCTACCAATTGGCTTCTATGGTCCTCCAGAGGCCAGGTCTACTGCCAAGAAAGCCAATGGGTAGACCTGGCCTCCTAGTGGGACTCAGCCGGAGGCCAGGTCTACCAATAGGCTTTTATGGCGGTAGACTAGGCCTCCAGACGAGGACTCCGGACGGGGAGGGGGAAATGGCAGGGACTTACAATTTAATTTTTATCAATAAATAAGATCACTATTAAGTATGATATCAAGTTTTATTCAGTGTACCTATAGTTTAATTAAGATTTAAAACTTTAATTAAAGTTTATTAAGTTAATAAACAGTGTACCTACCTATATAGTTTAAGTTTAAGAAATTTGGCTCTCAAAAGAAATCTCAATCATTGTACTGTTGATATTTGGCTCTTTTGACTAATGAGTTTGCCGACCCCTGTTCTGGGCAAACAAAAGTTAAACCCCAAAAGCACACAGAAAAACACATAACAAAATCTTTATCTTTATCGATCTATAATAAATATACCAACTTACCGTACAAAATACAATGAAACCGTAGGATATTATATACAACATCAACCCAAAGTGGAAAATACATTCACAAGAAGGTAAGTACAATAGTAACAATATATCAAAAATATGTCTAACCATATTTTTCCTATTCACAGCAACCTGAAGTTACAGCAATTCTGTTACATAAAAATTGCAACTATTTTGCGCATAGAAACATATTTTAAGACAGCGTGGCCTCAGTCGAGCATGACTATGAAATGAGCACAGCAAAGCAAAGTTTCCAGCTGCTGCAGCACCAAAAAGAAAAAAATATATGACAGAGACGGAAGTGAAAACTGTCTTCTGCAACTAGCCAAATCCAGTGCCCTCTCCTCTCCAAACACTGGTTGTCCAGAGGCAGCATTACTCTGTGCAGGGGTAGATTGACCATCAAGACCACCAGGAAAAGCCCTGGTGAGCTGACGGCCTGGGGGCTGCCTTTCTACACTGGGTTCACCCCAGCCCCAATCCCTTCTTTTGATTAAGTGGGAGGGGGAGGATTACAAACCTCCGGGTGGAGCCTGGATTTCTCCTGGAATTAAAACTGGTCTCTATACTAGACAGCAGCTCCCCTGGGGGAAATGGAAGCCTCACAGGGCAGACTTTTGGCAGGGGTCCCCAACATGCTGCTGTTCTAATCTTGTCCTATACAAATACTCGAAAGCCTTATCAGAAATAACCACAAACACAGGAAAACTGTACCGCTGTTAATAATCTTTAAATACCTGCCTCTTCCTGCAGCACTATGTTCTAATAATTCAGTGACTTTCCCACAGAACATCGTTTCACTTTAGGATGGTAGCCACTATAGCCACTTTTCTTCCTCTGTTGTCTTTGATCAAACAAGTTTTGCAGGTTTTTGTAGTGTATCAAAACCTGAAACACCTGTTTGACCAAAACTGAGGGTGAGATTTAAGAAATGAGGGTGTACATCACAGTCAACAATAAGCCCTATTTGCTTCAGCTCTCTTGAAAACTTTTCTCTGCCTCCACCGAACTGCAGTGCTCTGTTGTTATTGCACAGATTTCTAAATTAAAGATAACTCAGTAAATTGATCTATGGATTTAAATGCATTGAATATGCATAGATTGCCCTACAAATAAGACAACAGTTGCGAAGGGAAAAAAAAAATCTACTTTGCACTTAGCTTATGAATGCAAGTGTCATGGGAGCTCCATCCCAGAAGAGACATTCTCTCCTGTGTGTGTGAGAAGGGGGCCTATCTCTTCCTACACTCCAGCCAATTCCCGACAGAAACAAGGTGGGAGGTGTTAAGTCCGCGTGGGAAGGATTCACGAGGTCGGAGACGGAGTTCAACAACAACCGCGTTTATTGATTACAGGAACAGAACTGGTTAACACAATGAGCAATCCCTGTTTATATGCCCCCTTGGCCGCCTGCGGCCACTCCCCCTTGATCCGTGATAGGGGGACATAACCTCCTGGTGACAATGGTACATATTGGCTTAGATCCAATGGGGTCCGTTTGCTTGACCAATAGGGTGAGCAGGGTTTAGGATCCTTCGTGCAGAACTCAAGCTCCTAAGTTTCCCTTGCTTACTCCCCAACTATATACATACACAACAGGAGGAGGCATATGAGGCTGCCTTGGAAGGAGCATTGGTCTGTTTATCCAGTGTGATGTAGTGGTTAGGAGAGGTGGGTGGACTCTATAATCTGGAGAACCATGTTTGATCTCCCACTCCTCCACATGAGCGATGGATTCTAATGTGGTGAACCGGGTTGGTTTCCCCACTCCTACACATGAAGCCAGCTGGGCGACCTTGGGCTAGCCACAGTTCTCTTAGAGCTCTCTCGGTCCATTCTATCTCACAGGGTGTCTGTGGTGGAAAGAGGAGGAGAAGGTGATTCTAAGCCGGTTTGAATCTCCTTAAAAGTAGGTACAGTCGGCATATAAAAACCAACTCTCCTCCTCCTCCTCTTCCTCTGGTTTGCACCTGCTTCCCAGCATCTCAGGCAAAGACAGGTCCTTCCCAACACCCAGTGGATTGGATCCAGCCAGCTTTTGCACTCAATCTCCCTCAGTTCCTTTTCTTGCTACAGTCATACTCCCACATGGCTTTTGTCCATGCAGATCCCATTATCCCCAGCACATCCTTTCGGGAGGTCAAAGTGGGCTTCTCCCTCCCTTATTCACCAATAGAAAAATTAATTGGATCCCACCCAAGACCTTTTATCTGAAGATACTGCAGAATGAGTGTGGGGCCTTCCGCCGGCAAAATAAATGCTCCACCATTGAGCCACTGCAAGTCCACTCAGTCAGCTATACTTCATGCCGTCCACACCTCTGCCTGCTTCCTCCTCTTGTTTCCAGTCTCTCCACTCCCCTACCCTTTTCTCAGTCTTCTAATGCTCGTCTCCAGTGTTATTTAAAATAATTGCATCCTGCTTTTTAACCCATGGGATTGACAAAGTGGCTTATTACAGAAATAAAGGGCAAAGGAACAAACTGAAACTATCAGAGGAAATTAGCCCTCGACTGCTGTGCGTGGATTGATTACACTATAGATTGGATCTTGCTTTAAATGGGCCTCTCTTTGCCACATTTCCCCTCCTCCCCTACCCCTTTGTATGATCTGCAACCTTTAATACAAATGCATTGGCCTAATGGCTCTCTCCTACGACTCTGATGAAGTGCTCTGACGCATGAAACCTTAAGGTGGAATAAATGCTGTTGGACTATCAAGTGCCACTAAACCCCTGCTTTATTTTGCCCCAATAGGTAAGCTTACTAGTGTCCCCCCCCACACACACAAACCACCCACCAGCCTGAAAAAGAAGAACTGCATCACCTTTTGCCTCAGTTTACAGCCCTCTTGGCAGGGGTTTTTTTTTTTGTCCCCATGGAATGAGAAAATGTGAGAGAAGGGGACTGTTCTCAAAAATGAGGGGAGGGGCCGTGGCTCAGTGGTAGAGCATCTGCTTGGCATGCAGAAGCTCCCAGGTTCAGTCCCCAGCATCTCCAGTTAAAGGGACTAGGCAAGTAGGAGATGTGAAAGACCCCTGCCTGAGACCCTACAGAGCCGCTGGCGGTCTGAGTAACCAGTACTGTCTTTGATGGACCGAGGGTCTGATTCAGTAGAAGGCAGCTTCATTTGTGTTCATTTATATGGTAACCCCATATGGTTTTCTGATCTAGTATAAGGCAGGTTCATGTGTTCATGTGCATTGTATCTCACTGAGGTCCCTGTTCTTCCCGGGCTCCATCCCCAAATCTCCAGGAGGTTCTCAACCTGGATTTGGTCACTCTACCCCCCGTTCCTTGCTGGTGGCCAGAGGGGACCTGACAACCCTAACTTTCATAATCTCTAATGTGGATGGCCCAGGATAGCCTGATCTCGTCAGATCTCAGAAGCTAAGCAGGGTCAGCCCTGGTTAGTATTTGGGTGGGAGACCACCAAGGACTACCAGGGTTGCTGTGCAGAGGAAGGCACTGGCAAACCACCTCTGTTAGTCTCTTGCCACGAAAACCCCAAAAGGGGTCACCATAAGTCGGATGCGACTTGACGGCACTTTACACACACACACATAATGCCCTGACCTGGATGGCCCTGGCTAGCCTGATCTTGTCAGATCTCAGAAGCTAAAAAGGGTTGGCCCTTGTTAGTACTTGGATGGGAGACCACCAAGAAAGTCCACCCCTGTTCATCTCTTGCCTTGAAAGCCAAATGGGGTTACCATACAAATGAACACAAATGAAGCTGCCTTCTACTGAATCAGACCCTTGGTCCATCAAAGTCAGTACTGTCTACTCTGACCGGCAGCAGCTCTCCAGTGTCTCAGGCAGGGGTCTTTCGCATCTCCTACTTGCCTCGTCCCTTTAACTGGAGATGCCAGGGACTGAACCTGGGACCTTCTACATTCCAAGCAGATGCTCTACCACTGAGCCACGGCCCCTCCCCCCATAAGCTGGCTGCAAATTGATGGCACTTTCCAAATGGCTATTAATTAATATCAAAAGCCTTGTGTATTAACACCTGTCTAAGCATCCAGCTCACTGTCCACACTCACTGTCTAAGCATCCAGTTTGCATGCAGAAGGTTCAGTCACTGCTGTCTCCACCAAGGATCTGAATCAGTATAAGGCAGCTTTATGTGCTCATGGAGAGCCAGCAGGGTGTAATGGTTAAGGTGTTGGACTAGGATCTGGGAAACCCAGGTTTGAATCCCCTCGCTGCCATGGAAATGTGCTGGGCGACCTTGGGCCAGTCACACATTCTCAGCCTCAACCCTGGCAAATACTTGGATGGGAGACCTCCAAGGAATAGCAGGCAATGGCAAACCACCTCCGAACGTCTTTTGCACTGAAAGCCCTACGGGGCCGTCATAAGTCAGCTATGACTTGAGGGCAACAACAACAACAACCTGTGTTCACAAATACGACAGACTTCTTTGCTCTCCCTCTCAAAATACTACTCTCGTTCATAGGTACATAAGAAGAGTCTTGCTGTATCAAACCAGTGGCCCATCTAGTCCGGCATCCTGTCTCTCACACAGCCTCCTTTCTGCTCCCTCACCCAGAAAACCATCACCCTCCAAGCTCTTTTCTTCTCTTGGTGTTTCCAACTACTTGCCCTCAGCAAAACCTGCTGCGTTGCTACTGCTCTCCTTCCAAGTCTTTGCCTTCTGCTCTAATATGAAAACTCTTTCCCCTCTCGACTTCTCTCCCCCACCCTTTCCTTCCTCTTTCAGCTCTCTGTCTTCTTACACCTCCCTCAACAAGCGATGCTGCCCAAATTCAAAACCACTTGGCTGTGAATTAAAATTTGGCACACTTGTACTCTCAACCATCCAGCATGCCCTTAATAATTCTTCTCTTGGGTTACAAAAGGAGCCAATTCACACGTGATTCATGGCAGTCGTGAGGACTTTGCATCAGACATGCAATGAGAGTTTGATGCCTGCATGTACACGTGGGACCAATTCTGATCACGATCTCTGCACACACGGAGAAGGGGCTTCAGCCTTCCCCCCCTGGCAGTTTTTGTACCCTGAAATGGCCATGGAGTTGGGATTTGCCAGACCCTAGGCCCCTTGGGAAAGGCAGCATGGTACAGCCCGATCTTGTCAGATCTTGTAAGCTAAGTTGGGTCAGCCCTGGTTAGTATTTGGATGGGAGACCACCAAGGAATGCCAAGGTTGCTATACAGAGGAAGGCACTAGCAAACCACCTCTGTTAGTCTCTTGCCTTGAAAACCCCAATAAGGGGGTAGCCATAAGTCAATTTTGGCTTGACAGCACTTTATACACACAAGTCCCTTGGGCCAAAGGGACCTGTCTTCTTGGTGTTACTCTGTAAAGTACCAGGTACCACCAATAGTGCTATCTAAATATATAATAACTTGAATAAACGAATAAATAACTTGTATTTTAGGATACAATATATGTGCACATAAGGTAACAGGTACACCAGGTTGCTCACAGCATGAGCCAATAATACTGACCAACAACATCAATTGATCTATCTTCAGGAAGACATTTTTTATGAAGTGAATAAGGTTGCAGTTAGTCTGTGGAACTAAATTTTTTCTTCACTGTGCATATTATGCTGGTGGTGTTTAAAATTTTGTTCATTCATTGACTTTGTAAACTAGCTTTATTGCTCTACTTATTATAGGTAATATAATGGTTCGCCGCATTGTCCTCCAGTCTTATACACCTGTTTTATTCACTGTACTACACTAGATTTTTAGTACATTGTTCTCTTATCTTGTGGGTTGTATGTATTGTACTGTTCTCACTGTATTGTAATCCACCTTGAGTCTCTGCCAAAAAGCAGCTTGTAAATGAAGTAAGTAAATAAAAATAATTTAAAATATTATTTATTTACTTCATTTGTTTATTTATTACATAGAAGAATGGAAGGATAAATCAATGGACTATGCCACCTTGGCAAAAATGACCTACATGGCAAACACAATCAATGATGAGACACGCATACAGTTTAATGAAAAATGGAAATTATTCTATAGATATGTTGAGGCTCAAGGCTAATAGAAACAAACATAGAAACCTGATATTATAAAATAACAATGTAATTTTAAGTTTAGAGTAGGAAATTGCTATGCCCACTGTAATAGGTTATACGTTAGGCGTAGCGGGTGTCTGTTTCTTGAACGTATGAGTAATTTAGTCCGAACAACAGAAAGAAAAAATAATAATGCTGTCTGCTTGATTAGCCCTTAAGATGTTTATGCCTATGTTATCTTTTTCTTTATGGCAAGACGGATTCCCTTTTATCTTACCCATTCACTTTTTTTCTTTTGTATCCCTGTCATTTTACAAAACGAATAAAACATTTATATATATATATATATATACACATATACATACATACTTACATATATCTTGGCAACAAGATCTCCTGACAGAGAGAAAGCAGGAGGAAGATCTGCTGCAAGTTTAGAAGCTTCCCTCCTTCCTTTCTCCGATTCGGTTGTTTTTGGGCCCCCATTTGGGCAGAAAGGTGGGATATAAAGGCATAAATGAAATGACATCCTTCTTCCAAGGATCTCAAGGCCCTCCCTCTCTGTTTTAGCCTCCCAACAACATCCCTGTATGTAGTGACCGACTCGTGTAATGAACTTCACGGATGAGTGGGGATTTGATTGTGGGTCTTCTGGCTAGCCCCAGGCTAGCCTGATCTTGTCAGATCTCAAAAGCTAAGCAGGGTTGGACCTGGTTAGTATTTGGATGAGCAGCCTCCAAAGAATACCAGGGTCATGACGCGGAGGCAGGCAATGGCAAACCACCTCCAAACGTCTCTTGCTTTGAAAACCCTACGGGGTCGCCATAACTCTGCTGTCACTTGACGGCACACACACACACACACACACACACACACACACACACACACACACACAAAGATCTAGGCTAACCACTATACTACAGTGGTCTTGCAGTGAATGAGGGTTTCATGGACTGACAGGCAGGCGATCTTTGGAAAAGAATTTGGCACAGAAGCATTCTTTAAGAGCTGGCAGTCTGAAAGCTATGGCCTTCGTTTTACATTTAAGATTAAAAACAAAGATCAGTTTTTTAAAAAGTCATACCTGCTGGTAGAAAAACAAGCAGGAACGCACGCCAGAAATGTCTCATCTTCATCTCTTTGGTTCCCCACTGCGTTTTCTTCATTTTAAGTTTCACACTGCTACGTCTTCTATCAAGAGGAAGTGACAAAAACGGGGTTTTTTTTTGGGGAGGCGGTTATTGACTTCCTGATTAAATGGGGAAAAATTATCACATAAATGACTTTACCAGAGGCGGATCTACATTTAAAAAAAAACATTTTTCCTGCATTGTGCAGGGTGTTGGACTAGATGACCCTGCTGGTCCCTTCCAATTCTATAATTCTATGATTCTATGAGGGGGCAGGTCTACTTGTGGCCTTTGGCAAAGACAAGCATAACACAGCTCCCAGTTTTAAAATGGTGTGTGTGTGTCTGTGTGTGAGAAGTAGGGTTGCCAACCTCCTTGAAAGTGGGGGGGGGGGAAGAAGACAAGGAATTGGAAGGTCCTGCAGGTGGAAGAGAGGAGGGTGACTCGTAGGGTTGCCAACCTCCCGGTAGTAGTGGAGATCTCCTGCTATTACAACTGATCTCCAGCCGATATAGATCAGGTCACCTGGAGAAAATGGCCGCTTTGGCAACTGGACTCTATGGCATGGAAGTCCCTCCCCTCCTCCTGCTCCGCCCCTAAAACCTCCCCCCAGTTACCTAGAGGGACCTGGCAACCCTAGTGACTCAGCCAGGGAAAGGAAGAAGTTTAGTGAGGCCAAGGAAGGATACCTGGGGGCGGGGTGTGATTGATTTTATTATTGCGGCGATAGCCAGATAAACTACAAGCTTTATCAATTAAAATCGATTACAAATTTAAATAATTAAATTAAATTAAAACCTCTCTATGCCAAATATAGATAAAGTTATAACAATAATCACGATATTCACAAGGCATAAAGCGATTAAAATCAATTAAAATCAATTAAAATCACTAATACCCTTCTCCGACCAAATTTTAATAGCTACAGAGCAATACTGCATAGAACCTGACATCTTTGTACATCTCCTCGGGAACTTTTAGCTCCCCTCTTTGCTCACCAGAGCCTCACCCGACTAGTTGCCACAGCTTCTGCCTTACCAAGGGCTGGGACTCCCCTCTGAGGCCCAGAGTCTCCCGCTCCCTTCCTCCCCACCTCCTAGCAGCAGCTTAACTGAGGGAATGGGGTGTGTGCGCTGCAGAATGAGTGATCTCTGCTGGGCAATTGAGCCTCCCCCACCTCCTAGCAGCAGCCTAATCAGGGGAAGGGGGGGCGCATGCAGCAGAACAAGCCATCTCTTCCATGCAATTAATCTTTCCCCACCACCTAGCAGCAGCCTACTCGGGAAAACGGGGTGCGTGTGCTGCAGAAAGAGCCATCTCTTCTGTGCGATTGAGCCTCCCCCACCTCCTAGCAGCAGCCTAATCAGGAAAACAGGGCGCGCGCTGCAGAACAAGCCATCTCTGCGAGGCCACTGATAGGGCTGCCAACCTTCAGGTACTTTTTTACTAAGCTAGTATCCCACTTGGGAACCTGTGGACATTGCTGTGGCTTAATAGTGTACCTTTGTGGACTTTGTTATATTCTGGAATTACCATTACATGGATGAGATAATATGGGGCTGAAGAAACCAAGGTGAAACGGCCGTCCCCCATCTTTGGATTTATATTCACTGGATTCATACCAGATGAACATATTATACAATTGGAACCAACCAACTTTGATAGACTTAAGAAGAGGACTTTTTTGCCTGGTTATTCTATAATCCATGTATATATTGTACATTGTGTAGTCACTGCTGTTAGTGTACATTGTGTAGTCACTGCTGTTAGGTCTATTTGTCTCACACTGCTGTCTTTAATGTTTTGCACTTATTAACATTTGCATTTTTGCTACTTGGCTCTGTGCAATTGTGTACCTTTCACCCGTGCTAATTTCCAAACTATATGGTATAGGCACGGGAGTGCTTTTGTTTTGTTTATATTGATTAACCTTCAGGTACTAGCAGGAGATCTCTTGCTATTACAACTGATATCCAGCCAACAGAGATCAGTTCACCTGGAGAAAATGGCCGCTTTGGCAATTGGACTCTATGGCATTGAAGTCCCTCCCCTCCCCAAACCCCGCCCTCCTCAGGCTCCACCCCAAAAACCTCCCACCGGTTGCGAAGAGGGACCTGGCAGCCCTAGCAATTGAACCTCCAGTAGTTCCTAGCAGCAGCCTAATTGGGGGAAGAGGCATGCACACTGCAGAACAAACCATCTCTTCCGGGCAGTTGAGTCTTCTCCACCTCCTGCTGCCGCCCCCTCTCTGCCCTTCGCCTGGGCCCCTGCCCCCCTCGCCTCCCTAGATTCGGCCCTGGACTTTACCATAGTCTGGAAGAAAGATCTCTCCGTTTCTCTCTGCAGATTACCATTAATGATTGTTAAGTCTTACACGGTATCTTCTGCCGCAAATGCCACCACAGCCACATCTGGCAGTTTCCGATAAATACAGTGTTGCAGTACTTCCCCAGAGAGTATGGGTCTGTTGTCTATGATAAGAGGCTTGAATGTTTTTCTCGAGGAAATGCTTTTGAAGGGCAGAAAGAAATGCATGGCTGCATTTAGATGCCCACCTCTGAAGTGTTGGAGAAGCGAAAGCCTGCTAAAAGTCTGGTTAATGTAAATACAGCTGAAAGAGTAAGAACATCAGAAAGGCCCTGCTGGATCAGACCAAGGCCCATCAAGTTCAGCAGTCTGTTCACACAGTGGCCAGCCAGGGGCCTCTAGGAAGCCCACAAACCAGACGACTGCAGCAGCACCATCCTGCCTGTGTTCCCCAGCACCTGATATAATAGGCACGTTCCTCTGATCCTGGAGGGAATAGGGATGCAGCACGACTAGTATCCATTCTAACTAAGCCATGAATTCCCCTCTCCTCCATGAATATGAAGTAGTTTGGTCCATTTGTATCTTGGGAGGAACTGAGGGGTATTATCTAGTGTTTTGAGGTTTGTCAAATGTTTTTCTCTCTCGCCGTTCAGCATGTTGTTGAGGATTAGGTAGCGAGCTTCGTTACATGTCGTACAGACAAGGGTTAATTTGATTGTATTGATGCTGACCAGTTCAAAGGGTGATGTAACCTACAGTGTGTGTCAATTAGCTATTGGTCAAGAGAGATCAGTTGCAAACCTGTTGTTTGCCACTTAGGCATAATCTGCATATTACTGCTCTTTTCTTTGTCTAAAGCACTGGTTCCCAACCAGGGGTCCGTGGACCCCCAGGGGTCCGCGAGAACTAAATTAAGGTCCACGAAACAAAGTTATAAACCCATAATAAATTAATATTTTCAATTAAAAGTTCTCTATTATAAAAATATATATTCAAATATTATTCTAAGCTTAATGTTTAACTAACAGTTATGATTAAAGTTTATTTTCAAATTCTCAGAATTTTTATTTTGAACCTTGGGGTCCCTGCACCGAACAAAAAAGTCCTAGTGGTCCCTGGTCAAAAAAAGGTTGGGAACCACTGGTCTAAAGTGAAAGAGCAGAGCCTCTTGCTTTTTGGACCTCAAACAGTAAAGATGGGGCAACTCTGTCTTTTAGAGATGCCATGTGTGTAAAGTTTAGAAACCTGCCAGAACTCTTTCTGGCACGTATAGGGAACTAGAAAATGTAGAGAGGATTTCTTGTTTTACACCCAAGTGTACCCTTCCCTATTTTTATAGTGAGTAAAGATTGTTTTTGCTGAGACAAAAGGACTTTGTCTATTCATTGTGCGTGTGTCTTAATTTGACTTTCACCAGCCATAAGCATACGATCCAAAACCTCTGATAAAAGAATTTTCCTAATACATGTCTCTTGTTGTTTTTCTTTCTCTGTTGTGTCTTGGTGTGTGTAAGTGCTTGCGCTCTGACGGCTTCTCTGTTGTATCAGTGGCCTGCAGTCAGCCGTTGCCTTTTGAAAACCCTGTTCCAGTAAAAGTTATTGAAAGCAAACTTCAAATGCGTGGGACTGGATTATTTCTCGAACTCTGCAAACACAAAGAAGAGATCTAGTCTTTTTGTCATTCACACAAACACCATTTTAAACCTTCCTAGACATGTCCGTTCTTGGCTAGAAGTACATTCACAGATCAGAGAAGTTAAAACAGACAGTCAACAGTGAGGAAGCCCTTATTTATTTTTATCGACATGGGAATAAATATGCTCCTATAGCCAGTCCTTGTATCTCATGTGCCATGGTGACTTAAGAACATAAGTGACTTCAAGTCATTCTTGGACTTTACATAAGAACATAAGAAAAGCCCTGCTGGATCAGACCAAGGCCTGTTAAGTCCAGCAGTCTGTTCACACAGCAGCCGACCAGGTGCCTCTAGGAAGCCCACGAACAAGACGACGGCAGCAGCATTATCCTGCCTGTGTTCCACAGCACCTAATATAATAGGCGTGCTCCTCAAATACTAGAGCAAGGGCATCTTGACCATCTTCTAGGAGGGCATCTTGGCTATCTTCTGGGCATGGAGTAGGAGTCACTAGGGTGTGTGTGGGGGAGGTCGTTGTGAATTTCCTGCATTGTGCAGGGTGTTGGACTAGACGACCCTGGTGGTCCCTTCCAACTCTATGATTCTATAGAGAGAATAGGTTTGTTGCAGGTTATTGTTGGGAGGTGGTAAAACATTTGCCACTGCATGTCTAGCACACCCTGTCTGTTGGAAGTTGCTGGGTTCCTTTGCACCTTGAAAAGGCTCAAGATTCTCCCCAGTTGTGCATGGGATGGAGCCCAGGGAATGTCTTCCATGGACAGAATGTTCTCTGTCGGCAGAATCTCCACCCTCTTACCCAAATCATGAGTACACGTGCAGCTCCTGTCGCTAGCCAAAGTGTCTTCTGCTAAAAAGGAGAAAATGTGTGTATTACGGGGTATTGATTACCGAGATCTTAGCCCTGTGTATACAGGGCTAAGATACAGACCAGCACTCGAAAGAAATGAAGGGGAATAAGCTGCTTAAACGAGAAAAGAAATGTATTGAGCTAACCGAAAGGTAAATAAGGTAAATAAGAATAGAGGCGCTACAGAAAGGAAATAAATGCATGTGTGAAGTACAAACACAGTTTAAACCCTTTCCTTAACAAACTACCCGCTACTAAGGGAAGAAATAAAAGGGGA
Organism: Euleptes europaea; assembly: GCF_029931775.1. NCBI lineage: Eukaryota > Metazoa > Chordata > Lepidosauria > Squamata > Sphaerodactylidae > Euleptes > Euleptes europaea. Next base: position 84,504,777 of record NC_079318.1, read on the forward strand.
GAATCGAAGACATACAAGACTGCTTCCTGAAGTCGGTGGGGCAGCTCCGGAGAGGGAAATAGAGTAGACTGGAGAAGCACAGCAGAACGGGGTGGAAAAGTAGAGAAGTCAGCTATACAGTTGGGGTTACAGGCTGGGATCCAAAACCACCTACAAATTGAATGGACTGAGGAATAACTTTTTATAATTTTTTTTCTAATATTGAGGAGGGGAAAGGGTGTTGGCATTGGAATATGGGAGTGATGAAAAGTCCATCTCTCTGGAGATGAGACAGTTTGAAAAGGTTTTTTTTGTGTGTGTGTGTGTGCATTATGGGAGTTTTTTTTCTTTTGGATTAAAGTTAAAAGTATCAAGGAGAAGGATTCCTTTAGGGAGACGGAGAGTTTAGATAATCAAGTATTGATGGCTGAGTATTTTACATGTTGGAGTAGGGGGACAAATCTTGTCTAGCTCTTAAGATACACATGAACACATGAAGCTGCCTTATACTGAATCAGACCCTCGGTCCATCAAAGTCAGCATTGTCTACACAGACCGGCAACGGCTCTTCAGGGTCTCAGGCAGGGGTCTACTCACATCACCTACCTGCCTAGTCCCTTTAACTGGAGATGCCAGGGATTGAACCTGGGACTTTCCGCATGCCAAGCAGATGCTCTATCACTGAGCCACAGCCCCAGGAAATAGCTGGGGCTGGCCCATTGTTCATTGTCTTGATTATTTTGGTTGTTCATTAAGTCCAGATTATCATGGAGGAGATCCTTTAAATTCTTGGGGGGGGGGGCGGAGAAGGTCCTTCAGTTGACTTCCACCAGGGGTGGCTTTTGCATGATTAATGGAAGAGCTGTCTTCATATTCCCTGCGTGCCCTCAGCCTGGCTTGCTGTCATTTTGATATCATGCTAAGATGTGCATGTGTATGGGGGTCAAAATGGGGGGGGGCTGTGAGGGAGACTATCGGGGAATCAATCCCCCCCCCACTGCAACCCAAAATGCTTCCCTGGGGCATTTGCAGAAATTTGTAGGCGCCACCCTTATAATTGCAGCAATTCTGTGCCATACATACTTGGCTAACTGCATGGTGAGACAGTACAATTGAAATGACTGGATGCTACTCAATCCAGTTATGCATGTTGGATTTTTTGCTCAGCTTTAGGGGTTTGTTTAATGGAACAGTGCCACCTGCTGATGATCTAGCCAAATATGGACCACTAATATTGCAAACTTTGCAAACGAAATCCGGCGTGGTGCAGTGATTAAGTGCGGTGGATACTAATCCGAAGAACCGGGGTTCGATTCCCCACACCTCCACCTGAAGCCTGTTGGATGACCTTGGGCCAATCACAGTTTTCTCGGAACTCTCTCAGGCCGCGTGGAGGCAGGCAATGGCAAACCACCTCCAAAGGTCTCTTACCTTGAAAACCCTATGGTGTTGCCATAAGCCAGCTGTGACTTGACGGTACTTTCCACCACCACCAACATTGCAAAAGGTAAGCGGTTGTGGATCTGGTTAGTGCTTGGACAAGGGATACCTTGAGGTCCACTGAAGAAAGACAGGATATAAATATCAGTTAGACCACTGGTTATGAGATTTGCTCTATATTATTGTTTAGTAGTTATTTACAAAAATTTTATCCCACCTTACTGCCTTTACAAGGGCCACCAAGATGGCTAACACTTTAAAATATACATGATAAAAATAACATTTTAAAACCCTAAAAAACACACACACACACACATCATTAAAACAAAAACAGAGTTAAAATACATAATAACAGCAATTAAAATGTTGGTTAGGAAGGAGGGATCATTGAGGGAATGCCAAACAAAATGCTGGTGGAAGATGGCAACTGGATGGGAGAGATTAATCTCCCTGAGAAGAGAGTGTCCCATGGCCGAGAAGACCCTCTCCTGGGTTGCCACCAGCCTACAAAGCGTGGTGTAGTGGTTAAGAGTGGTGGTTTGGAGCAGTGGAGTCTGATCTGGAGAACTGGGTTTGATTCCCCACTCCTCCACATGAGCGGCGGAGGCGAATCTGGTGAACTGGATTTGTTTCCCTACTCCTACACCCAAAGCCAGCTGGGTGACCTTAGGCAAGTCACATTATCTCAGCCCCACCTACCTCACAGGTTGTCTGTTGTGGGGAGGGGAAGGGAAGGTGATTGTAAGCCGATTTGAGCTTCCCTTAAATGGTAGAGAAAGTCGGCATATAAACACCAACTCTTCTTCTTCTTCTTCTTCTTCTTCTTCTTCTTCTTCTTCTCCTTCTCCTTCTCTCAGAAGGTGGAGGCACCTGAAACAGGGCCTTCGAAGATGACCACAGTATTGTCGAAGGCTTTCACGGTCAGAGTTCATTGGTTCACTGCAAGGTATACGATATACTCCTGAAGAGGTGATGGGTCTCTTTTGTCTTTTGCTGATCATAGCATCTGTTGTATTTTTATACAACAGATAAATACAACAGATGCCACGATCAGCAAAAGACAAAAGAGACCCCCTCACCTCTGCAGGAGTATATTGTATACCTTGCAGTTGTGGACAAGTTTACCTCGGGACCACAAAACGCAGCATACAAACAAGGATAAAAGAACATGAAAGATACTACAGACTTGGCCAACCTGAGAAATCAGCAGTGGCTGAACATGGACTGACACAAACAGGACACAGGGTCTTATTCCAAGACACTGAAAGACTGGACAATTCTACCAACTATTTTGTCAGATTGCACAGAGAAGCCATTGAAGTTCATAAACATCAGCACAACTTTAACAGAAAAGAAGAGAGTTTAAGAATGAATAAGGCTTGGCTTCCTGTCCTGAAAACCTCCAGACTAACAAAGATTACAGTCCACAATAGCCATGCGGATTAGCTTTGGATTTCACACATTAACAGATCACTTCAGGATTCAATGGGTCCATATTAACATACCACACCCTCATTAGCACATTATCTTGATACTTACAGGACAATGATTAGCACATTACCTTTGATACTTTTTGCAGGACAATGATTCAGTTCCACCCAACCCCTTTCTGACTATATATTACTCTTCCTACACACTTGACACTGAGAGACACTGTCCTTCAGTGTTACTCTGAAGATGCCTGCCACAGCTGATGGCGAAACATCAGGAAAGAAAATACCAAGACCACGGTCACACAGCCCGGATAACCTACAAGAACCAATGACCACAGTACTAACAACAACCAAAAATAAACCTTCTGCAGTGACATTTAATCCTATTTTATACCTAGATAATTATGTTAACTGTAGAGATATTAAATATCCCTGATAGATAAGATGGTGAGCATTTTTAATCACATTACTCGATTAACAGTGTTTGAATATTTTTATATAACTTAGGTAACTATTTGATTATATGATTAGTAATGCCTGACTAATTTTCTCCCCCCCTTTCCCCCCTCAGATTTTGGGTAATTATTTGATTGTATAATGGCTCTGAAAAGCATGGCAATGCAATCTGTTTGATATGTTTGTGTATTTTCACTTTTTAAATTGTACTGTGGAAACCCTTACTCTCTCCCTCTCCCTCTTTTTCCTTTTGTACCCCTTCTTTTTATAAAAATAAAACATTTTTTAAAAAGAAAAAAAGAAGAAGAAAAAGAAAAAAGAAGATGACCACAGTGGTTAGGCAGGTTCTCAAGGAAGTAGGCGGTCCTCCAGGTATGTTGGTCCCAAACCATACAGGGCTTTGAAGATCAAGACCAGCACCTTGAATTGTGCCCAGAAACAAATTGAGAACCAGCATAGATGGGCCAAGACTGGAGTGATATGGTCCCTATGACCCACTCCAAGCAACATCCTGGCTGCAGCATTCTGTACCAACCTGAAGTTTCTGAAAGCTTTTCAAGGGCAGCCCCATGCAGAGCACACTGCAGTAATCTTATTTAGATGTAACCAGGGCATGCAACACAGCGGTCAGATCATCTCTGGCCAGGAAAGGCTGCCTAACCAGTCAAAGTTGGTAAAAGGCACTATGGCCATAGGGGACACCTCCTTATGCAGCAGTATTCTTGAGTCCACGAGGACCCCCAGGCTACGGACCTATTCCTTCAAGGGAAGTACAAACCCATCCAGAACAGGTGACATCTAAAATCCTGGGTTAGAACTTCTGCCCAGGAGTACTTCTGACTTTTGGGAATTAATCTTCAGTTTATTAGCCTGCATCCACTTCAAAACTGCCTTGAGGCACCAGTTCAGCGTTTCTATGTTCATTGTGCATTTAATGTCTAAATAGAAGAATAACGCAGTTATTCCAGTTTGTCCATTTTATTATTTATTTATCTACAGTCACCTTTTCTCACTGTGACTCAAGGTGAATGACAAAGTATAAAAATAGTGCAAAGAAGTTTACACATCCAATAAACAACGCAGAAGGACTAGATTACAAAATCAGAAAGCAAAATCAGAACATTTTAATATCCCAGATAATTCCATTGCTGGTTTAAGAGTGCCAGTCCTCAAACAAAGGAACTTAAAGAGGAGATTGCATCGTGAGATTTCTGAACCTGAATTCATTCACAAGTTCAGAACAATGGATCCCTCAAACCCCACAGCTGAATACGTATATAGGATTCTTATCTAAGTACAGATGCTAATTTTCTGCCCTGTGCTCCAATCAAGCTAATTACTATAGCCTTTTATGCAGGGGCGTTTCCCCACTGTCACCCCACCGACTGCTTTGGGGCTTCCTTTTGATTATGCATGCGTTTTGCAGCAGTCAGAGGTTACCTCGCTCTCCCTGTGCATTTTGCCTGCATTTTCCAGATTCTGGCTAAAGCAGCATTGGGAAAATGTGGGCAAAACGCAGGGGGAGAGCGAGGCGACCTCTGACTGCCGCAAAACGCATGCATAAACAAAAGGAGGCCCCGAAGCAGTCGGTGGGGTGACTGCGGAAATGTCCCTGCATAAAAGGCCTATGAGCGCTGAGTTCCTTCTTTGCAACACCCCTCCCACCTTCTGACTGGGATAATCAGACTCAGAAATCTCCATTCCAACTCGTATCTGACGAAGGGAGGTTTGACTCTCGAAAATGTATACCCCAAAGGAAATAAAGCATATTCCCTTTATAAAAGCATCATCCTGAATACCTGTTTTGCACATTCTGTGGAATGATAGAATGGGAGTTTTCCTGGATAGAAGCCATTCTTCAAAATTGGGAGACTCAACAGAGAATTCTCATTTACGGGCAACCGGCTGACCTTATGCGTTGGGCAGGGAAGCGTCTTCAGCAGATTTTGCTCACATGATGAACACACTTGCACGCCAGCAACATGGGAGTGGGAGGGGGGGATAGGCAAAAGAAATAAAGAAAATGAAACCAGGGCAAATTGCTCCCCCTCAAATTAGTTATAGACTATTAAGAGCAGAATTCAGCAAGAATTCAGCAAGAATGTGGACTGGAGCAAGTCTATGAGGCCGTTTTGTGAACAATTCGCTTCTTTGTTCCTGCAGCTTACTGCCCGAACACTGCAATTCACCAGGAAGCATAACCATGAAATACTTTACATGCCCTCAATATGTATCCAAGTGTTTCAACATATCCAATCGGGGTGTGCATTCTGGAATTCCTGAGCCACAAATATTCCTGAATCTGGCTTTAGCTGGGGATTGAGGGCGGGGTAAAAAAAAATCTAAACAAACAAACAACTAAAAAATCTAAACAAACAAACAACTAAAATACTCAAAAATAGCTTTTTAAAATTGTTACCATGATTTTCCAGAATGGTTACACAACTCCGGAGTTCTTAGGCACTATAGACCCCCTTCCCCCAAATCTGTGTAGGTTTTTGAATTCAGGTGCTTACCATCAGCAGCTGACCTGTTTTTCTTCGAATCTCTGAATTTCCTAAGCAGTAGCGCTTCTCCCTTCTAATTTGATATGATCGTGTTTCCTGGTCCAGGGAAGGAGGCTCCTGGCTGGTACAAGTCTTGCCCAGTCTGGAAAGGCTGAAGGAAGCTGCCTCCTTCTTCTCCCTCCCCCCTTTGTGGGGTGGGGCTGTTTTGTCGCTCAGTTCGCAGCCCTGCTAGTAGCATGGTTGGGGACGCATTTTTCAGGGGAACTGGACCCCTTGGTTCAAGTTGCTTGAAATTTGGGGGTTCTTTAGTGGACAGGCAGCTCTAGGCCTCCTGCAATTATTGGTGACATTTGGATTTTAAAAACCCAGCTGATCCAGCCACTCCCCCTTAAAAAATCCCTCATAGGGAATAAGGGAATCGAAATAATTCTGGAATCCTGGAAAAACCTGAACCGGAATTCTTAAATGATACTAGGAGGACAAATACCTCCACGGAGATTGGCAGCGGGACTTATTCAGTCTTCTTTACAGCCCCAAAACGCAACGGGGACTGGAGGGCTATCCTGAACCTGAAGCCCCTGAACAGGGCTGTAAGGTACAGAAGGTTCAGGATGGAGATGTTGAAATCCATCATAGAGGCCCTGCAGCCAGGGGACTTCATGACGTCCTTGGATCTGAAAGAAGCGATGTTTATGCCCTTCCCGAAATCTGTATCTGAAAAATGCCCCTTTTTTCCAGGTGCAAATCCTTAATCTCCCGGACTAGTGATACACGGTTTATTTTCCATTGAATGAAAAGGTGCAGTGGAAACGTTTGTCGTTGTTGTTTTCCCAATGTGTATGTGCTTTATTTACATATGCAGAAGCAGAACATAAATGGAGGCAAACAAGGACATCTATAGCAGGCAGCAAATCCACTGATCCTGCATCAGAGTTATTGGTACTCTGAACTGCCTCCCAGCTGGAGAGGGCTGCTTTCCAAAGACAGAAGAGAGAGAAATCTAAACTATTAAGGAAAAATTCTCCTCATATTAGGGATCCATAATTCTTTTATTAAATCAGTGTCTAGCCAGCAATTGCTTGGTGAATTCACCGTCATAAGAATTGCTGAACTCATAACACCATGAAAAGGATTCTGATGAAGCTTGTGTACCTCCAGAACACCGTACCTACAGTTGTGTACCTTATATACCTTCAGTAGCAAATCAACAGGTGAATTTTTTTGCTGGCAGGCAGCACCCATGATTCGAAAAACCACACCTGTTGAATCGCCTCTTGTGTGGATCACTAAAGACACAGGGACCTTTTCTGCACATACAGTTTCTGTCAGCTCGGGCCCCATACCTCTCTGGTTTTTGTGTTTTCCCCACACACTTTGCTGCCTCTAGCAGTCAGTTCAATTTTTCTGTGGTTTCTCCCCAGGTGTTCTGGCAACACTTTTAGCGTGAACCGATTGACAGTTGCTTTCTTTGGTTGTGCAGAAGTCTTCATTCTGTTTTTGGGGGGCTGCCCATTTTCAACCCTAACCCTAACCCTTGCTCCAAACCTAATCCTTACCCTAACCCTTAACCTAACTCTTACCCATACCCATACCCTAATCCTAAACCTGAACTTTATCCTAATCCATACCCTAACTCTTACCCTAAACCTAATCCTTACCCTTACCCTAAACCAGGGGAGGGAACGTCAGGCCTGGGGGCCGTATAAGGCCCGCAAAATCATTTGGTCTGGCCCTTCATGGGTCCTGGCAGATCTCTAGCTCAAAAGGATGCTGCCCCGACTGAATCTCTTGGTCCCAGCTGGGGACAGCTGAGCTCATAAGCGAGTCGCTCTATGTGGTAGACACTCGGAGCCGTCTCCGGACGTGCCTGTTGGCTAAATGTTCGACCAAATATAGCAGGCTAATTTTTAAGTTGATAATTTTGTATGGCCCGCGAATGATGCTATAAATATAGAAATGGCCCTTGGCAGAAAAAAGGTTCCCCACCCCTGCCCTAAACCTAATCCTTACCCTAACTGTAACCCTAACCTAACCCTTACCCTAACCCTTAACCTAACCCTTACCCTTAACCTAACCCTAACTCTTACCCTAAACCTAAGCCATGCCCTAAACCTAACACTTACTCTAAACCCAATTCTTACCCTCTTACCCTAATCCTAACCCTTACCCTAAGCCTTAATTTAACCCTTACCCTTAACCTAACCCTAACTCTTACCCTAAACCTAAGCCATGCCCTAAACCTAACACTTACTCTAAACCCAATTCTTACCCTTTTACCCTAATCCTAACCCTTACCCTAAGCCTTAATTTAACCCTTACCCTAAACCTAATCCTTACCCTAACCCTAGACCTAACCTAACCCTTATGCTAAACCTAACCCTTAACCTAATCCTCACCCTTAACCTAATCCTAAACCCTTAACCCTTAACCTAATCCTAACCCTTACCCTAAGCCTTAATTTAACTGTTACCCTAAACCTAATCCTTACCCTAACACTAGACCTAACCTAACCCTTATGCTAAACCTAACCCTTACCCTTAACCTAACCCTTACCCTTAACCTAACCCTTACCCTAACCCTAACCCTAAACCTTACCCTAACTCTTACTCTAACTCTAACCTTAAACCTATCCCTTACTGTAAGCCCACCCCTTACCCTTACTCTAAACCTAATACTAACCCTAAGTAGTGCAGAGAGAGGACATGTTTCCTTTTTCTTTCTTAGTATCTCTTCCAGAATCCACTGACATCCTTTTTCCTGACTCCGATTGGAAAGTTTCTTTGACAAGTACATCCTGCTAAGGGTCTCTGGATGAGGTAGAGACCAAAATTGGTCCTCCCTTGCCTGGGGGAGGCCCAGAAAAAGCACCTGAGATGGAACAACTGGATGATGACTTTGCAGTTTGGCTTACGCCACAGCTGGAGCCAGATTTTCCTAGCAGAGCTGCCCAGATTGATGCATGGAAATCAGATCGAATTGGAATGGAGGTAGGACCTTCTAATTTAGTAGATTGATTTCTCCCAGCCCCAGGATTTGTACCCAGGGTTCCCTGACACACCCTGCTCAGTAGTACAGCCTACTCAGGCTCAAGAATCATCCACATCCATTTTGGATAGACCAGAAAGGGCAGATGTAATGGGGACAGGGTAAGGGCCGGAACGGGCATTAAACAAATAATAGTTCCGCAAAAAACAGTGGCATGCATTGCAGATACTCCAGAACAATATTTTAGAAATCAAAATGCAGAGAGAGTGCGCATTTATTAACCCCTTCCAGGCCAAAAATGCCTCCAGAACAGCCCGAAACGGGCATTAAACAAATGATAGTTCCACAAAAAACAGTGGCATGCCTTAAAGGCACTCCAGAACAATATTTTAGAAATCAAATTGTGGAGAGAGCATGCATTTGTTAACCCTTTCCAAGCCAAAATGCCTCCAGAACACCCCAGAATGGGCATTAAACAAATTATCGTTCTGCAAAAAACAGTGGCATGCTTTACATACATAGGAGGATTTGGAGCAGTGAGTCATGAGCGGCAGCAGACGTAAGCAGCGCAGAGAAGTGCGCTGTTTCTCCCGTGAAAAATTGAAAATGCCTCGGGATGGGGGGAGAATCTGCGCTGCCATGAAAAAGCTATTTAAATCAGTTTATTGTTTGCTCCGATTCGAAACCGAAGCAAAATCCACCGTGAAGAATACCCCAGCGAAAACACCCAAACAGGTAGCAAACCAGAGAAGGGAAGCCAACTTCCCCAAGAGGGTGGACTTTGACAAACCATTAGAAGAACTGAAGGAAGATTGTGAGTTGTCAAACAATCACCTGAAAGGCTTAGAAGAGAAGGTCAAGGAAGCCCCGTACTAGAATGTAAAGAAGGCAGTATTCAAAATGCAAAAATGTGTTTTGAGGGAAAGACTATTCTATCCAATATATAAAAAATGTAAAACAATATGAAGAGGATGAGAGGAGGGAGAAACACCTGTAGATTTTGGGGTGAAGCCTGAGGAGGGTGGGGTTTGGGGAGGGGCTGCGAATGTCATCTTGCTGGCCTCCCTATTCCTCTCCAGTTATACTATTTTATATTAATCGAGGGGTAACCTGCCGCCTCCCTCTGGCAATATGAGAGATACTTAGGCGTCATCTACAGATCTGTAGTTTTTAAGTTTAATTGGGGTTTTATTGTTTTAAATTTAGATTTTTTGGGGGGAGATTTTTATTATTGATTATATTAAGGTATTTTATATGTTCAGTTCAGTTTATTTACAGTCATTTGACCAGCAGGTATCAGTACAAAATTACAATTTTAAAACCCCAACTGAGGACCTCCGTATTTTACTGGCTACATAACCGAACTTTGCCACTGAATAAGAGATAAAAGCATCTTTATCTTCTAATAAAAATTTAACAATAAAATCATCCAAATGACTTAACATTTCTAAAATTTCTAGTCAACACAGGTAAAATCAGCTTATCTCTAATCTCCCGACAAAATTCACAGTGTAGTAAAATATGTATAGTTGTCTCAACTGAACTAAAATTACAGGGGCGTAATCTGGCCTCTACAAGTATATGCTGAAATCTCCCGCTGAGCATAGCCGAAGGAAAGGCATTAAATCTGGCTCTTGAAAAGGCCCATCGAAAACTAGAAAATGTAATAGTTGTTAAATAAGGAGCACCAGACAAACCTTCCCAGCTCTTTAATGATTTATAATGTCTTGGGAGAAGGGACAACTCATTTTATAATTCGATATCTATGAGTCGTTGTTTAGCCAGTTATTTTGCTCTATTCAATCCCATTTCTAGTAGGTTATCAGGAGCTAAACCTGTAGAGAGAAGTTGATTAATTATCCTTTTGCTCCAAGAGAGTTGTGGGTTAGATGACAGTAAATAGGGTATCAGTCCAATGGGCTGAAGATTAATTTTTAGCCAGTAATTAAATATTATTATCCAAGCCTTGATCTCAACTGTTAATAACCCAGCCTCCTGTTGGTGCACCACATTAGATGTACATTTCGGATCCTTAAATAAGGCTCTAAGAAAACCTGATTGTACACCCTCTAGGAGAGCATAATTAGTATATGGGCCTAGTTGGGCACCATATATAAGTTGTGCTAAGGATTTGGCCAAGAATACCTTAATTGCAACTGGAATAAAACCACCTCCTTTAGTGCAATAAAATCTTAAAATGTCCTTTATGCTTTTTTGGGCAGAATCAACTACATTATTTATGTGAGCAGTATGCTTTCCATTATATTGTAGGACCACACCCAAATATCTGAAACATTTCCCAAGGCTTTTTTAAAACCGATCTTAGTTTGCGATAGAATCACCGCATCATCAGCATACAAGAGTATTGGAAGTCTTTTTTCTGCTAGTTTTGGAGCATGAATATCTGAGCTCAACAACCGCTTAATGAATGCATCAATATAGATGTTAAATAAAAAAGGTGACAAAAAACAGCCTTTCCTTACACCTTTCTGTGTAGAAACTAGGTTAGATAAGTGGCCTTCTGGACTAAATCTAACTCTTGTATTTTCATGCAGTTTAATGATTAATAATAGAAGCCTTTTATCAACTGATGTATTAAATAATTTGGTCCATAATATCGCTCGTGAAATCGAGTCAAAGGCAGCTTTATAATCAACAAAGGCTGTAAAAAGAGATCCTTTAGCTGACAACACATATTTTTCAATTAAATATTGCAGAGTTAAGCAGTGATCCATGACAGACCTTCCGTCTAAAACCAGCTTGCTCATCTTCCAAAAACCCTTCTTGTTCTAACCAGCTACACAACTTATTGTGTTGAGAAGGCTTATAGGTCTATAATTACCTGGGTCGTGTCTATTTCCTTTTTTAAAGATGGGTACAATGATAGCTAAGCCCCAATCTTGTGGAATCTGGACTGTCTGATCAATATATGTAAATAAAGAGGCTAAAATTGGAGCCCACCAATCCACATTAGATTTCAGTAGATCAGGGGGGATAAAATCCCTGCCCAGGGCCTTTCAGTATTTTATACGATATTACCCGCTCCGAGCCTGCAAAACAAACAAATAAACAAACAAAAAAAATATAAGATCTTTTCATTCTAGTTTTGAGCTTCCTCAAGCTTCATTCTCTTGTCATGTTTCTGACAAGCTTGCCTTCCTTGTGCATGGGTGAGTCTTACTAACCGGAAACCTGTCTTTGGATTCTGATTTTGAAACCTGGATGGACTCAGCTGTCTGTTTATGAATATTCTTTTACTGTTTTAATAAATCACTTTAATTATATTTTGTGGCGTCTTTGAATTTCAGGCTTTAGTCTGAATCCAGTACTTTGGCCTTCATTGGCTACAGTTACCAGATTAACAGCCCATTCCTCACCTTTCGGCGGCCAGGGACTGCGTGGCCACGGCACTGCCTCTAAAAGGCTTTAAAAAGCCCTGCCTCCAAAAGGCTTTAAAAAGCCTTTCGCTGGCTTTTAAATTTTTAAATGGGGCATTTTGCCCCATATAAAACAGCGAGGCTGCGCCTGCAAAAAAGCAGTCGCAGAAACACTGTCCTACCCGCCACCGTGCTGGGCCAAAAGGGGACAGCTCTGCCCCCCAGCACGCCTCTGAACGTCCCTGGGACGCCGGCATGGGCCTTTGCGCAGGTGGGACGCTGGCGGAAGACCCAGCTGGCATCCCTGGGTAGCACTGCCATGGCAGCACCGGGAGGATGTCATCCAGGCCTCCCCGCCGTATTTGGCCCATCCTGGACAGCATTAAATTCCCACCTTGCCATGGTGGCTTTCTTGATCTTAGTCCCAGGAGGGTCAGAAGCTTGTCTGATGGCAGGCTACCTACTGAGGCACAAGGAGGACTCACCCTTCGGTGTTTTTGTTTTTGTTTTGTTTGCACCACCCCACAAGACCTTGCCTATAGGGTCTTTTGGCAAGCCTCGGAGACGTTTTACCACTCAGCCAGCTGCTTGCCCTATTTAGACAGAAGAACTTACATTTCACATGATACTGCTTTCCAGAGAAGACTTAGTGACTGACTTTCAACAAACACAGTCCGCTCCACCTGCATTTTTTTTAAAGCAGAATTTTGTTAGGGAGGGAGAAAGCTAATAGAAGGCCATAATATGAACATAACAAAAGACAAGTGTCTCAGGATTTGTCCCGGGACCGGTGTTGTTCAACATCTTTAGAAATGACTTGGATCTACTGCTATTACAGCTGATCTTCAGGTGATAGAGATCAGTTTCCCTGGAGAAAATGGCCGCTTTGGCCATTGGACTCTATGGCACTGAAGTCCCTCCCCTCCCCAAACCCTTCCTCAGGCTCCACCCCAAAAGAAGGACCTGGCAACCCTAACCCCATGCAAATCCATCGGCATTCCTGGGCCCCATATATCCAATGGGCCTTCAAGCCTCTCCCACTGCTCCTCACAGGCAATCCTATCTTTTGTTTTAGTACATCTGGCAGCAAATACTCCAAATCCTCCCAAATGTGCAGGAAGGGATGCTATGTGGCCAGCATACTTGAGTAGAAAGCTGGGAAGGGAGGGAGGGGTAGAGGGGAGCTGGGAAGGAGGCGACCCCTCCCACACCTTCAGTTTATTTCTCCAGACTCCCTTCTTCACTTGCAAGAAGCTGCCATTTGTGAATGGGCTCACTGGCAGCTCTCATTGGTCAGTGACTGCCCACCTAAGCCTACTTGCGACTCCAGACTGTGAGGGGTATTTTTCACGGTGGATTTTGCTTCGGTTTCGAATCGGAGCAAACAATAAACCGATTTAAATAGTTTTTTCATGGCAGTGCAGATTCTCCCATCCCGAGGCATTTTCGATTTTTCACGGGAGAAACAGCGCACTTCTCTGCGCTGCTTACGTCTGCTGCTGCTCATGACTCACCGCTCCAAATCCGCCTAATCCCGCCCACTCTTCCCATGATCCTATGTGTGTGCGTGTTGGGGGTGGGCATCCTGAGAGCGGCAAATCCAAGCCAAAACTCCCGTCACCCTTCTGAAGAGGGGCAGCCAGTCTGCTCTGGGTCTCCCTCCAGCCGCTGCGATCCTATGTGTGTGTGTTGGGGGGGGGCATCCTGAGAGTGGCAAATCCAAGCCAAAACCCCCATCACCCTTCTGAAGAGGGGCAGCCAGTCTGCTTTGGGTCTCCCTCCTGCCGGTGCGATGCTGTTAGAGTGGCAACTCCCCCAGCCAATCACCGTTCTTGGGGGAGGAGAAAGGAGACGTCCCGGGGAGCAAAGCAAACATTCTTTCATGGGCATCCGAGCAACAAAACGCTCTTCTACTGGAAAGTATGGCTCAGAAGTGGTTTGGATTGCCTCTCTTTTAACCCGGCTTATTTTGCTCAGTGGGGGAAAACACGGATCTGCAGTGAATAACTAAAATTTGCCTCCGACGCAAATCAGCATTGAAACAGCAGCAAATCTCAGTGAAGAATACCCCTGAATGAAATAAGAAGTCTGGGAGATGAAAGGATGACAGCGTCAAAATGGAAAAGTAATCCTGCAGTGCCATCTACTGGCAAAATGGATGTATGCACCCAGAAAAAATACCTTTATAAAAGTTTGAATTTTAAAAAAAGAGATTTTAATTTAATTTCAATTTTCTAGTCACAGTGTTTTAAAATGAAAAATGGAAGCTCGCTGGCGTAACCTTGGGCCAATCATACATGCTCAGCCTAACCTCCCTCACAGGGTTGTTGTGAGGATAAAATGGAGGGGAGGATAACAATGTAAGCAGCTTTGGGTCTACATTGGAGAGAAAAGTAAAGGATAAATGAATACATTAATGATAATAATAATACAAGAAGAAGAAGAGTTGGTTTTCTCTACCAATTTTCTCTACCACTTATGGAAGAATCAAATCTCCTTCCCTTCCTCTCCCCACAACAGACACCTTGTAAGGTAGGTGAGGCTGAGAGGGTTTGTAGCGAACTGTGACTAGCCCAAGGTCACCCAGCTGGCTTCATGTGTAGGAGTGGGAAAACCCACCCAGTTCACCAGATTAGAGTGCACTGCTCATGTGGGGAGAATCAAATAGGAGGTTTTTGTCTCGGAGCCTGAGGAGGGTGGGGTTTGGGGAGGGGAGGGGAGGGGAGGGACTTCAATGCCATACAGTCCAATTGCCAAAGCAGCCATTTTCTCCAGGTGAACTGATCTCTATCAGCTGGAGATCAGTTGTAACAGCAGGAGATCTCCAGCTACTACCTGGAGGTTGACAACCCTAGAATCAAACCCGGTAGGGGGGAATCAAACTACTACTAATCGTAGCAGTAGTAGTTAGGGTTGCCAGCGCTGGGCTGGGAAATACCTGGAGATTTTGGGAGTGGAGCCTGAGGAGGGCGGGTTTTGGAGAGGGGAGGGACTTCAGTAGGGTATAATGCCATGGAGTCCAACTTTCAAAGTGGCCATTTTCTCCAGGTGAACTGATCTCTGTTGCCTGGAAATCAATTGTAATAGCAGGAAATCTCCAGCCACCACCTGGAGGTTGGCAACCCTAGTCATAGTAGTAGTTCCTCCTTCTGGGTGGTCTACTATTGGAGTTGCAGTGTTTCAGAATTTGCTTCGTATGTTGGTGTTCCTTGAAAGTTAAGTTGCTTTGATAGCAGTGTATACTTTTAAAAGTCAGTCTGTAAGTAGATAACCTCTCTGTCCTATTTGTAGAATGGGAATGGGACAGGATATCAGTACTGCTCAAACTATGCAGGCTTCTCCAAAGATTATGTCTATGAAATGTTTTGAGCCTCCAGGCTGAGTTTATTACAGAACATCTTCTCTGCGGGCACTTTTCGGGACCTATATCTTGTATCTATAACTTCTATTTTTACTGCTTCTTATCTGATTAGATATCCTCTTCCTGCAACAGGAAGAGGCAAGGACTAATCTTTAGTTAAAGAACTACATTTCGCTCGAAACTTCCCAGTAGACAGAGAGATGGGTGTGGACTGGCCATTCAACTTACAGGGCTTCCTCCGCTTTGATGTTCCTCTGCTTTGATGTTAGACTGATATATCTCAGGGCTCTGTCATTTCCCCTTCCCCTTCTTCTCAGACTCTCTCCTTGCAACCTCTAAGCAAGATGCCGTCTGTTCGGACAGGCTTCCCATCCGCCACACAATGGGAGATGGAGAGCACCTACCACCTTTTTATATCTAGAAGCCTAGAAAGTTAGATTAGTTTAGGGGACTTGTATTGTCTCTTTACTATCACAAGTGTATTTCATTAATAAATGAGTTTTTAGTTTGATTAGAAACAAAACCTGCTTGAATGTGAGTTTTTGAAGCTGATATCCTTAAAATTTGGTTGGCAAGGTGCTACTGGACTCGAAGCCATCTGGACTATTCAGGCTACTGTAATGAATATATGTGGTTTGGAATTTGGAACAGTTTATACTATATTTGCTGCTGTTGATTCATCTGCAGCATCATCATAAAGGTAAAGGTCCCCTGTGCAAGCACCGGGTCATTCCTGACCCATGGGGTGACGTCACATCCCGACGTTTTCTAGGCAGACTTTGTTTACAGGGTGGTTTTCCAGTGCCGTCCCCAGTCGTCTTCCCTTTACCCCCAGAAAGTTGGGTACTCATTTTACCGAGGATGGAAGGTTGAGCCAATCTTGAACCGGCTACCTGAAACCAACTTCTGTTGGGATCAAACTCAGGTCGTGAGCAGAGTTTGGACTGCAGTACTGCAGCTTTACCACTCTGCGCCACGGGGCTCTTGAGCATCATCACAAGACTTCCTAATTTTCCTGATGAATGGGTCAGCTGCTCATCCAAGTCAAGGTGGGAATGGTTCACCTTTCCACCTAGTGATACTCCAGGTTATGGCACAAAGTAAGAAACTGTTGACTCACATTATATATTTCCATTTGTGCTCTTTACTGAACAAAACCTCTCAAAAATGAACATGCAGATTTTCCCATCAGCCTTTCTTGACTTCCTGTTCCAGGACCTCTACAAATAATATTAGAGTTCTCCACTTGGTGGCATTTTCAAAAGCAACAACAACCCCTCTAATCTTACATGCACAACACATGTATAAAAGAAACACTGAGGTTGAGAGTCTCTAGTTCAAGAGAATCGGTTAATCCATATAGCTCAGCATTCCTCCTTCGACTGGCAGTGGCTCTCCAGGCTGAGGAACATCTTTTCCAACGTATGATACGTCAGAGACATTGAACTGAAGTCGCCAGGGGCTGAACCTATATGTTTTCTGTAGCAGGAGTAATGGCATCTTTAGGATTTGTTGGTGCGTGTGGTGGAGATCAGGAAAATGATACGCTGAGGGAGGGTTCAGCACCCTTCCCCAGCACCAGTTTCCCCATCAAACAAACAGCCCCCGTGACTGTTTTAAGTGGGAATCAAAAACATCAGGAGATGCAATCAAGTGGCCAGTGTATTAGGTACATTGGCTCTCAACCGGAAGGAAAAACTCATACTGAGGTGGGGAAGAAGTGAGCTGTGGCTCACGAAAGCTCCTACCCTGCCAGAAATTTTGTTAGTCTTGAAGGTGCTACTGGACTCTTGCTCTTTTCTACTGCTATTGACAGACTAACAGGGCTACCCATCGGGAGGTGGGGAGAGGGACTCGCAACTTCCCACCACATTGATGACGACACTCTACATGGATGAGCTCTTTTTGAGTATGGTTCTCCAACTAGCTCTAAATCGGCCTGAGGCCTTTTATGATGGTGGTCCATCCACCTTATCCACCAGATCTTCAATATTCAGTTATTTTGTAAAAAACATTTTTATTCCATGCAGCCTCCGACTCTCAGGCACCTGGGATTCCAGTGTGATAGATTTCACCTCATATTTAATCCAATGTTCTTCTAAGGTGCCTTGATTGCCTTTTTGTAGGGAAGTGTATACATTTAAGAATCAACCTGTCCATGCCTTCTCTCATCCATCTGTGATACGGGGAAGTAGCCATAATGGGAGCCCTTCCATACAGTGTCTTTGTAAGGATTCCAGAGGTGATCTACATGAAGTACTTTAGAGCATCCAAAAAGGCCTTATATGGATGCAAAGTATTATTATTACGAAACTTCCCCACAATATCTAATGGCTAATCTTAATCATTTGTGTTATCTCATCATACAGTCTTCTTCTCTCCACAACATAGTCACATGTCTCCAAACAGGAAGCGGAGAGGAGAAAGGGACCTACAGCTTGCTTACTTAGTTACTCAACACCATTTTACTTGAGGCCTCACAGCGGATGCAGAGAATGGACAGGAGGAAGATGGCATGGTGGCTTTGGATGATGGCCTTATGCCCGATACCAGGTGAGTCTGAAATTTGAAGTCTTGTGAGATAAAACTGTTTCTGAATATCAACTCAGCAGGGAAGCCTAGGCCACAAGGGTTGCCAGCTCTTGCTTTGGAAACTCCTGTAGATTTGGGGGCTGTGCCTTCAATTCCTCCTAGATCCTATGGTATACCATACACTCAACCCTTTGAAGCTGCCATTTTCTCCAGAGGAAGTGATTATTGTAGTCTGGAGATCATTCTGGGAGAATACCAAGCTCCATCTGAAGGTTGTTAACCCTATAGGTGATTCTTCCTTCCTTACTAAGATCCCCCAAATTATAGCTATACATGAAACAGGAACCCTCCTCAGAAGATTGTTTTTTTTTTAATATTATGGGACCAAAGAACAACTCGGTGGGCAGGGGGAGGCAGGAGGGAGTGCAAGGGAGTTCATTAAATGTCTCCTACATTTGCTGGACCGTAACATTTTTCAGCTGGCAGACACAGTGAATGGACAATATGAGTCAATGTGGCTGGCAGCAGAGTCAGAAGAGTTATCTGTCCTACCTCTCCTAAAGAAATTGCCTCTTCTGGAAGGGCTTCAGTCAGAATACCATTTGGAGCAGCAGTGGTACCAATG
The DNA here is from genome assembly GCF_029931775.1 of Euleptes europaea. NCBI lineage: Eukaryota > Metazoa > Chordata > Lepidosauria > Squamata > Sphaerodactylidae > Euleptes > Euleptes europaea. The sequence continues at coordinate 84,523,472 of NC_079318.1, forward strand.
ACTAACATAAGAGCTGGGAAGGGGCAGTTCAGTCTTTTTGCTGTACATATAAGAGGACCTTAGGGGAATTTGCCCGGGGGTTCAGAATGGGTTCATGCTATGGTGGGGTGCAATTGATTCTTGATGCTGTCCGTCATCTTCTTGACTTAACAGAATCCTTCGGAGAAGTAAAACCCGAGAAAGTGATTGGAATTCTGGGCAACTCTGTCACGTTCCATCTGAAGACTTCAAAACCATTTACACAAATCAATTGGCTGACTCTACGCAACAGACACCTTGTCGCTTCAGTGGCACCAGGATGGCCCTGTAGGGTCAGCGCCCCCCCTGAATATGAAGGGCGAGTAAATGCTATTGGAGACTGCAGGAGGCTGCAAATCACTAACCTACGTCAAACTGACTCTGAAACATACAGAGCGGTAATAACAGGTGATGAACCTTTGAAGGAGAACTTCATACTGCAGGTGTACAGTAAGTGTTGGAACACCAGCCTTGCCATTATTCAACAAGGGGAGTGTTCCCTTCCTTCCTGAAAGGCTTCAAGGACAGCCACACATCCACATAGTTAACAACACTAACAGTGTTGTTCTGGCACCTACACAGAGTGCCCAGAAGTCAGTGATAAGGGAAGAGTATGTTTTGGCTATGTGTAACTGATAGGGAAGTTTACCAACCAGCACATTTACACAGATCTTGCCACTGAAAAGGATTGTGCCAATAGGCTTCGCTTTTCATAGAGTGCTCACAATTGCACAATTGGCTCACTGGCTTGGGGAAGCTTTGATTCTATATTTAGTGTTTCCTGTTTGTTTGACATATGTTGTTATGTGTTGCTGTATCTACCAGGCCCCGCAGCAAAAATTTTTCCTTACGGACGCCAACACTGAAGGCTGGGGAGAGCAAGAACACAGGCAAATACCGTACTTGTCCCAGAAAAGCTCGCAAACACATCACAAAGTGGACAAAGATGTATATACCACTTTCACTTCTCATCCCAATCTGCTAATATATTTAAAGGAGAGGATATGAGAATGAAGAACAGAGGATACCCTCTTTTGTCTTTGTTCTCTTCTGGGCATTTTAGAAGAATGTTTCTGCTGGGGAAAGGGACAAAAATGTTCCCAGGTCCAAGCAAATACTTCCATCGAGTTTTTTGTGCTATATTTCCTTCACTTTTCATTTATTAATAAACTCTCTCAATAGCCTTTCTGTTAATTAATGTTCTAATGTCTCCTACCTTCCTACCACTTCCATTTAGAACTTCTCTCAGAGTCTCATCTGGAAGTCCAATGCCAAAAAACCCCTCTGAGTGATGGGAAAGAAACCCTGACGCTGGCCTGCTCTGCAGGGAACTGGGGAGATGATGTGGAATACAGTTTGGCCTCAGATAGAGCGACTGAGCTCCTCTCCTTAGGGAATTCTCTCCTTATCTGGCAGAAGCCACAAGATGACCTGAACGTCACCTGCACAGCAACAAACCCTGTGGGGAGCACTTCCAAGACAGTCTCCATAAAGCAGGCCTGTGAAGGTAGCTTATCTTCTCTTTCCTTACACAGTTAATATAGCAGCACCTCAATATTTCCACAGGGTCTTACAATACTTGATTTCGCATGAAGAGCAAAGGTGGGCTGGCGGATGGAACAGAGGAGTTGTAGATGGTCAAACAGCAGCTTTCCTTCTGAGATATATAACTGAAGCTATAAGTAGAATAAATTTTCCTACATTGAACATCTTGTGATTTGAATTATAAGCACATTTGAGATATCTGTTCAGTAAACATGGTTTTATTCTGTTTCTGCTAATCGTTGGTAGGCCTTACACATTGTACTGAAGCCTTTGCCCAGGGCTGGTTTTCGAAGCTTTCAGAACTAGAAACTTGCTTGTTGAAAAACGGGAGATCCTGTAAGATCCTAAGTGTTTGCATGGTAGCCTCATGGATCTTAGACAGTGCTGGTTCTAATGAAGGATGTATGATCAGTCATTGGTTCGGCTCACTGATTGCCGGTCGCAGCTCGCAATCAGGCAACTGAGTTTTTAGACATGCTGTTTGTGACTAGGGTTGCCAGGAGCCTTTTCACCCCCGGCGGGAGGTTTTTGGGGCGGAGCCTGAGGAGGGCGGGGGTTTGGGGAGGGGAGGGACTTCAATGCCATAGAGTCCAATTGCCAAAGCGGCCCTTTTCTCCAGGTGAACCGATTTCTGTCGCCTGGAGATCAGCTGTAATAGCAGGAGATCTCCAGCTGGTACCTGGAGGTTGGCAACCCTATGTGTGGCAGTTTGGAGAGTTGTGCTATACTTCTTCCCAACACCGTGGTTAGGGTTGCCAGCCTCCAGGTACTAGCTGGAGATCTCCTGCTATTACAACTGATCTCCTACTGATAGAGATCAGTTCACCTGGAGAAAATGGCCGCTTTGGCAATTGGACTCTATGGCATTGAAGTCCCGCCCCTCCCCAAAACATGCCCTCCTAGGCTCCGCCCAAAAAACTCCTGCTGGTATCGAAGAGGGACCTGGCAACCCTAACTGCGGTACAGCACCATCAACTTTTTGCACACAATGTTTTCACACAGCCTGAAAGAGCACTGTCCTCTCATCACTTGACAACATTTTGCTCCATAGCCAAACACAGAATTAAATCGGTCATCAAGCATACAAACCGCTGGCAAATGAACACTGGTGGTTGTTTCTTTCAATCGTATTATTCGTACGCTATACCTTGTCAGTTACGTATGGCTTTTTCTCTCTCCTTTTTTGGGGGTGTGTGACCCTTTCCAGGGCCATTTCCCCCTCCCAGCCTGCCCCTGTCCTAGGTACCAGGTGGAACAATCTCCCTCACCTAGGGTTGCCAACCTCCAGGTGGCGGCTGGAGGTCTAATGCTATTTCAACTGATCTCCAGGTGACAGAGATCAGTTCACCTGGAGAAAACGGCCGCTTTGGAAGGTGGGCTCTATGGCTTTCTGTCTCATTGAAGCCCCTCCCATCCCCAAAGCCTGCCCTCCTCAGGCTCCACCCCTCAAAATCTTCAGGTATTTCCCAACGTGGATCTGACAACTCTACCCTCGCCTGACAATCATCTTTCAGCTGTACAGGACCAGTAACCACAAACTGCAAGTAAGTATTTGTTCTTTTTCTTTTTTTAATGCAGAAGTTTTAAGAATCCTGGGAAGCCGGCTGGTTAATTTTTTTTTTTTTTTACTGTAAGACTTTAAACTTTGTACAGAACCCCCACCCCCCTTTTTTGCACTGGGTAGGTCATTGTAGAATTTTTTTGTCCTGTGCAACTCTGAGAAGCCAGGTCTTTTTGTTGATTTTGTTGTTGTTCCTCCCACCCCCACCCCCGGTTGGGTGCTTCATCACAAGATTATTATTTCTTTGAAACTTAATGAGCCCTACATTTAAAATGGGTGCCTCACCCCAACATTAAACAGAGTTGTTTTAAATTTGAATGGTGTAATAGATTTAAGTTTGATTTAGAGTTTTGCATTTAGGAAAGCGTTTTTCCAAATCAGAACCACAATGCATTTGCAATTCATACTATTAGCAATGTTGTGTTAGTAGCAGATGTCAGCGTGTGGGCAAATGGCCTCTCTGTGCTGGGGATGGGGTGGCGAGGAAGTAGGGTTGCCAGCTCCGGGTTGGGAAATACCCGGAGATTTGCGGGGTGTGTGCCTGAGGAGGGCAGGCTTTGGGGAGGGGAGGGCCATTTGCTCCAGGTGAACTGATCCCTGTTGGCTGGAGATAGGTTGAAATAGCAGATCTCCAGCTAGTACGTGGAGGTTGGCCACCCTATGAGGAAGAGATTGAGAGGAGGGGGCCGGCAGCTTCCTCTTGCTTCTCCACCTCACAGGGAACTAGAAGGGAGGATGCTGCCTATACACCTTGGCTCCACACCTCATTGTGGGGGCAGGGAGGAGGGCAGGTCCTGCCTTCCTGCCTCTCTGCAGGATGGTAGAGGGCAGGGTCTAGGGCTCCCAACCTCCAGATTGTGGCTGGGGATCTCCTGGGATTACAACTTATCTCCATGCAACAGAGATCACTCCCTCAGGAGAACAATGGCTGCTTTGGAAAGTGGGCTCTATGGGCACTGTACCTTGCTGAGCTTCCTTCTCTCCCCAACCCCACAAATCTCCAGGAATTTCCCAATCTGGCCTGGCAGCCCTAGCAGCTGCTGGACACAAGTGATGTGATAGTACAGATAGGGACCAGAATCCTATACAGGAACACCTTTTCACCCCCTACAGTCATGTAGCAAGTGCACTGATTTATTTTCCCACTTGTTCAAACTGTACCTTGTAGCTACCACACTTTGGTACGGCTTGGTTGCCAGCCTTCTTTGTTCACGTGGCTCTTCTCTATTTGCACAGTAGCTGCCGGATAGCACCCCTGGCCAGAGCATTGCCTGCCTGCTAAACAGTGGTGGTTGGCTGCATTCCGGATGAGGGGACAACCCAGTACGACATAGCTGCAGGTAGGTAGGAAGCCCCTCCACTACCTCAGCACGGCCCACATATGCAGGAGAGGAGGTAGACATGATGGTAAGCCAGCTTGATAATTTTAGGATGGACAGGATCTGTCACTTTCCCCCAGCATGGTGTAGTGGTTAAGAGTGGTGGTTTGGAGCAGAGGAGTCTGATCTGGAGAACCGTGTTTGATTCCCCACTCCTCCACATGAGTGGCGGAGGCTAATCTGGTGAACTGGATTGGTATCCCCACTCCTCCACACGAAGCCAGCTGAGTGACCTTGGGCGAGTCACACTCAGCCCCACCTACTTCACAGGGTGTCTGTTGTGGGGAGGGGAAGGGAAGGTGATTGTAAGCCGGTTTGATTTTCCCTTGAGTGGCAAAGAAAGTCAGCATATAAAAACCAACTCTTCTCCTCCTCCTCCTCCTCCTCCTCCTCCTCCTCCTCCTCCTCCTCCTCCTCCTCCTCCTGGGGGTGATCAATGCATGGGTTCTGGGCAGGCTGACAATCCTCACATAAGGACCATTTCCCTGTCTTTGTTTCTCCTACAGGTGCAGAAGATCAGGAACAACTGTGTTCTCTGTCTGCTTTGAAGATACAGATTCCATTGTAAAAATATTGGAGAATAATGGCTTAGTTTGATGTCTTTGAATGCCCCGGGAAGGGCTTTAAAAATAAATACGTCATGTTCTGGCTCTGAGTTCTGTTTGTTTGGCTGATTCTACTGCACAGTACTAACAGTGTCCCACCCATAGGCTAGTCCGCTGCACACCGTGAGGTTTCTTGGGGAATGGCCCTTCATCTATACAGAGGGGCTGATACAATGACATCCAAGGCACTGACTGGACCATGTCTGAATGTTACTTAGCAAAAACTAGATTTGAGTACCAACAAAAATTTTGGGATATAAGCTTTCAAAAGTCAATGTTCCCTTTGTCAGATACCCTTGGTTAGTAAACTCTGTCTTTTCCCTCTGAATAGAAGCACAGAAGCAGAGGGGGTCTCATCTTCCTCAGCCTCAAGGGCCCCATCCTGATTCCTCCTGCTTGACTCTTCATCGTGTTGAAAACATATTGCTGAGCCTCGCTGGGGGTTCTGGGAAGCCGAGCACATTTCATCCTTACAAAAGCCAGCTGAGAAGAGGAGAGAGCTCTAACCCTTCTGCCTCTTCGAGCCCCGCTTTGGTGGGGGGAGAGCGGGATATAAAATGGGGAAAAATAAAATAATAAATAAATAAAATTAACATTGTTTCTGATGATGCTGAACACTCTGTCCAAATGTACGCTGCCAGGACCGCTAGCCAGGTAACTTACAGCTACTGAGTACAAGAGCGGTCATTCATAATGCTTGCTTCCCACTGCTTACTGGCATGGCAGCCCCCCCCCCCCGATGTATTGTCTCACCACAGGTTCCCTGTGATGGGCTTCCAGCTCCTGTTCAGCAACATTCGCAGCTCAAGAATGGCATCTCTATTCTGGTTGCCCCCTGAGAATCTCTGAGGTATGTCTCATCATGTGATCAAAATGCACCCACCATGAGCTGAGGTCTGCTGTCTGTGTTTGGGTTTGGGGAATCACTGTTCAGTCCAACCATAGACTTGTCGGGTGTCACTGCCACCGGAGCACACACTGGCTTTCCCCGGCTGCCAGAGTCCTACTTGTATTCATCCATTGTCTCCAGTCTTATTTTGCCCTCAACAGTTTCCAGATCTGTCCAGACAGCTGCCCTTCAGATCCTATGCACTGGAGTGGAGAAGGAGAAGGAAGGAAGAGGAGGAGGTAAGGAACAGCATGACAAAATCAGTGGGGTTAAATGTATTATGCCAACAAGTACCTTGAGTCCCAGCGACATGGGCAGACTCCAAATGATGAGGATAATTATAACTTTTGATGTAAATTGAATATTTAGCAACCAATGTTGTGCATCTTTGTAACTAGTATTCAGCTCAAAGTAGTAAGCCAGAAAATGTTTTCTTTGAATTATTTGTAAATGTACAGTGAAAGTAAGTCCCCCCACACACAGTTTTTCCACTTACAGCAAAGGCCTTCTGATAGCGCAAGACAAGGGTGCTCCAATATAGCTGGCAACTGTGGCTTGTAACCTTAGATCAGAAAGGGGACATTCCAGTAAGTCTCTTCATACTTCATGACCTTGAGTTAATGGTTCCTTTCCAGGCTGCATAGCAGTTGTTGAGACAACAACCTCACCCGGCTGCCCTCTGCTGCCTCGTTGTGACCCTCTCCAGCAATGACTTCATGACACCCAACGTGGGTAGAACATGAGTGAGAGTTGCACGGTCCTTGTTCAGTTCCTTGGTGGCAACATCAACAGAGCATAGGATGGTGATGGTGAGCCACAGGGGAGCACACTGTCCCAGTGTTAGACAGAATGCAGCAGAATCCTCCAAATATTGACTGAGGCAGGGCCGGTGTCAGCCTATCCCGAGGCGGAACAGCTGCAAGGGCCAAGGGTTTCTGGCAGATATTGTGAGGTTTTCAGAAGTGAAATAGTCTGAACACCCTAAAACACCTTATATGGATAGAAAGTCTTGGCTTTACTAAACAGAGAAACATGCCCTCAGTAGAGATGGGTTGCTCTTAAAAATGTGTGAGTCTCTATGTTTTTCTTCCCCTGTGCTTTGCCTTTTGAAAAGGAAACTGAGACAGGAAAGGGGCCTGTGGCTTGCTAATTTGGGTGCTTCACAGAGCCAGTGTAGTATAGTGGTTAAGAGCGGTGGACTCGAATCTGCAGAACCACATTTGATTCCCCACTCCTCCACATGAAACCTGCTGGATGACCTTGGGCCAGTCAAAGTTCACAAGGTGCCTGTTGTGGGGAGAGGAAGGGAAGGTGATTGTAAGCCACTTTGAGACTCCTTTAAGGTAGAGAAAAGCAGGGTATAAAAACCAACACTTCTTCTTTTGCTTGAGGACTGACATTCAACAGAGAGACTGAACAAGAGGAGGACAATGTGGTGGCTTTGGATGGTGGTCTTGTGTACTCTGACAGGTGAGTTCCAGGTGTGAAATGTTGAGATATGTGGAATGAATGAATTACTTCTGATTCTCATCTTAGCAGAAGAAGCATTTTATTCCATACTGACATCTCTCAGCTTGAGCTAGAGAGGAGCCAAGGGGGAATTGTAGGAGACGCATTGATGTGATGGGGCATATGAGCAGTGGGGTGGGGGCAGCAGTAATGCTTCCCTTCCCACATCAGATTCCCCCCCCCCTTCCCTCCCAATCTGGAGAAAGACAGGGCTGGTTCGGAAGAACCCTTGCAAAATTCAGTACAAACTTCCTTTTTCCCACCAGTTGCAAAATGTGAGGGTGTAGATGGCCCAGGCTATCCTTATCTCATCAGATCAAGAGCAGGGTCAGCCCTGATTAGTATTTGGATGGGAGACCACCAAGGAATACCAGGGTCGCTATGCAGAGGAAGGCAATGGCAAAGTCACCTCTGTTAGTCTCTTGCCTTGAAAAACCCCATAACGAGTCACCATAAGTCAGCTGTAACTTGACGGCACTTTATACACACAACTACACAATATGCCCAAGGAGTGCCAGGTCACATGTGCGCAACCAGACTTGTAGACAGAGGTAGACTGGTGAAACTCTCCTTAGAGCTCTTCTTTGCAAGATGCTGTGAGAGAGCACTGTGAAAGGGGGGGGGGAGAAGAAGCTTCCAGGTTCCCTCTCACCCCCGATTTGCCAGCAGAAAAGGAGGTGGCCAATGGGCGGGTTCCCTTTTTCTCTGCCTTATACCAGGTTTTCCCAGAGTGAATTTGGACACAAGTAGGAAGGTACTTCATCCACAAACAGAGATATAATATAAACAGATCTAGGAATCCACCCTACATCTGTGTCTGAACTCTGCCTACCACTGTTGGTTTTTTATTCGAAATCAGAAGTTTCGAACAAAAAATGAATAGGTTATGGGCCCAGATTAAGCTGCAGTACCTAAAGTGCAATTTAACTAATAAAGGAACTGAAAGGTGTGTGCTTGATCTTCCGGAGAGCAAGTTGAACAGATAGGAGAGCCATGGTAGGTTCTCTGACTGCCAATGAAAGATTGAAGCTAGAGACCTTCAACCTTCCATCGGCTGTCAGAGAACTTGTCATGGCTCTCCTATCTGTTCAGCTTACTCTCTGGAAGATCAAGCACACACTGGAGAGCAAGCTGAACAGATAGGAAGGCCATGGTAAGTCCTAGCTGACTTGATGCCTCTATCTCTCTGACTCTCTAGTCCCCCTTCAGAAGTTTCAGGTTAAGAGACAGTGCAAAGTCCGTCACTTCCAACACCCCCAAGCCTGCCTTTTGCCATCTAATGCAGTTTACAAGTCCTTTGGGGAAGGAGTATGTGTGTTCTGTGTTGTGCAGCCACGGGCGTATTGCTGCCATTCAGGCAAATTCATAAATACCAAGTTTTCTGAGCCACTGCCTCCCTGTTATTTCAGCATCCGTAGCCACAGGGAAGAAGCTGTCTTATTCTGAGTCAGACCATTGGTCTATCATGCTCCATTATCTCATCCAATTGGCAGTGCCTCTCCAGGGTGTCTGGTGGAAGCCTTTTGCATCACCTACCATGTGATCCTTTTAGCTGCAGATTGCAAAGATTGAATGTAGGATTTTCTGCATGCAAAGCAGATGTTCTGCTTCTGAGCCACATCTCCTCTCCTACTGTCCAATAGTGGCTTATATTTGTGGGTTCACAATGATTCCAAGCAGCAGACACCTTCCCAGTTGAAGCATTAGCTGGTGGAGGAAAAACGTTGCAGTTTGAGTCCTGGGAGCATGTGATGCCCTTCAACATAAGAAACCTACCAATCATTTAAAAAGTGACCCCCAATTAATGAGCACCAGATTGCTTTTAAGATCTGCTCATTATTTCTAGTGCAAGGCCTTACATACCCATGAGTGGCAGCAGTCTTCCTAGAAGCGGTGTCCCCTTCTCCCTCATTCAGGATGGAAATGTCTCTTCCGAGATGATGCCTGCTTTTACATTGGTAATATTAAAAAAATAGTTTAAAGTATTTTTTCAAAAGAACTGAAGTGTACAGTTAAATCCTATGATTAATAAACTAAGACTTTTTTTTTTTACTGCAATGGGGTTCAAATTGTGGGTTGGGACCCCAAAATGGGTCACAACTACAGCCGGAAGAGAAAATTCAGTGCTGATTTCAGGAGGCCCTCTTGTCCGTAATGTCTGATGTATAACACTTTCAAGAATGTTACCTTCTTTGATGTTGCAGCTTCCACCCCATCCCTGTTGTTATCAGTTGTGCCTCCCCAATCCCTTTCAGTGCCATTTAATAGCCAGCAGAAAAATACCATCATTCATGAAAGGGACACAGGTAGCTGGCAAAAGCCTGTATTCCCCGATTTCTCCCAGACTCGGCTAGGAGAGCCCTGCAATACTTCTTGGATAAGTAGGGGGACAAAAAGGCTTCAGACAATGATTCTGTTATCTTCACAGCACATTCTTCTTGAAATATGACTAGGAGTTCAAGCATAGAAATTGTTGCACGTAGTGTTGGGGTATGACTAGCTAGTTCCTCAAGCTGTCTGTCATCTTCTTGACCATACAGAATCTTTCAGAGAAAGAAAGGCTGAGGAAGTGATCGGAACTTTGGGAGGATCTGTTACTTTCCGTCTGAAGACTTCGAAACAATCGACCTTGGTTTCCTGGCTTAGAACAAGAGAAGATCGTTTTGTTCTTATTGCTTCCGTGGAAGCAGGTCACTCCTGTCGCGCCACATTCATGCACTTTAAATTTGAGGGGCGACTGAATGTCTCTGGGGACTGCAAGAACTTACAAATCAGAAATCTCAATCAAGGTGACTCGGGAACGTACACCGGACAAATAGAAGGCGGTGCTGAGTCCTTCAGGCTGAAGGTGTACAGTAAGTATTTGAACAGCAGCCTCGTCATTTTTCATGGGATGGAGGGTTTCCTGTCTTCCTGTGGGGCATCACAGAAGAAATACTGTCACAAATAGGGTTGTGTCATCTGCCCTCCTGCTTGAAAATCAAGAAGTAAGCCTTCATGTGAAGACCACCAGACAGCGAGGGTTTATACTGCACTCCTGTGCTGACTGGGCTCATGGGCACTTCTCCAGCTCCCTACTTTTGGAGGGACTGCCCTCTTTGCACAGTAGAAACAGCTTTTTAAAAGAAAAACAGGACTTGCCTGTGTAGCTGTGGGTTGCTCTGGGTATGCAGAAAACGCCCCTCCCTTTTAAGAGTGATTGCATTCTGTGGCCTTACTGGTCACTGTAATACCATCAGGGAAATGTTGGGGGACCAAGAACAACTGGGAAATTCCCTCTATTGCACAAGACTGTTGATCACAAGGGTTAGATAGGGTTGCCAGCCCCGGGTTGGAAAATTCCTAGAGATTTGAGGGGTGGAGCCTGAGGGGGTGGGGTTTGGGGAGGGGAGAGACCTCAGCAGGGTATAATGCCATAGAGTCCACCTTCCAAAGCAGATTGCAGATTGCATTTTCTCCAGGGGAACTGATATCTGTCACCTGGAGATCAGTTGAAATCCCAGAAGATCTGTAGCTACCACCAGGAGGTTGGTGACCCTAGTAAGAGCTTCCTGCTGATCCAATCCTGAACACCAGGAGTTGAAAGCTTTATCATCAAAATTCCTTTTTGGGGTAGGCTGGTTAGCAGCAATGCAATGGGTAGACCTGGCCTCCCATTGCTTTGCACGAGCCATTGCAAGCACTCATGGGAATGGTAGTTTTCCCTCGGAATCTCAAATGTGAATATGACCATTACAGCCTATAGGAATTTTTCTGAGGAGCTCCGGGGGGTGGGGGAGGCATTTTTCAAGGTAGTTTCACCAAATTTGTCGGGTTGCTGCGAAGGACTCTCTTTAGACAAACACCAAAGTTATGTAAAGTGTGTAATAGTTTCCAGTTGTAAACTCTTCAATAGTTTCCAAAGGAAAATGGGGAGATCCCTTAAGGGCCCCCTAAAATTGGACCCCCTGACCCAAATTCTATGGTTTCCATAGCATTTTTGGAGGGAATTGCTACAGCATCCCCCTGCACACAGCAATTCTGAGGTAAACCTGGTATTTACGTGTGCTCGAATCGCTGTCTCTCGGCCACTCAGAGATTAAGCGCCCACCGGAGGCGTGGTAGTACCTGGCAACCTCAACAGTAACATAATTTCTGCTGCTAATCCCAAGGACTGCAAAGGAGCTGCGCCTTGCATAGAAACCATAATCCTCTGGCCACTAGAAATTTTACTCAGTTCCGTGGCTGGTTTCTTAGATTCCAACAGGCACCCACAATTGTCCCATTACGGACTGTGTGTGTGTGTAAAGTGCCGCCAAGTTGCAGCCGACTTATGGCGACCCCTTTTGGGGTTTTCATGGCAAGAGACTAACAGAGGTGGTTTTGCCAGTGCCTTCCTCTGCACAGCAACCCTGGTATTCCTTGGTGGTCTCCCATCCAAATACTAACCGGGGCTGACCCTGCTTAGCTTCTGAGATCTGACGAGATCAGGCTAGCCTGGGCCATCCAGGGGGGTTACCGCACTTGTATTCCCAGCAATGTATTAAGAGTTTGAAAATGTTATAAAAAATACTGTTCGCACTTTGTTTGGCCCCTTTAGCTGCAAAGACGTCGTCCAACCATTTATAAGCCGTGGTATCCAAAAACCCTTTTAAAGCGATGTTTTTTATAACATTTTCAAACTCTTAATACATCGCTGGGAATACAAAGTGTGGTAACCCCCCAGGTCAGGGCATTATGAACTAGTAACTTGAATTTAAGGGAAAAAACGGAGGAGTGACTCAAAATATTGTATACTGCCACCACTCACAGATTTTGCAGGTGTGGTGTATACATTATCACAGAGCACACACCCCTCATTATTACATCCAAGCAGACTGAGGGTTCGGGAACTTGGTTTGCTCTTATGCTTTTTACCAGCCCCTGAATATATAGAAATCAGCAGATGAAACTATTTCATGGCATGCATGGAGGTCAAGACAATCACCTGCTAATGTCCACAGATCAACCTTCTTTTAATGCTATAGCTACAATAGACACCTAAATGCAATTAAGCAGCTTATGCAAACTAAAACACCCAGTCATCAAGTTGTGATATGGTTAAATTAGGAACTGAGACTTCAAAGAGAAATGAAATTATTATTTACTAGACTGTTGCTAACTAGATTATTGAAAAAACAATTGATCAATGGGAAGTCATAAATCACTCCTTTTAAAACCAGGTTTTAAAGACCGCTATTTTTTAATACGAAAAGAGGGTAAAATGCAGTAGGTCAGTAAAATACCTCATCACGGTTTTGCTCTAATTTTAATTGTACTGACAATTGATTTTTTGTTAGGTTGCCATTTTTCAACTCCATCATAAATAATGTTCACTGTATATAGAAATGCAATTTAAATTGGATAGTAATGTATCAATAAGCAACTTTTGTCAAGAAGAGCTACGCAAGAAATGTTGAGGAAAACACCACCACAGATATATTTAGGGAACAAGTCAGTAATCCAGTGACTCAGATGGTATCATTTCTCTTTTAAAGGGGCCACGGACTTGACTTCCTATGTACTAATTGGAGCAACAATTGTTGTGAAAGTGATCATCAATGTGCTTGCTGCTTTGAAGTTCTTTTCTGGCCTCAAGCCAAGAGACCCCCCCAGAGAAGATGGGGTGAGACTGCGGCATTTAGCAAGAGCCAGTTTGGGGAGGGGGCTTTGACTACCCTGCCCTAGTTTCCTCCAAACTCACCTTCTCACAACCTCCAACACACTTATAAAACACATCTGAAAAAAAAGAGCAAAGACAACTGAGTTCGCCATAAAACCACTATGAGTAAAATAATAAAGCTTCGTCTTGTGTCCTCTAGCAGGGGAGGGGAAAGAAGTGAGAACTGAGCCAGCTGAGCAAGGCCTGTGGCCGATCACCTCCCCTTCCCCTTTTTGCAATTAGTTTAAACCAAGGCTAGGGTTGCCAGTCTTCTGCTATGGTGGGAGGCCTCGCACTGATTGTCTCAGAGCAACGGTGGCCCAAAAAATAAAGAAAAAATCATTGCCATCCTCTGTGCCAGTACGTCACTTCCAGGTACAAGCTGGAAGTGACAATGGGTAGCTCTAGGTATGGTTTTAACCATAGAGTTTCCAGCGATTCCTAGAGCTACCCATTGTCACTTCCGGGTTGTGTCTGGAACTGACCTTGGCCATGTCCCCCAACCCTACTCTTGATGCTTGGCTCATATCCTGTTGAAATTGTCTTTTTATATTTTTATTTAATTTTTTTGCTTGTATATATTTATATATAGAAGCCACTTTTGAATCCCCAGAATGAGAGAAAAGAGGGGGCATAAATGTCTAAATATTCAAGTAAAGCATAAAACAACATTGTTAATCATAAAGCAGCCAATAAAATGTACTAAGTACCTTGATGTCTTCTTCTTGAAAGGGGGAATATAAATCTTAAAATCAACCCAACTATAGTGTCTCCCATTCATTTTAATTATGGGGAATTATATTATTGGCTCTACCTTATTTGACTGTTGTGAGGATTTCAGAGGAGAAATAGGTGAAATACTCTGAGCACCCATATGGAGGCAAAGTAGGGTTGCCAACCTCCAGGTACTGTTTTCTTTTGGTGTGAGGGAACACGAAGCATTCTATATGTACATTTTATATTTATAACATTTTTGAATACTGATGATGTTTCTAAAGCTTGATATAATTGGATTTAAGGACCGCAAAAAATGTTGTAACACGGGCAATACTATAAAGTAAGCCACCTCCTCATAATATTGTATATGACCTAAATACGATGATTGATTAACTGAATGAATATATGCATATGAATTATAGCATGTTCTGATGAAGACAAAGGGTCGAAACAGGGTAAAATTTTCCGGACCCCTGTAAAACACACACCTTGGACTGGATTGTTCGAGAGACCCCAACCTTGCATCACAAGATAGTGCAACAAACGGGATACAGTTCCACGTATGCACTTTTCAACACGAAATTGAACTTTTTACAACTGTGAATGGAACATATATGGACAATGCTTCCAAAAGTTTGAAGTTTTTTGGTTTGGTTTAAATAAGCAATGCTGAATATAAGAATTGTTTATGTTAGAATGTTCACTGTAAATATAATATAGCACCTTTTTGTAACGTTACTTTGGTCTAACACTGCTGTCTTTATAGAGTATAACCTCCAGGTACTAGCTGGAGATCTCCTGCTATTACAACTGATCTCCAGCCAACAGAGATCAGTTCACCTGGAGAAAATGGCCGCTTTGGCCACTGGACTCTATAGCATTGAAGTCCCTCCCCCAAACCACACCCTCCTCATGCTTCGCCCCAAAAACCTCCCACCAGTGGTGAAGAGGGACCTGGCAATCCTAATGCAAAGTTGAAGGTGAAAACATCCCCTCAGTGGCTAATTGTTAATTGCTAATTGTTTGTACATCTCAATGGAAAGTTCTTCCCCACACATTGTCATATGCCATATGTCTTTTGAGGAGGAAGCTGTAACAGCTGAGACAGGAAATAAGCGGTTTGGCTATTTGGGTGCTTCACACAGTTCTGCTTGGGGACGGACAGTCAACAGAGAGACTGAACAAGAGAAGGACGATGTGGTGGCTTTGGATGGTGGTCTTGTGTTCGCTGACAGGTGAGTTCCAGGTGTGAAATGTTGAGATATGTGGAATGAATGAATTACTCTTCCTGTGTAGGAGAAGATGGAAAACGTGTTAATCCTTACTAAAATCTCAGCTTGAGCTGGAGAGGAACCAGATAGGAACACCTCTATGGGGGGAGGGACTGTAGGTCAGAGAAGGAGTCTTGATATTATGGGGCATAAGAGCAATTGTGGAGGGCAGCAGTAATGCTTTCCTTCCCACATCAGAATGGAGACTTCTTCTTTTTTTAATTTTCCCATATTGCTACAGGGCTTTTTCTCTCTCCCCCCCTTCCCTCCCAAACTGGAGAAAGACAAAAAAAATGTTAGAACACCCAGTCAAAGACTGAAAATGCTAATAATATTTTAAACCAGTGGGGATGGTTTGGAAGCACTCTTGCAGAATTCATGACAAACTTCCCTTTGGTTCTTGTAGGTTATCCGGGCTGTGTGACCGTGGTCTTGGTATTTTCTTTCCTGACGTTTCGCCA
Source organism: Euleptes europaea (assembly GCF_029931775.1). NCBI lineage: Eukaryota > Metazoa > Chordata > Lepidosauria > Squamata > Sphaerodactylidae > Euleptes > Euleptes europaea. Next base: position 84,539,107 of record NC_079318.1, read on the forward strand.
GCAGCTGTGAGACACTGTCCTTCAGTGTTACTCCTCTGAAGATGCCTGCCACAGCTGCTGGCGAAACGTCAGGAAAGAAAATACCAAGACCACGGTCACACAGCCTGGATAACCTACAAGAACCAATGAACTCTGACCGTGAAAGCCTTCGACAAAACTTCCCTTTTCTCACCAGATGCAAAATGTGAGGATGTAGACGGCCCAGGGCACTTTGATCTCATCAGATTGGAAGCCAATCAGGGTCAGCCCTGGTTATTACTTGGCTGGGAAACCACCAAGGAATACCATGGTTGCTATGAAGAAGGCAATGGCAAATCACCTCTGTTAGTCTCTTGCCTTGAAAAACCCCGTAAGGAGTCGGCTGCGACTTGATGGCACTTTACACACTCAACTACACTATATGCCCAAGGAGGACCAGGACATATGTGCACAACTGGACAGAGATAAATTGGGGAAACTCACCTTCAAGAGCTCTTGTTTGCATGGTGCTGTGAAGGAGCACTGGGAGGGGGTGGAGAAGGAGCATCCAGTTTCCCTCCCACCCTCCTTTTGCCAGCAGAAAGGAGGTGGTGGTGGGTGTTCCTCCCCTTTTCTCTGTTTTATACCAGGTTTTCCCAGAGTGAATTTGGACACAAGTAGGAAGGAGCTTCATTCACAGAAAGGGATCTAATATAAACAGATCTGGGAATCCACCCGACATCTGTGCCTGAACTCTGCCTCCCCCAAGCCTGTCTTTTCCATCTAACACAGTTTACAAGCCCTTTGGGGAAGGAGTATATGTGTTCTCTGTTGTGCAGCCAAGGGAGTATTGCTGCCATTCAGGCACATTCACAAATACTAAGTTTTCTGAGCCACTGCCTCCCCGTTATTACAGCATCCGCAGCCCCAGGGAAGAAGCTGCGGGTCCTGAGTGTGACGATTGGTCTATCATGCTTCATTATCTCATCCGATTGGCAGCGGCTCTCCAGGGTTTCTGGTGGAGGCCTTTTGCATCACCTACCATGGGATCCTTTTAGCTGCAGATTGCAGGCATTGAACACGGGCCATTTATGCATGGGAAGTTTGTGTTGGGTTTGCTGCTCTGCAGATGCAGTTGTCTGATCCGAATTCGCAAAACTCTATGCTTTTTGCCCTGAAGAAATTCCAGGAGTACCTTCTTGCGATCAATTATGCATCCCCAGTGACAATGTGGAGCTTCCGAGTCCCTCCCCTTGAAAACACTGCTTTGTAATTGGCTGTAGTGTCTTTTTAAAAAAATACCAGTCACCAGCCCCTGCCAGCCCCACGGCAGGATTTTTTCATTTTAACTGAACTTAGTGGCCATTCGACAGACAAAGCAGAGAAAGATCCAAACTACCCCCACCCCCCCACCCCCCGCCCGCCAATTTGTTTCTGGCTATCTCACTGCAGGGATCATAAGAAAAGTCCCCCTGTGAAACTGACAGGCTCTGTTCGCTCCCCAATGTCTATAAGCATTCGATGTGAAATTGACCGGGGGGGGGGGGGATCAGCCCAGCTCTGTTCGCTCCCCAATGCCTGTAAGCACTCGATGTGAAATTGACCAAGAGGATGCTTATGAGGGGAGGGCGGGAAATCTTGTCCTGGAAAGCCAGCCCTCCGTCCCCCGGGGTTTTGTTTTCTAGTGTAATTCTAGCGAAAAAACGTTATCTCAACCCCCCATTCAGGCAACTCGAAAAAACATTAAAATTGTAAATATAAATGAAGAGCAGCTGAAGGAAAGACCTTATGTTTCCTCATTCCCCCCCCCATTTGAGCAACTCAATGGTAAGTTGCTAAAATTTCACTAAAGTTGCACTAGAAAACAAAAAAATGGGGGGGGGGGCAGAGAGCCCTGTGTCACCAGCCCCCTACAGCCCCACAGTGGGATTCTTTCATTTCTTTTGAACCGTGGCCATTTTAGAGCCAAAGCAGTGAAAGAAACCCCTCCCCACCACACATATACATCAAAGCAGGAGTCTTACACTGGCAAACTATAAAGTTCATTGCTGTGAATAGAAAAGATATGTTTAGACATATTTTTGATATATTGTTACTATTGTACTTACCTTCTTGTGAATGTATTTTCCACTTTGGGTTGATGTTGTATATAATATCCTACAGTTTCATTGTATTTTGTACGGTAAGTTGGTATATTTATTATAGATCTATAAAGATTTTGTTACGTGTTTTTCTGTGTGCTTTTGGGGTTTAACTTTTGTTTGCCCAGAAGTGTCTATTTACTGACTGCCTGGAGGTTAGCAACCCTAGAAATTTGGCCAAAGTACCCTGAAGTTGTCCCCTGATCTCAGACTGGTGGACACATTTACATATTATGGAGAATAGAATTGGCAGGCACTGTAATGGCAGAATGCTGTTTACTGATGGATTTTAATTTATGTAGCCACAGCTTGGGGCCAGGATATTTGAAGGACCACCTCCCCCTGTACTGTCCAACTGGCCAGTCAAGATCCTTTTCCTGCTTTCTGTGCAGAGCTGAGAGGGTGTGACTGGCCCAAGGTTACCCATCCAGCTTCCACGGCAGAGTGGGAATTTGAACCTGGGTCTCCCAGATTGTAGTCCAACACTCTAACCACTACACTATGCTGTCACCACATCATGGAATTTAATTTTCTCTAGGGTTGTGTGATGTGATTATACTATTTCCAGGTTTTCAACTGGAATTGACATCATAGTATTGTCCAATGGCGTTCCCCCTCTCTTGCCTGCCGAACCAGGAAACCTGGCAGCTATGGTAAGCATGCGTAAGGGTGGAACATAATGCTGCATTCAAGGGCTCCCTAAAACACATATTTCCCCAAAAGCCAGACCGGTGGGGAGACAAGTCCTGAGAAACTGGTTATTGCATGACCCTTATGCAAATTTCGCCTCTGCTATGAATAGGGTTGCCAGCACCGGGTTGGGAAATACCTGGCGATTTTGGGAACAGAGCCTGAGGAGGGTGGGGTTTGGAGAGGGGAGGGACTTCAATGCCATAGAGTCCAATTGCCAAAGCGGCCATTTTCTCTAGGGGAACTGTTCTCTGTCGCCTGGAGATCAGTTGTAATAGTGGGAGATCTCCAGCCACCACCTGGAGGCTGGCAGCCCTAGATGGACTAAGATCCTTGTTGGACTCAGGCTTTTTGAGCTGAGTTGCACAATCAGATACATGCTCTTCTCATACTAGTATGTAATTTAAAATAATGTTAGACACAGGAGAACCTTGCTCTCTTAAGATCTTCTGCAGGTCTGCTAATTTTTTCTTTTGGCTTCTGAGGATGCACAAAACTTTGTTAAGTTCTCCAAGCCTCAGGAGGAACTGGTCGACTTTCCTCTTAACAAACAGCTTGAATAACTTTAACACACACACACACATAAATGACCGTGGACTCAGTTTAGAAACATTTCTGTTTGAACATGAAGTGAAGACATTCAGGTGACAATGACAGAAAATGTTGAGCAAGAGTTTAGTATTACTCCATATCTTGCATACTGTTCAATCTAGAGTTAATAAAAAATCTTTTTTTTAATTTTCTGCCTGACAAAAAGTTTTGTAAAACACAGAGGTTTGCACAGTCCATCCTTATCAGTCGGTTTTTTTAAAAAAAAATCTTTCTGGAAGATTTCCAGGCAGTCTGCAATGTGTTGTTACCTGCTCTGAGCCGGCTATGGCCAGGGAGGGCGGGATAGAAATATGGGGGGAAAAAAAGTTTAGCAGGAGGCCTGGAAGAAATGTGTTTGGAGGCTACTGTCCTCTAATGCAGGGATTTGCATTTGCATTTGTTTTTAATACAGCTGAAAGGCGTCAGAGGCCTTTTATGCGTGGCTGTTTCCCTCACGGTCACCTCTCTGACAACTTCGGGGCTTTGTTTCGATCATGCATACTGTTTCCGACTGTCAGGGGACCCCTTGCTCTCCCGGCTCGTTTCTATGCATTTTGCCCATGTCTTCAACAATCATAAAGCATCTTAACATTTCACAATTTACAAATACACAAGCATAACACAGTGGAAGCAAACATACTCCTGTGAACAGATAGCTCACCTACAAGTCCTGCTTCATATTTAGGGTTGCCAGGTCCCTCTTCGTCACCGGCAGGAGGTTTTTGGGGCGGAGCCTGAGGAAGGTGGGGTTTGGGGAGGGGAGGGACTTCAATGCCAAAGCGGCCATTTTCTCCAGGGGAACTGATCTCTGTTGGCTGGAGATCACTTGTAATAGCAGGAGATCTCCAGCCACTACCTGGAGGTTGGCAACCCTATTCATATTCCCAGAGATCAGCTGCTACTGTCATCCCCACAAGCTGCACATCCACTTTAGCGCACACCCAGCTAGGATTTCTCCACTCTAATTTGTGGTTGATTCTTTCTAAATCTAACTGTAAACTCTAAACCATTCCTTTACCCCTCCAATAATTCTGAGTGGCTGCCAAGGAGGGGCACCAGGCTGGAGCCCCGTACATGACAGCAGTTCAGGAACCATGGTGAGCTTCCATCCATGCCCTTCCTGTAAGAGATGCCTTGGCGCAGACCCGCCAGAGTGCTCTGCTGGAGAGCCAGCGTGGTGTAGTGGTTAAGAGCGGTAGTTTGGAGCGGTGGGCTCTGATCTGGTGAACTGGGTTGAATTCCCCATTCCTCCACATGAGCGGCGGAGGCTAATCTGGGGAACCAGGTTGGTTTCCCCACTCCTCCACATGAAGCCAGCTGGGTGACCCTGGGCTAGTCACAGTTCTCTTAGAGCTCTCTCAGCCTCACCTACCTCACAGGGTGTCCGTTGTGGGGAGGGGAAGGGAAGGTGGTTGTAAGCCAGTTTGGTTCCTCCTTAAGTGGTAGAGAAAGTCGGCATATAAAAACCAACTCTTCTTCTTCTTCTGGAGCCTGTCCCAGTGTAAGCAAGAGGCTTGCTGGCCTTCTTGGATCCAGAGCTGGCAACAGCTGTCCTCAATACCTACAGGCTACTTCAGCCCTGGCAGGGCAGGTAGGGCCAGCCTAGGGACCCCCTCCTTCCTGTGCAAGACGGCGGCAGCTGGAAGTAATTCCCCCTCTGAGAGTCCAGAGGCACTCCCTCCCTCTCTCACCCCTCAAGGTCCCTGTAGATTGCAGCCATGGAAGCACCACCAAGGGCCAGCCAGCCCACCTCCCCACAGTAGCTGACACTGGTCCAGCCCACCTGCCTGCCTTGCCCTGCCACTAGGGTTGCCAACCTCCAGGTACTAGCTGTAGATCTCTTGCTATTACAACTGATCTCCAGCTGATAGAGATCAGTTCACCTGGAGAAAATGGCTGCTTCGGCAATTGGACTCTATGGCATTGAAGTCCCTCTGCTCCCCACATCCCACCCTCTTCAGGCTTTGCCCCAAAAACCTCCCGCCGGTGGTGAATAAGGACTGGCAACCCTACCTGCCATGCTGGCCATGGAAAGGCACTGGTGAGTCTTTGGACCCACAGTAAAGGCTCCACTCTGGCCCAGTATTGAAACTGGCCTGTCTGTTTGTTACCAGGGCCTACCATGAGCATCTTCTGGCACCCCTCCACCTCTGGTGCCCAAGGCAATGGCCTGGGTATGCTTGATGGACAGGCCACCTCTCCCAGTGGCACAGCAGGGGGGGGAATGGAGAGAGAACGTTGGCTGACACAGTAGAGTTCACTACATTTTATTTATTTCATGTATTTAAAATATTCATTAACCATCTTTCTTCCTTGCAGAGTTCAAGGCAGCTTATGGTATTAATAAAATAAATAAAACAGATTATATCGGAACATCCTCAAGGCCTCTTCCTGGATTTATGCATATCACACAGAAATAGAACATAACCTTGATGATGGCTAGTAGGAGAAATGTGTACAGGGCCCTTTAATTCCTGAGAAGAGTATACTGCCGCAGTATAGCACAGGGTTTCATGAAGTTGTGCCTAGATTTTGTCCTTTGTATGGTGTCAAAATTAAGAAGCAGCCCTCAACTTCACACATTATGCCGTAGACAGGTTGGATCTGGGTCCCCACCCTCTGTCATATGTTACACGGGTCTTTTATGAATGGCTGTTTCGCTCGCTGTAAGGTCTGAGTTCCCCTGTTAAATCCCAATCACCAAATGTCCAGACAGAGTAATCGAAGAAGCTGGTTTATTCAGGAAGCAGGAGGTGAGTAGCAGAAACTTACAGGGAAAGGTACGAGGACTCTAATGGAGGGGGGAGACCAGGTTGGAACATATACAGAAAACCAAAGGCACAGCTGGATACCAGGCCAAGCCTGGTTCTCATGGTAGATTACAGTTATCACGCAAACAGAGAGCGAGCAGACATAACAACCGTCTGAGCTACACAACCTTGGAGACCAGCTGCACTCCCAGGCCTGGAGCTCACCCTCGCCTTCAACCCTCCAATGCCTTTGGGTCTTTGTGTTGATGGTGCATGCCGTTTCTGACTGTCAGAGGTCGCCTCGCTCTCCCTCTGCGTTTCCCTGCATTTTCAGACCTGTTTTATCTCAAATTTAAAAATGCGGGCAAAACGCAGGGAAAGGCAGGGGGAGAGCAAGGCGACCCCTGACAGGCAGAAACAGCATGCATAGTCAACACAAAGACAACGTTGTTGGAGGCCTGACTGTGAGGGAAACAGCCATGCATAAAAGACCCTAATCATAAGTGAGTTGTGGGTTCTCCTCAATTCTTGAGTATCCAAGGTCCAATTAGGATCAGAAAAGTCCCGGAGGGGGGGTCTTTTTGGGGAACTAACATGTTCTGTAGGATACACCTGGGTTTTTTCACCAGGCCCAATAACCTCCAGTGGAACCCATTGCTTCTTGGCTGCATTTAATGATATCTGAAGGAGCTTTCTTTCTTTCTTTAAATTTTTTTATATGAACAAAACAGAAAAGAAAAAAATGAAGTAAATCAATATAAGATACAGAATAAAAAAGTACAAAACATTGAATTATATTGGTTGAATCAAATAGTAAATGAATCCATATATAATACCTATAATACCCACCACCCACCTATAGTGTACTCCCCCTATATCCTCCCAAGGAGCTTTCTTGACATCACTCCATCAAGGCAGCCCATCCAGGAGTTTTTTGCGCCACTACAGCATTCTCATTCTTCTGCCCCATCCCTGCCATTACCAATTCGACCTCCCCAGTCCCTTCCAGCAACATTCATTTCCATAGCCAGCAGACAAATTCCATCATGGGTAAAAGGGATAGGGGTCAATATAGCTGACAGTTATCCCCCTAATCTCTCCCAGGGAAAGCAACTGGTCTAGGAGGGCTCTGTAATACTTCTTGGAGAAGCAAGGACACTAGGAGGATTCATCCAAAAGTCTAAAATGGGTTTTAATCTCTCTCCTCTACTCATAGCAGGTTCTGCTCAGAATTTGACTGGGAATTGTGGTGCAAAAATTAGTCAGTGTTATCTGTCATCTTCTTGACCATACAGAATACTTGGGAAAACAAATGCTGAGTGAAATGACTGGAATTCTGGAAGGATCTATAACTTTCCATCTGAAGACTTCAGAACAATCTAACATGATTTCCTGGCTTAGAACAACAAAAGATAGCACTATTCTTATTGCTACTGTGGAAGCCAGTCCCCACTGTCCCATCAAGTTCACATTTTCACAATATGAGAAGCGACTGAACGTCTCTGGGGACTGCAAGAATTTACAAATCAGTAATCTACGTCAAGGTGACTCTGGAACATACACTGCACAAATGGAGGAAGTTGCTGAGGCCTTCAAGCTGAAAGTGTACAGTAAGTATTTGATCAGCAGCAATCTTCATGGGGAGAGAGCCAGCATGGTGTAGTGGTTAACGTGTGAGGCTAGGGTCTGGGCAAGCCAGGTTCAAAACACCACTCCGCCATGGAAACTGGCTGGGTGACCTTGGGCCAGTCACACACTCTCAGCCTCAACCCTGGCAAGTATTTGGATGGGAAACCTCCAAGGAATACAAGGTTGGTGGCATGGAGGCAGGAGATAGCAAACCACCTCTGAACATCTCTTGCCTTGAAAACCCTATGTGATCACCATAAGTCAGCTGTGACTTGATGGCAAAAAAAAAAAATCATGGGTGTTTTTTTTCCCACCTTTCAGTGGGACATCATGAAAAAAATACTACCACAAATAATATTGTGTCATCCTGTCTGAAGAAATTTTCAAATAGAGAAACAAATGATTATTGTCTTCACCTTTTCATTTTTATGATGCACATAAAATTTTCATAGGACAGGATACAAATCATATGTAAATAAGCAATAAGAAAATGTAACTAAATCACCCAGAGCCCCTATATTTACAAGGGAGAGAACATAAGAACATAAGAAAAGCCTTGCTGGATCAGACCAAGGCTGGATCAGTTCAGCAGTCTGTCCACACAGTGGCCAACCAGGTGCCTCTAAAAAGTCCACAAGCAAGACAACTGCAGCAACATTATCCTCTCTGTGTTCCACAGTACCTAATATAATAGGCATGCTCCTTGGATCCTGGAGAGAATAGGTTTACATCATGACTAGTATTCATTTTGACTAGTAGCCATGGATAGCCCTATCCTCCATGAACATGTCCACTCCCTTCTTAAAGCCTTCCAAGGTGGCAGCCATCACCACATCCTGGGGCAGGGAGTTCCATAATTTAACTATGCGTTGTGTGAAGAAATACTTCCTTTTATCTGTTTTGAATCGCTCACCCTCCAGGTTCAGCAGATGACCCTGGGTTCTAGCATTATGAGAGAGGGAGAAAAGCTTCTCCCTGTCCACTCTCTCCATACTATGCATAATTTTATAGACCTCTATCATGTCTCCCCTTAACCACTTTCTTTCCAAGCTAAACAGTCCTAAGCGTTTTAACCGCTCCTCATAAGGCACTAGCCCCCTGATCATTTTGGTTGCTCTTTTCTGCACCTTCTCAAGCTCTGCAAAATCCATTTTTAGGTGGTGACCAGAACCGTACACAGTATTCCAACTGTGGTCTCACTAGGCTTACCAGGTCCCTCCTCTCCTCCGGCGGGAGATTTTTTGGGCGGTGGTGTGGTATGATCATGCGCACGCTGCCGCACCGAAGCAATTGCATCACTTCCGGTTTACACCCAGAAGTGCTGCATCACAACAAGAGGCCTTTAATGGCCCCTTGTGATGTGGCGCTTCCAGGTGTAAACCGGAAGTGACGTGGCCCTGTGGGTAGGCGCGCATGCACGTATTGCCTGCCGACCTTCAGCTGTTAAATGGGCAGCCAGGTGGATTGACGGGGATTTGCCCACCACCACCTGGCATTTGGCAACCCTAGGTCTCACCATAGATTTGTACAAGGGCAGTATGATAGCAGCAGTTTTCTTCTCTATTCCTTGTCTAATTATGGCCAGCATGAAATTTGCCTTTCTCACAGCAGCCGCACACTGGGCTGACGTCTTCATCAAGCTATCCATTACCACTCCAAGATCCCTTTCTTGGTCTGTTGCTGTCAGCACAGATCCCCTCCGGGTATATGTGATGTTGAGATCTTTTTGCCCCACTATGCATCACTTTACACTTGCTCACACTGAATCTCATTTGCCCTTTTATGCCCATTCCTCCGATTTTGTTTTAACCACACTAAATAATTTGGTGTCATCTGCAAACTTGGCCACCTCACTGTTCACTCCCAATTCCAGGTCACTGATGAACAGGTTGAAAAGTACTGGTCCCAACTAGGGTTTCCAAGTGCCAGGTGGTGGCGGGCAAACCCTCGCCAATCCACCTGGCTGCCTGCCAACCAGCTGAAGGTCAGCGGGCAACGTGTGCACTCACACCGACCTACAGCACTGGTTTACATCCGGAAGCGCTGCATCGCAAGGGGCCATTTACCACCCATACTCCCAGTTTGAGTGGAAAAAGGCCCGTTGCGATGTGGCACTTCCGGGTGTAAATGCATCACAAGGGGACTTCTACCATTCAAACTGGGAGTTTGAGTGGTAAACGGCCCCTTGTGATATGGCACTTCCAGGTGTAAACTGGAAATGATGTGATCGAATTGGCGCAGCAGCGCACACATGAGCATACCTCACCACCGCCCCAAAAAACCTTAGTATCTCTTAAAGGAAAGGAGTTTGCTGTACTGCTCATTTAAGACCTTTGCAGCATCACTGAGATTGCCTTACACAGCAGGCTGGTTAGCAAGAATCTACTCATCTGGCCCCAAATCTCTGCCTAAATCTCCAGCTGCTGATATATCCCCAATTTGGAGGTTGTGATTTGACATCCCTGTGCTGCATGAGAGAGTTTGGGAGGACTCGGGTGGGAGAACACGCTCTACAACATTCAAAACTAACACTATTTTTACATACCCACCTTTCAGGGATACTTTCAGTTGCTAGACAAGGTTTTTTTGGAGAGGGGTTGCCATCAAGTCACAGCTGACATATGGCGACCCCGTAGGGTTTTCAAGGCAAGAGACATTCAGAGGTGGTTTGCCATTGCCTGCCTCCATGTCACAACCCTGGTATTCCTTGGCGGTCTCCCACCCAAATACTTGCCAGGGTCGAGGCTGAGAGTGTGTGGCTGGACCAAGGTCACCCAGCAAGTTTCCACGGCAGAGTGGGGATTCGAACCTGGTTTTCCCAGATCCTACTCCAACACATTAACCACTATACCACGCTGGCTCTCCACCAGGGATTAGAAGCAAGTTTATTCCCACCTCCAGCCCAATGGTGCCACACAGAATGACCCCGTGAAAGAACAGATTTTCCAGCCCTCCTCTGTTCCTTCTGATTGGCTACCAGGACAGAAAAATCCCCACAGCTATTCAAAGTCTCCACTGAGCAACATCACCTTTTCCCCAGGGATGCCAAAAAAAACTGGTACACACCCACTGCCACCAATGATTCTGAAAGCATCTCACACATGAAGCTACCTTCTACTGAATCAGACCCTTGGTTCGTCAAGGTCAGTATTGTCTACTCAGACTGGCAGAGGCTCTCCCATCACCTACTCCCAGGCCCTTTTAACTGGAGATGGCAGGGATTGAACCTGGGACCTTCTGTGTGCCAAGCAGGGGCTCTGCCACTGAACCGGGGACCCTCTCCTGCTAGACAGAGCCATACATCTCGCCATCTGTACCTGTGTTGCTTCTTTAAATGCTCCACCTTGTTGCTGTACCTGTCTTATTCAGTCCACATGCTAGCACAGGGGGATTTACAGCAACGTGGCAAATGAGAGGTACTGTGCTGCCCCTCCCCGTTAACACGCTTCAGATAGTAGGACTGAATAGGCGTGTTGTTTTCCCAGAGTGGACTTAGAGCACTTAAAATATAAGGAAGTTTAATAAATGAATTAAAATATTATACATTTTCTGTTCATTCATTTCAGATCAGGATGAGTAAGGGAACAAAGGAAAGAAGGAAACATGCAGACCCCTTTCCCTGCTCTACACTCAGTTCTCATCCTTTGTGTGTGTGTGTTCGTGAAGTGCCGTCAAGTTGCAGCCAACTTATGGCTACCCCCTTATGGGGTTTTCAAGGCAAGAGACTAACAGAGTTTGTTTGCCAGTGCCTTCCTCTGCACAGCAACCCTAGTATTCCTTGGTGGTCTCCCATCCAAATACTAACCAGGGCTGACCCTGCTTAGCTTCCGAGATCTGACAAGATTGGTCTGAATTAGGCTGCCTTCCCTCCCAGTTCTTATCCTTGTGATTTTTAAATAGGACAAGCAAGCATTATTTGAAGTTACTGTAGTTTAAAGTTCAGCATTACCTTAGTTCTCCTGGCTGGGACTTCTCTCCATTGACCCTGGCTCAATGGGCAAGATGTAGCCCTTAGGTTAAAGCTTAGTCCTGCATGGACTGCAGAACTAGGTTGTAGAGAAGGACCCATCTACCATGACACCGAATGGCCTGGCTGTTCCGACAGAGATCCCACCATAGGATGCAATACGTTTCTGTGCAGAGGGTTTCTCCCGTGAGTTCCTCCCCCCCACCCTACCCCGCCATAGTAGACCCTTTCTATCATAATGACAGGCTTTTTGTTTTGCTTTAAACATTTCTGAGCTGAGTTTCACCTATAAAAATTGCTCTTAATGCAATTTTTGCCAAACGTTAAGATTACAAAATACTGAAAAGGATAACTGTAGAATAGATTGTGAATACTTTTATTTAACGTTTTCCTAGAGATTAGTTTTAAAAGATGCAGAAGATACAGCGGCCTTCTACTCCAAATAGTATGGTTGCCAACTGCCAGGTAGTTGCAGGAGATCTCCTGCTAATACAACCGATCTCCAGCCGATAGAGATCAGATCACCTGGAGAAAAATGGCCGCTTTGGCAATTGACCTCTATGGCATTGAAGTCCCTCCCTTCCCCAAACCCTGCCCTCTTCAGGCTCCCCCCCCAAAATCTCCCACCAGTGGCGAAGAGGGACCTGGCAAGTGGCAACCCTAGTGATTGGTTTATTACTGCCAACTGTTGCCTCACAAGGCACTGTTCACATTTTCATGTTCACCAGAACTCTTTAATTATGAGAAAGGCACTGTTTTCCATGGCACATATGCTGACTAATCTGGTTAAATAGGTTTTCGAAGCACTACAGAAACCTGCAAATCCTGCTTGACTTAGAGCTTCACATCATGCCCACTGCACCGCACTGCACAACAACAACTCAACTTTCAACCCTCACCATAATCTGCTAGTCCTGTTGTAGCTGGCAGGGGAGGAGAGAATATGTGGCAAGGAGAGAAATTAAGAGAACTTTGAGTCTGAAAAACCTGTTTTCCCCCACCTTCTCCCCTCCCTCTCCCCTCAAAGCATTGTATTCTTAGGACAAAAAAAGTCCTCAGTTTTCTCAGAGCCCGCCCACCAATTTTCCGCATGCCCCAGCACAAAATTTTGTTAGGATCTGCTGTTCTCTCACATTTTTCAGACTTTTATTCTCTCTCATTCATTCATTTGTTCATTCATTCAGCCAATGAATATTCATTTGTATTTTATGAGATAGCCCAGGCTAGCCTGATCTCGTCAGATCTCAGAAGCTAAGCAGGGTCAGCCCCGGTTAGTATTTGGATGGGAGACCACCAAGGAACACCAGGGTTGCTGTGCAGAGGAAGGCACTGGCAAACCACCTCTGTTAGTCTCTTGCCATGAAAACCCCAAAAAGAGGTCGCCATAAGTCGGCTGCGACTTGACGGCACTTTACACACACACACATTTTATGAGAGCAACCCTAAGCAGCCTACTTAGAATCATACTCAGGTCTATTCAATGGGGCTTACTCCCAGGAAAGTGTTCTTAGACTTGTACTGTATATCTCCTACCCTTCCCCCTCCCCATCCAGAAAATCTATCGGTGAGTGATCTGCAAGTCCGATGTCAAAAAAATGGCACACGCAGTGATGGGAATTACAAATTGCAGCTGAATTGTTCTGCAGGGAAGTGGGAAGATGGAGTGACTTATAGCTGGACCCCATCTACCAAGAATGGAGAAATCTCCTCTCTAGTTGTCCAGAGCCAAGATGGTGATGCGAACTACACCTGCACAGCACAGAATCCTGTGAGCAAGGCCTCCAAGACAGTCTCTGTCTGTAAAGGTAATAACCCACTCTTTCCTTGCAGCAATTCAATATTTTTATACAACTATTGCATAACAGTTTTTCAGGATGCCTAATGATATGTAATTATGGATGTTCAAATTGGGTATGTATATCTTCATTTCCAAATAAATGGAATTGTGCTAGATTTTTAGCTACAGCCCTTAAAATTCACAATGATAAAGTGGTGACCTAAATGAAGGGCTACCTAGTAAAGATAACTTTATTTAGGTGATTTGCTGGGCTTTATATGTGTATTTTATATTTATAGTCAGCTTTAAATTTTATTGTGGGGTGTTGTATCACATCCGTTGTATTTGGATGGCGCGTTAGATATACCTGTGTATTAGACTTTTTTGCAACTTTGCTGGTTATGTACCGAATAAAGACTTGATCACGAGTTCAATGGCCAAAGCGGCCATTTTTCTCCAGGTGATCTGATCTCTATTGGCTGGAGATCAGTTGTATTAACAGATCTCCTGCTACTACCTGGCAGTTGGCAACCCTACCACCAAGGAAGCCCAGGGTTGTTACGCAGAGGCAGGCAATGGCAAACCACCTCTGATTGTCTCTTGCCTGGAAAACGCTATGTTGTCGCCATGAATTGGCTGTGACTTGACAGCACTTTGCAGTACCATATTAACATAACTGCTGCTGCTGATCCCAAAGACTGCAAAGGAGATTGCGCGGAAACCATGCCACCCATTCCTGAGCCCTGCAGCAGCCAGGGACAGCAAAGCTGAGGAGTCACCGTAGCCGCGTGGCGCCTCCAAAGAGGTTTTCCGGCTGCTGCTAGTTTTTTAAAAAGGTGTTTTATAAATAAAAATTCAAAAATAGGAGAAACAGCCCCACTGAAAACAGCGATGCAGTGCCCACAAAAAGCTGGCCCAGCACTGCTGTTTCTGACGGTACAATGGTCCCAGACCATTTAGGGCTTTAAAGGTAAGCACCAACACCTTGACCTTGACAAGCCAATTGTGAGGGTTGGCAGGTCCCTCTTCGCCACCAGTGGGAGGTTTTGGGGCGGAGCCTGAGGAGGGCGGGGTTTGGAGAGGGGAGGGGACTTCAATGCCACGATTTTATTGTGGGGTATTGTATCCCATCCATTGTATTTGGATGGCACGTTAGATAATACCTGTGTATTAGACTTTTTGCCACTTTGCTGGTTATGTACCGAATAAAGACTTGATCACGAGTCCAATTGCCAAAGTGGCCCTTTTCTCCAGGGGAACTGATCTCTGCCGGCTGGAGATCAGTTGTAATAGCAGGAGATCTCCAGCTCCTGGAGGTTGGCAACACTACCAATTGTTAATTCAGTTACTCACAATATGCTATTTCTCTTTTAAAGGTGTGAGCTTCCCCCATCACCCACATCTGTATGTGCTTATTGGAGTTACGATTGCAGTATTGATTGTTGTGAAAGTGATCGTCAATGTGCTTGTTGTTTCTTTGAAGTGCTTTTCTGGCATCAAGCAAAGAGACATTCCTGGGAAGAAGAGGTGAGAGTGCAGCATTTAACAGGAGCAAAAGGCGAGAGAGCTTCACCTGACCTGTCCTCACTTCCTCCACCTTCTCACATCTCCCAAGTCTCCTTATTGCTGGTCCTTGAAACGCCTGATCAGTTCCTGCAACCTCCCTGTTCTTTCTGGCCCCCAAAATAGTTTTGCTAGGTTCAGTTTTAGTTTTGCCAGAATGTGTTCTTATACTTCTAGCACAGCAGTCGCCAACACGGTGCCCGCCAACACTTTTTCTGGTGCCTGCCGAGTGTTTTTAGGAAGGGAAGGGGCTAGGGTTGCCAAGTGCCCGGTGGTGGTGGGTAAAATCCCGGCAAACCACCAGGCTGCCCACTGACCAGCTGAGGCCCACTGACCAGCTGAGGGCCGGCGGGCAATGCGTGCGTGCATGCGCTCTGCCCGCACGTCACTTCTGGGTTTACCCAGAAGCGACGCGGATGCTCTGGCAACCTCAGTTAAAACTCAATGGAAACCACAGAGTTTTGGTTGAGATTGTTAGAGCGTCCACGTTGCTTCTGGGTAAAACCGGAAGTGACGTAGGTGCATGTGCGTTCTTCAGCCAGGCCGCTGGTGGAGCTGCGGGGTCTGGCAAGCCTAGGCAGGGCCAAGCAGGGCTTTTGCCCAGCAAGAATTCTGCCACCATAGCACAAGGATTTGCACTCTGTCACTGAAGTTAAGCTGTGGCAACAGGGTTGCTCGGTCCCCCCTCCTGATCAGTGGGAGGTTTTATGGGCAGAGCTGGGGCAGCCTGCGCGTGCACACAATGACGGCACTTCCAGTTTTACTTCTGGAAGCACTGCATCGCCGCAGCCGATTTAACCCTCAACCAACCCAAAAAATTTTTTGGGGGGGGGTTGCAAAAAAAAATTGCAAAAATATTTGCTAATTTTTTTTTTTTGCAAAAGCAGCCACAGCGATGCAGCACTTCCAGAAGTAAACCGGAAGCACTGCCATCGTGTGTGCACACCTGCACACACCTGCAGCCGCAGCTTCAGAACATCTGGGTGGATTGGCGGGCAATTTTCCACCAATACCACCCACCTGGCAACCCTATGTGGCAATCATGTTGTGGCTGGCTCTGCCTCCTCCAGCAGCCATTTTGTGGCAGCTATTTTGTTCCTGCGCCCAACATGCTGTGTTAGAATTCCAGATGTGCCCAAATGAGCTCAAAAAAGTTGGGGACCCTTGTTGTAGCAAAACGGGAACTTTAGGTATGGGCTAGATAAGCTGATTCTGAAGCCAGGATAAACTTTTGCAAACTGTTTCTTCCAAGACTGGTTACACTCAAGACTTTTTAAACTGATTTCACAAGTTTTCCTTTGATATTACTGTATGTTTATGTAAAATGTTTATTTTGTAATGTTTGTTGGCACTTACTTTGTCAAAGGTTGAAGACAACCCTTGGGTTCAGAACGTTGTTACTTGATTACTATTGGCAACTAGGCTGAGTATACATATTACATCTATTCTTCAGTTGCTCCACTGGTTACTGATTAGCTCCAGGTTCAATTCAAGGTACTGGCTATCGCCTACAGAGGCCTTCATGGCCTTGGACCCCCATATACACAGGGCTTCCTCTCCTGCTATGGCCCACTGCAAAATTTTGTTTGGTTGAGTAAGGGATGCTGCAAATTTCACCACGACCATGTTCAATAGTCAAACTTACATATGACGTGTTGGTAAGACTTGGGCCCATCCTCCACCCTGTTCGGTTCATGCCAAACAGCTGTAAAGACCTGCTGAACAGGTTTGCGTTGGGCTTTTGCACAACTGCGCATGCGCAATGACATTGCCAATTCAAACCGATCTTCTATCATTAGTGTCAGGAGGGACTACTTAGACAAACACTGAAGGGTAGGATTTTATTGAAACACTGCATTTATTTATGACTGATTTATATGATTTGTGACTGATTTCACTGCCAATTTAAACAGTTGCCTGCTGAGCGGAGCAGTCGCATAGGAAGGACAGGGAGGTGGTGGTTGAACTCTGTTGGGCTGTGGGAGGTCTAGGGTTGTCAGGTCCCCCCTCCTTCCTGGCGGGAGCTTCATAGTGCCGGAACGGCCTACATCACATGGGATACTCTAGCGCATTCCTCCAAAAACTGTATGGAAACCATGGAGAGTGCTTGAGAATCACTGGCACTTTGGGGGTAAACCTGGAAGTGAAGGAATCGCAGGATCACACACACACACACACACACCAGCTGGCGTACGTTCGCCTGCTGGCCAGCTGAAAAACATCAAGCAGCCCAGTGAGTTGGCAGGCAATTGCCCGCCACCACAGGGCAGTTGGGAACCCTAGGGAGAATGCATATGCTCGAAAAGCCAAGAACAATCCTCCCACTGTACAGTGACGGGTTTACGTATAAGCTAAACAAGCTATAGCTTAGGGCCCCACTCTCTTGGGGCCCCCAAAAAAATTTAAAGGAAAAAAAACCTGGATGTACATTTCCAAAATATAAGATAAATAACAAATAAAATAAAACCTACATACAGCAACAGTGTCTTGTGTTGTGTAGGCTCCTATGATGTAAGTAATGGGCCCCGCCTGCTAGCTTGCTCCCTAAAATATCGCTGGTTTGCTCATTTCTATATATAAGGTGCCTACATTCTGTATGGACTATTAATATACTTCTTTTTAATTGTATTTCAGTTCAACAATTACTTTGATAAAATACATATTTTGTTATGTGCAAATGTCTTTAGATACCTATTAGGTCCATAAATTACCATATAGCATATATTCAACCCAAAAAACAGTGACAATTTGTTGTTGACAAAGGACAGCTGGACATATAAAGTGCCCCATTACCTTCAATAGCTTAGGGCCTCATCAAACCTAAATCCAGCCCGGCTCCCACACTTCTGTTCTCCCACAGAACATATAAACCAGAATTGTTCAGGAATCCATTTTTATGAATGGAAAAGTTGGTTGTAAATGGAATTGTTCAGGAGGGAGCCTGAATCAAGCGAACAGGGTTGTAGTCTATGGCACTGTTGATTATGTGTATCACCTTGTATGTATCTTCTACCTTTGAAACCCACTTCCTACATTATGGTATGTTATGCCTTCTACTGTTTTCATGTCAGTGTTTCCTAAACTTGTAAGCCAGCCTTATTGCATATATTACTGTATGTCTTCTACATTGTTCTTAATGTCATTGTTTTAAAGTTTGTATTCTGCTTCAGTGAGATAGCAGGACTACAAATAAAGTAAATGAAAGTAAAAATAAAGTGTGAACTGAGGAAGCTTAAGATAGGGGTGATTGTCAACTTGATCCTTCTGTGCATTAAGGGTGTATTATCATACCTAATCATCAAGGGCCCCGTGGTGCAGAGTGGTAAGCTGCAGTACTGCAGTCAAAAGCTTTGCTCATGACCTGAGTTCGATCCCGATGGGAATCAGTTTTAGGTAGCCAGCTCAAGGTTGACTCAGCCTTCCGTCCTTCTGAGATTAGTAAAATGAGTACCCAGGTTGCTGGGGGTAAAGTGTAGATGACTGGGAAGGCAATGGCAAACCACCCCATAAACATAGTATGCCTAGGAAACGTCAGGATGTGACGTTACCCCATGGGTCAGAAATGACCCGGTGCTTTCACAGGGGACTACCTTTACCTTTAATCATCAAGACATCGCTTGCATGTTTTAGTAGGAAGGGTCTAATTCAGTTAATTCCTGTTTGGGCTGTTTCCCCTTTTGTTAGGAAGTGCTTTAGGCGGAGTAATCGAGCTCACTTTTGGGATTGAGTCACAGGGTGGAGGGGGCAACCACAAAATGGCTGCCAGAAGAGGCGGTGCCAATGATAAAACCATACACTTAACATTTCATTTAAAACATTTACATCCTATTTTATCTCTATGAGCAAAACAAACCACAATTGTGGAAAATTTAAATATAAGAAATATACACAATTAAACAGTTATGTTAAGACAGTGTACCTAGCCAGAGAGTCACTTCAGGTTTTTTTCATTTGTATCATAATAAGAGGGCAGGTTTGTTATGGCACCCTCATAGGCCCGCAGCTACCCTGGGACACCCCACAAGTGTACAGGACAAGCTGGGGCGCAAAGGATGGAAACACTGTTGTGTAGCCAGAGACAAAAGGGGTCTCCTGGAATCCATCTTGTTTGTGCAAGGCTGAAGCAAGGTGACAGGGGTTGACAACAGCAAAAGGTGAGCCATATCCTCCCAGGAAAGGAATGTTGCAGCCTTCCGAAGAAGACAAAGAGATAATGGATAGGCATTTAGCATTTCTATACTTTTCCAGCAATAGATGGCAAGCACCCTGCCAAATCTCATCAATTCTATTGTAACTAACTCCTAATCTCATCCCAGAGCCAGGCAAGCCCTCTCTGATTTCCTCCTTCCAGACCCCACCTCAATTTCCAATTCTGTTACTCAAGGCTCAAACATTGAATTCTTAAATGTTCAGCCATCATCTCTGATGACCTTATTCATTATACCTTCCTAATCCAATCTCGAGCAATTAAACCTTTGTCCACTCTCAGCCTCCCCCTGCCTCAGGGGAGAAATTTGGTATAAATATGATCAAGTCAGTCCAGCAAGTTGCGGTCACTTTTCCCTGGATCCGAAGCGTTAGCCACGGCTCTTGCAGGTACCGATCCTTTTCCAGTGGTGTATGTCACTGCTAGCTTTTCCTTGCAGCTGTTTCCATTCTGGACCTTGTTCGTCAGGAAGGTAATATAATTTCCCCCTGGAACCCTTTTATCCTTGTGACCACCCCCTCAATCCTTTGCTTTCTTAGTTCTGTATGTGTTGGGAATTTTGTGTGTGTGTGTGTGTGTGCAATAATTTGATTATATTTAATAAAATCCTTAAAATTCATAAAAGCTTCCTCTTTATTGGGTATTTTCCACTGGTTTGCTCAACTGGCGCATAATTGGTTAACAAAATCCCCACGCCAGCCTCTTGCATAGCTTTATCTAAGTCTCCAGCTAATTTCCCCAAATAAAGGAGACCCTTTGTTTCCTAGGCATACAGGTTTGTAGTAAGCTGTTACCTTCTTTATTTCTTTGGCAGACTATTGTAAAATAAGTGTGGGGGGGAAGAGAACATATTCAGATTTAGGCTTTTTGTTTTTTATGGCTCACAAAAATCACAAATTATTAAAAGGCTCAGTTTATAAAATACAACTCACCAGACAAGCAATAACTCTGTTTCCATTTCTTCAGATGGAGCTTGAGATATTTTCTCAACTTATATTGCCACTGCAGCTACGTTAGCAAGGCTGGATGGATTATCGAAAAATATCACTACTGGTTCAATTTCAATAAATTGCTTGAAGTGGACATTGAATTGTTCTTCCAGGGTAGTAAGGTGGCCTACAAACACTCTATTGTCAAATCTGCCATCCTCATCCTCAACCTGCTTTATTGACAGCAAATAAACAGGTGAATTCTTCAAAAAGTGTGACTTCCATATATTCAATTTGCATTTGAAGGTGTTCACAGACGTAATCTTCTGAGAAATGGCTTTGTCCTTCCCCAAATCTCAATGTTCAAGCTGTTTAGTTTTTGGGTTAAGTCTGCAAGAAAAGCCAAGTCCAACAACCAAACCTTATCATATAGCTGATCAACATGCTGATCTTTAGACTCAAAAAGCTGCTTGATTTCTTCAATCATGTTTAGAAATCTTGCAAGAACCTAGGGTTGCCAGGTCCCCCTTCACCCCTGGAGGATGGTTTTTGGGGCGAAGCATGAGGAGGGAGGGGTTTGGTGAGGGGACTTCAATGCCATAGAGTCCAATTGCCAAAGTGGCCATTTTCTCCAGGCGAACTGATTTCTATCGGCTGAAGATCAGTTGTAATAGCAGGAAATCTCCAGCTATTACCTGGAGGTTGGCAACCCTACAAGAACCTTCCCTTTACTCTGGCTGGGTGGGTGGCAGGGCTTTCCTCCCCTTTCCCAACAGAAAGAATTCACCAGATGAAAGAAAGGGTCCCACATCAAGCTAGCATTTGGGAGGAAGGGGAAAGTGTGAGTGTCATCAACTGCAGGAATAACAAAGCCACACAAAGGCCATTTATTAGGGCTGTCTATTCAGTTCCATCTGATAAGAAAAACAGCCGAATTTTCCCCAATTCGGTGGTTTCTAGTTCGGATGGAGCCGAATTAAAAAAAGGTGGGAGAACGGCCAGCCGAATTCGGTGAGTTTGGGCGGATGCCGAATAAATTCAGGCAAATTCGGCAGCCCCGAATCAGCAGCATAACCGTTAGTTAGTTAGCAGCATTCTCCCGCGGCCAATGCTGGCCAAGCTGGGTCTTCTCCTGGCCAATCAGAGCAGGGATTCTCACTTTTGAAATGGCCAGGAGAAGAGTATAAAAACTCCCGTCCCGACTGCATTCATTTTCTTCCATTTTGGTGGTGCTGATGCTGAGAGATCCTGACTGGGCCAAGCTGCTGCTGCTTACTGGAATAGGATTGGATTTACTTCTCTGTGCTCCTGCTGGAAGACATCTACACGGTTTGATTTTGGGGTTTTTTCTCTACACCTTTTCTTCTGTGTGTGTGTGTGGGGGGGAGGCAGATTCTGTGTGTGTGGGGGCAGATTCTGTGGGTGGGGGGAAGCCAAAGGGGTTTTTTTGCCTTTTCTGCCAGGGGGGGTGCCCGCTCGCCTCTGCGGGAGTGTGTGTTCTGCTTTGGTTTTTTGCCCGTTGCCACCCTCGCCCGGAGTTGAGTGTGGCGCTAGTCTCCGCTCGGCACCCGTGCGCCTCTTCCTCCTTGGTTTGTTTGTGTTTGGGGTTGAGCTGAGCCATACTGGTTTGAGAGGGGGGCTTCGCCTTTTCTGCCCGGGGGGTGCCCGCTCCCCTCTGCGGGAGTGTGCATTCTGCTTTGGTTTTTTGCCCATTGCCACCCTCGCCCGAAGTTGAGTGCGGTGGTTTTCTTCCTGTTTGCTTAGCTAATAGCATATGCATAGCTAGTGCACCTCTGTTCCTTTCCATGGCTTGCAAACTCCCAAGGTCGCGTGTTGCAATTGCAATGGTTTGCAAACTCCAAAAGGTCTATTCTATTCATTCCAATGGGCTGATCAAGGGGTGACCCCCTTCCAGGCCCCATAACTTCGGCCCCCTGACCCAATCTTCACAAAACTTGGGGGTTCTTGCAAGAAGAGTCCCCTCAAGCTACACTGAACGTTTGGGACCTCTACCTCCAAAAATGCCTCCCCGGAGCTGCAGAAAGGCGCGAATGTGTTTTTAATGCCTTTAAAAGGCCGAATTTATTTGCGAACTCCGAACTTAGTGCCGGATTCCATGGATCTGAATTGGGGGAGTTCGGACTTCAGCATTTCCTGAATAAAAATGGGCCGAATTTTGCCGAATCCGAATTTTTTCCCCCAACAGCCCTACTATTTATGCATGGGAGGTTTTGCCTTGGATTTGGCCCTCTTTTAGATACACATTTTCCCCATCCAAATTCTCAAAACTCAATAGGTATCCCCCATGCAGAGTTGGAAAATTTGGATGGGGAAAACGTGCATCTAGAGAGCGGTAAATCCAAGGCAAAACTTCCCATGCAATAAACGGCCAAAAAGAACCATAAAAGCTGTAGCAGACCAAAGAAGTTACTTGAGCCAGGTCAGCAGGACAGAGAGAAGCTCTCTCTCATGTGCTAAAACAGATGCCCAGTCAAAATCCACATGCCAGAACAAACACCAAGTCAAATCTGCCACATTCCCAGTGAGTGTCGGCAGGACGCAAGAAAGGGTAAATGTGTCCGCGGGCTATGTATTGGGGACCCCTGCTCTAAGGTGTTACTGGACTCAAATATAACTCATCCCTGTAGCTGTCCCTTTAAGATCTCACTGTATCCAGCCAGGCCTGTCTTTTGCATTTCTATGGCCTTGGTGGGTGAGGATGGCAAGCAACAGACTCTCCCCACCACCTGTTCTCTCTCAAGAGAAAGAAAAAAACTTTTTAAAATGAAAAGTGAAGGTTTTGCTCAATCCAAACTTCCGTAAAATGTACATTTCTCCACAGTCCCTAAAGAGGAAGCTGAGCCACCAGAAGGGATCTGTGGCTTCCTTATTTGCTTGAGCAGTGGAAGTTTGCTTGAGGCTCCACTCTGGACAGAAGGTCGGAATAAGAGAAGGAGAATGTGGTGGCTTTCTATGGTAGTCTGGTGTCTTTTGACAGGTGAGTTCCAAGTTGTGGAAGGATTTTACACGGGAAATGGATGAATTATTTATGAACATCCTCTTAGCAGGAGATTCTTCCTTTCTGAGATCTCTCAACTTGCAGCTATGGAGGAAAGAGGAAGAGCTCTTCTGGGGGAAACTATGAGGGTGGTGGGAAGTGCCGTCAAGTCACAGCTGACTTATGGGGAGGGAATTTCCTTGGTGGTTTCCCATCCATGTACTGACTGAGTCCAACCCTGCATAACTTCTGAAATCTGACAAGACTGGACTAGCCTGAGCCAACCAACTATGAAGTATGGTACTTCAGCATGGTGTAGTGGTTAAGAGCAATCTGGAGAACCGGATTTGATTCCCCACTCCTTCATATGACTGGTGGACTCTAATCTGGTGAACCAGGTTGGTTGCTGCACTCCTACACATGAAGCCTGCTAGGTAACCTTGGGCTAGTCACAATTCTCTCTGAACTCTCTCGGCCCCACCTACCTCACAAAGTGTCAGTCGCGGAGAGGGGAAGGGAAGGTATTGTAAGCAGGTTTGAGTCTCCGCAAAGATAGAGGAAATCAGGGTATAAAAAAAACAACTTTTCTTCTTTTTCTTCTAATATGGAGCACATGAGCAATGTGGAGAGGGACAGCTGTGCCCAGAAATACGTGAAATGCCTCTGTTATACTTTTTCTACATTAGATGGGAAAGAGTGTACAGCCCATTCCTGAGAATCGGGCCGAAAGTCAATAGGAGGCGGCGTGACTTCACCGCCGGCATAAATGTGTGTAATCACGCAATTACATGCATTCATGCCGGTGGTGAGGCCAGTCCTGCTGGCAGCTGAGTGCCGCGGGACTGCGCCTCCCCCCTTTGCCGGTGCGGCCTCTCCATGGCGCTGGCATGGAGAGGCCGTGCTGGTGCAGGGGGTAGCCCAGGGGGAAGGCGCCGATCCCCTTTCGGCCACTTGCACCAGCGGCCAGAACAGCCTTGCTGTTCTCAATGGGGTGAAAAGCCCCAGTTAAACAAACAAACAAAAGCTGTCGAACAGCTTTTTTTTTGTTTAATGGCGTAGGTGAAACGGCTTAGGAGGAGGTGCCGCTGTGCCTCTTCCCCGCCGTTCCCCTATGCCGTCAGCTCAGGAATGGGCTATAAGGCAGATAACTCAGCCTTTACACTTCTATTCAGCTCCAGGGAACTATTTTAATTTAGCTGTGTTTCTTTCCTTCCTTTTACTCTCCAAATCTGGTGAAAGACATCAAAAGAAGTGTCCTTCTGCCCAGTCAGAGACTGAAGATGCCAATAATGTTTGTAAAACAGGGGTACCTTTGCTGCATGCAGTGCAAACTACCATTTTCTTTCTAGGAACAAATCCTGAGTCAACATATCCAGAACCACGACTCTCATATTAGTAAATGCCTTCACAGATGGTCTCTGAATTCTGGTCACTGCCCCCTTGGTTTTCTTCCTTCCAAGAACTGCGTATTATCAGCAGTGTCCAAAATCTGGAAACCAGAGTTTACAAGAGGATCCTTTGATTTGTGGTCCACGCTATAAGTTTTATTTTGAAAACAATATCCAACATAGCAAGGAAGGGAGGATTCCTGGGGCAACACCTGCCAGCAGTTGCTTAGGATATGTGTTGAGCTTCTGCTTCCCTTCCTATTGCAGGTACGTAATCCTAAGTATAACAATATGTACGAGACATTTGGTGTGAGACAAAGGGCTACTGGGCTTTTGGCCCTTGGTGCCTAACCCAGAGCTTACAATCGGTGGTGGTAGGGTTTACCAGACAAGAGACATCCAGAGGGGGCTTTGCCATTTCCTGCCTCAGTATAGCAACCCTAGACTTCCTTTGTGGTCTCCTATCAAATAGGGATGTCGATTCAGTTCAGCCGAATTTCCCCCGATTCGGCGGTTTTTCGGTTCAGATTGATCCGAACTCAAAAAAGGGGGGGAAACGGGGAGCCAAATTCGGCGAGTTCGGGGTGTTCCCGAATAAATTCGGTGAATTCGGGCCCTTTAAACAGATCTGCGCCTTCCAGGCACAGATCTGTTTAAAGACCCCCCGCGTGCCTTCAGGGGGCTTCCCTGGAGATGCGCGGGGTGCCCTTTAAATAGATTTGTGCCTCCCGCCCGGGAGGCACAAATCTGTTTAAAGACCCCCCGTGCGCTGTCAGGGGGCTTCCCTGGAGACGCGCGGGGTGCCCTTAGACCACTGTTCACTTTAATAGCCACCAGACAGGGAACTGAGTCAATGTGGCTGGCAGCAGAAAGAAACGTTATGCCCCCTAACCCCTCCCAGAAAAAGGAGGCACTGTCTGGAAGGCCTGAGCCCTGCTTGAAGGAGCAGAAGCACCAAGGAGAGGCCTAACTCAAGAAACTGAGAGTGAGGTTGCCAAGCTCCAGGTACAGCCTGGAAATTTCCTGGAAATACAACTGATCTCCAGACTACAGAGATCAGTTCCCCTGGAGAAAGGGCTGCTTTGGAGGGTGGACTCTATGACATTATACCCTGCAGAAGTCCCTCCCCTTCCCAAACCCTGCCCTCCCCAGGCTCCCCCTCCCCCCAAAAAACTCCAGGAATTTCCCAACCCAGAGTTAGCAACCCTATCTGGAGGCCTTACAACTTTTTGAGAGCGTGGTGTAGCGGTTAGGAGTGGTGGACTCTAATCTGGAGAACTGGGTTTGATTCCCCACTCCTCCACATGAAGCCAGCTGGGTGACCTTGGGCCTGTCACAGTTCTCTCGGAACTCTCTCAGCCCCAACTACTCCACAAGGTGTCTGTTGCAGGTTAGAGGAAGGGAAGGGGAATGTAAGCTGGTTTAATTCTCCTTAAAGGGTAGAGAAGGTCGGCATATAAAAACCAACTTTTTTTCTTTACTCTGGGTTTAGCATTCCAGGGCAAAAATGGGTCAGTGTGAAGGTGGGTTTCGATGGGGTACTGAAACTGCCTTTGCCATCTCCTTGATCCTACAGAATCCATCGGAGGAAAAAAGTCTGAGAAAGTGACTGGAATTCTTGGAGAGTCCGCAGTTTTCCATCTTAAGACTATAGAAAAATTTGACGTCACATTCTGGAGTAGAACAACCAGAGCTCGTTTTGCTGTAGTGATTAAAGGATATCCGTGTAGGCTCAGAGTTCTCGACCGAGAACATGACGGGCGTGTCAATGTTTCTGAGGACTGCAGAGGCTTACAAATCACTCACCTTCATCAAAACGACTCTGATACATACAGTGCACTAGTACGAGTAGGTTCGATGGCACAAACGGAGACCTTTCATCTTCAGGTATACAGTAAGTATCTGAACATTACCCTTGCTTTAATTTTTTCATATTATGGAGGGTTTCCCACCTTCCGGATGGGCCTTCATTGGGGTCGTGCAAAAATAAAAAAATTGGTAAATTTCGGGTTCAGGTTGATTGGGCCTGAATTTTTTTGGTGAACCGGAAAAAGCTGAATACCCATACCAGAAAATGGGATTTTGCTTTATTTCTGGGTTTACTGTGGGGGCATTTTTAGAGGTAGAGTTCCCAAATTTTCAGGGTAGCTTCAACCATCTTGTGCAACGGAAAAGATTTTTCCAGTTGTCACCCACCCACCCCCAAATTCTTCAGGATGGCAAAACAGTGGCCAGTAATACAACATGGTAGGACTGCTCACACAGAAGGGGAGCATTCTGCAAAGTTTCTAGGGTTGCCAGGCCCTGGTTAGGAAACACCTGGAGGTTTTTGGGGTGGAGCCTGAGGAGGGCAGGGTTTGGGGAGGGGAGGGACTCCAGTGGGGTATAATGCTATAGAGTCCACCTTCCAAAGTGGCCAATTTCTCCAGGTGAACTGATCTCTGTCTCCTGGACATCAGTTGAAATTCCAGGAGAATTCCAGCCACCACCTGGAGGTTGGCAACTCTAAGAGAAACCCCCGGCTACAAAGATTTTTTATTTACCCACCATTGTGAAAAGGGGGCACACTATCCAAGAGGAGAGAGAGAGAGGAAGCTCCTGAGGGATAATACACTGGCAAAATGTCAGGCATTTCATCTTTTGAATCCAATTTCTACCCTCTCTAGGATTCTTGAACGTGTTGGGAAATGTTTGCCTGTGTTTCTCCCTGCTTTCCTGTGATTCCTTTCAGGCCTCTACTTGTAAATATGGGTACTGTGTTTGTGTTTCATCTCCCAGGTCTCTGTATGTCAGGGGGCTGCTTTTTCTTCCCCCACCCCAGACATTTTACACTTAGGACAAAAATATGCAGTTTTCTGTAACAGAAAAGATGCCACCAATTTTTTTCCTGTCCCAGGCCCAAGCAGATGCTTGTGTTTGGTCCATTTTGCTATTTCCCTCTCAACTTTCATTCATTTACAAGCCTTTCTGTCAATTAATGCTCATTTACGGACCATATTTCCTACCTTTCCCCCAACCCCCTTCAGAACGTCTGTCAGAGTCTGATCTGGAAGTCCAATGTGAAAAAAACAATCGCAGTGATGGGAGGCAAATTTGGCGACTCAACTGCTCTGCAGGGATGTGGGAAAATAGCGTGGAATACAACTGGGCCTCAACACGCAATACTGAAATCCTCGCCTCCAGGATTTATCTCCTTGTCCAGCGCAACCCATCAGATGATCTGAACCTCACCTGCAGAGCAACGAACCCTGTAGGTAGCACATCCAAGACAATCTCTGTAAAGCAGGCCTGTGAAGGTACTGATCTGTTCTTTCTTTGCAGAGTGAATATTGTCACATGCCTTTATTTCCACAATACATGATTCTTGGTGAAAGTCAAATCAGGGCTGGCAGGCAGAATAGGAGGAACTCCATATGGTCTCCCGGTTAGGATTCCCTGGCCTCTCCTTCTCCCTCCAGTCCAGGAGCTAGGCTAGGGTTGCCAGATCCCTCTTTGCCACCAGCGGGAGGTTTTTGGGGTGGAGCCTGAGGAGGGAGGAGTTTAGGGAGGGACTTCAATGCCATAGAGTCCAATTGCCAAAGCGGCTGTTTTCTCCAGGAGAGCTGACCTCTATCGGCTGGAGATCAGTTGCAATTGCAGGAGATCTCCAGCTACTACCTGGAGGTTGGCAATCCTAGGCTAGACCTTGTAGACAGTCAAGAGTCAGGGCTAATGGGATTTCCCCTTGGGACTGGGCACACCCTGCCCAAATCCCCCTGGCCTCTTCTAAAGGAGTTTGCTTCCTGCCTGCTCAGACCTAGTGAGGCTGGGACTGTGTGTTCCCTTTTCCACCCCACCAGGTGCTCTCCCCTGGATCTGGCCTCCCCTGTATCAGGCTGGGTCCCACCCTGCCTCCTTTGCTGTTGGCCCGCCTTGGGATCCTTCAGGCCTGGTTGAGCCTTGGCATTTTGGAAGCAGCTCCCTTGGCTGGGCAGCCTCTAACCAATTTGGTATGTGTGGGGATTGACGAGCACTTGGTGGTACTCTTTAAAATGCGTTTAGCCATATTCTGTCCATTAAATGATGCACAAATCGACGTACATACACAAAGCCCAATAATGCCAATTAAATGGACACTTTCATTGTTTCTTAAACACTCTTATAATGTCTGCATTTTGAGGGTTTTGGCACAAAATTGTGCATTTTAACTAGAAAACATTTTGAATTTGCAATAATATTTGTAAAACAGAACACTAAAAGCAGAAATCCCCAACAGCCTCAACGTTCCAGTAATGAAAGAACTTTATGAAACGTAGTTATTACTTTACAAAATTCAACTGCCCCCAGCTCAGAAAAACTTTGAAAGATCCAAACTGTAGGTATAGTTTCAAATTTCTCATTACTATATTTTTTCAGCTAAAAATCCTCATTTCCATTTTGCTTCTCTTTTGCATAAACTGACCTTGTGATTCTTTAATTTTACCCCATTTCTGTACTGAACTTTTCCCATAAAAGGTATGTTTTGTTCAAACATGATATGTGCTTCAATATATCAACATGACCCATTGTATGGATATTACATCATTAAATGATGTGCATTGTACGTATATATGCCATATATTTGTAGATACAAACAGTATGTTATGCATTAACAATAAAAATCAATCTCCAAAAACGGTGGAGGAAAAAAGTATAAAGGTTGGTAGAGGGAAAATACCACCCACTGAAAGAAAATAACAGCCCTCGATCCAGTTTTTGCCATGACTCAAACATGTTATTTCTCTTTCAAGCTATCATCACGGACTCCCCCAGTGGCCAATCGTCACATACACTCATTGGAGTTACAATTGCAGCCTTGATTTTGGCAAAAGTGGTCATCAGCTCCTGTATTATGGCAAAGTGGCCGTCTTTCTCCAAGTAAAGAGAGATCCAAGAGAGGCTGGTGCCTGATGCTCAAGTGTGGGAAGAGAGAGACATCGGTTTGATACCTTTGAATCAACCTACCCCAGGGGTCCCCAGTGGGGTGCTCATGGGAGCCATGGTGCCCGCCAATAACTTTTCTGGCACCCACCAACTGTTTTTAGGAAGTGGGCGGGGCCAGACAGGGTTTTGCCCAGCAAGGATACTAGTCATGATGCATGTCTGTTCTCTCCAGGATCAGAGGAGCATGCCGAATATATTAGGTGCTGTGGAACGCAGGCAGGATGGTGCTGCTGCAGTCGTCTTGTTTGGGGGCTTCCTAGAGGCACATGGTTGGCTGCTGTGTGATCAGACTGCTGGAACTGATGGGCCGTGGTCTGATCCAGCATGGCTTTTCTTATGTTCTTATGGCTTCTGATTGACCATTGGATATTTGTTTGGCTCTGCAGCTTAAAAAAATGTTGCTTTGGTAGCAATTGGCACCGCAGCACAAGAATCCACACTGTGTTACTGAGGTTAAGCTGGGCAATTATTTTGTGGCAGCCATTTTGTCACTGTACCCACCATGTCATGTCACAATTCCAAGTGCGCCCACAGGCTCAAAAAGTTTGGGGATCCCTGACCCACTCCATTTTCATCCCAGCCAAGTATCTCAGAAGTTGCTTATAGTTGGGCTTTGAAAGCCCCATTCATCTCTGGCAGCCTTCCTAAGAACATGCTCTGGGAAAACAGAAACACTCAGGGCCTGTTATAGTCAGAATACATCTAATGCATGAACCCCAAAGTTCAAATGTTTTAAAATGTTTACTTTGAGGAGCTTTTGATGAAGAGGACATGGATGATACCGGATGAATCTGCATGGAAGACAAAGAGATCTACAAACCTAATCCTGTTGCATTGTTTATTGAATGTCTCATCCTGTCAACTGTATTGACTCATTCTGTGTAACCCACCTTGAGTCCAAGTGACAAAGGTGGACTGTAAATAAGCTAAATAAAATAAAATGAGTTGAAAAAAATGTGATGTCACCCATCAGCTACTCATGAAGGTGGGAGCTGAAATGTGTAATAAGATGATTTCTAAAACTGGATAATCTCAGGGCTGTGTGATTGATATGGCAGGCATGATGGGGCCCATGACATTGGCGACCTCTATCATAAATGCCAAAGTCATGATACTGGGCTGACCTGATGTCATTTGACTGTGGTTATGCTCTTCCTCGGACAGAAAAAATCTCCTCAGTTAAGCTTCCCTTGATTCTCCTTGACATTTGTTCCACTCCAGAAAACAGACACCCTCTTAGTAAACCTTGTCTGTGTTTCATATTAAGATGAAAGATAAACTTAGGGAATAGATAAAAATTATGTCTTCTCTGGCATGAGGACAAGAACTCTCCTTGTTTGGTTGGCTTCACTTTATTCAGACTTTGGCTGATTTCAAGGGCCGGTTTGCATGACCCTTTCTGTAGGGCACAGATCCCCTATGTGGCACCCATGGGAGCCATGGTGCCTGTTGATATGTCTCCTGGGGCCCATTGGCCTCTTCTCCAAAAGCAGAACACCAATTCTGTCTTTCCTCCACCTCACAGGAGTAGGAGGCACTTCAGAAGACCCCCGGAGGCATCATCTTAGGGTTTTCAGGGAATGTCAATTTGGAAACAGCTATAATTCCATTATAGAAGGAATTTCCCATCAAACTATGCCTTCCTGCTGTATCTATCACTCTTCAAAACCATTTTAGTCAAAATTGGAGTAAACAATTAAATTATCACCTCCAGCTTGGAGAAGAGGTGTACAATGCTGGTTACTTTAGGTGTTATTGACACAATCTGATTCACTTCTTGGTGCCCTCATTATTGTCCTTGCTTCTGTTGTTATATTTTTATCCCATTTCCTCTGGACAGTTACATTTTCCTTACTGGCATGTGGGAGACCTTTTGATTCAAAATATCATTCCAGCAGGAAATGGTCGCTGGTTAATATATCAGCTACCCGTAATTTTATTGAGGGCAATACATTGTGCAAAAAAAGAAGAAGGGATTTCCCAACATTTTGTGATTGGCCCATCTGCCGTAGCAGCCATTTTGTGGTGGCACCCATTATTCTCAAAATTCCCGGAAATGACCACTGGTTCACGAAAGTTGGGGACCCTTGCTGTAGGGGTTTTGCATTCTCTGAGTGTGGTCTGGAAAACGGTTGTACCCTAGGGGTGCCACATCTCCCACTATGGAAGGAGACCTCCTGCCTGCAACCCCTGCTGCTCAAGGCTGCTCTGTCGGCTGGCAAGAGAAAATTAAAGTTAAAAATTGCTGTGGGTGTGACACCATTACATCATTTCTGGGTAAAACCCAGAGGTGACATCATGGCTCCTTAGGAATCGCCAGACTCTAGTCTCCAGCAATTCCTAAAGAGGCATGATGTCACTTCCGGGGTTTTCCCAGAATGACATAACACTGTTGCGCTGATGGTGCCCCCACATGTCCCTGCCCCCCCCAAACTCTTGCCAGCTGCCAGCCTCTACCACAGGGAGGCTCAGAAGGCAGTCACAGGGGATGCCCCACCCCAACTTCCCACTGCCCACTGCTGCTTGGAGAGGCAGCGGGAGATAAATTAACATTTTAAATTAATTTTAAAAATTTTAAACTCACTGGCATCATAAGCGCGATATTACTTCCAGGTACTACCCAGAAGTGATTCTAGGAATTGCCAGAAACTCTATGGCAAAACTAGAAAGTTTCTGGCAATTCCTAGAGCTACTCATAGTCACTTCTAGGTTGCTCCCAGAGATGATGTCATCACACTTGTAACACTGCTCCCCCTCCTATCAGTTGTCAGGCTGAGCCTGGCAATCCTAACAGTGGCAACCCTATTGTACTCACTCTCTAGGGTTGCCAACCTCCAGGTTGTGGCTGGAGATCTCCCGCTATACTGATCTCCAGGCGACAAAGATCAGTTCCCCTGGAGAAAATGGCTGCTTTGGAAGGTGGACTTTAGGGCATTATGCCCATTGAATTCCCTCCCATCCCCAAACTCTGCCCTCCTCAGGCTCCACCCCCAAAATCTCCAGGTATTTCCCAACCCGGAGCTGGCAACCCTATCATTCTCCTTGGTCATAAGAAAAACCTTGCTAACTCAGGTCAAAAGCCTATCTGGGGCAACAAACTGATTCCCGTAGGAATCAACCAGATTGTTCTGAGAAGCTACAAGGACAGCATAAAGTAAACACCCTTCCGTACTTGGTTGCCCTCTAGCAACTAGCACACTGAGCTACAATGCCTCTATACATGGAGGTACCTGGAGGCCTATTATAAAGGTCAGCTATATACATACCATTGGGGCAACAATGATCAATTCCTCTCTGAGCAGCAATTCCAGATGCCAGCAGACCAAGCAATGCACATTTGGTACTAATTGTGGGTTTTTTTAGTGTTCCTTGCTGAGCCTGCAGTTTTGCTTTCTCTCTCCCTTTCCAGCCTCAAGCGTCTCGCCCACGAGGACACCCTCCCCTCCGACCCAGAGTGATCTCATGTGCTAAGCACAGAGTCTGGCTAGGTCAGAATCAGGCTGGGAGCCATCCAGGCTGCTAGCAAGTTGAATTCAGGGAAGGAGGAGCAGCGGTCTGTTGGGAGCAGGGGAGGGGGGCAGGATGCTGCCACGTCTTTATAGCTCTGTGGGTATATACATATCCATGTGGATTTTTAAACAATCTACAGAAAGCAAAACATGGTCATTTCAAGACAGTGCTGTCCTTTATTCCAGAACTCTTCATATTGTTTTAAAAGCATTTATGCCCACTTATCTTTGACTAACGTGGTGTCAAGGAGGTCCGGCCTGCTCTCCAGCAAACCGGTTCCTCCTTGGGTCAAAAGTTGCCAAATGTTTCCCTAAGGAAACCCAAACTTCCCCACTGGGCTTCAGGATTCCCCCTAAAGCACAATGTGGGTAGACTCCGCTACCTTGTCGAGGAGACTCGGTCTGCTCTCCAGCAGGCCGACTCCTCTCTAGTTCAAAGTCACTAAATGTTTCCCTAAGGAAACCCAAATCCCTTACTGAGCCCCAGGATTCCCCCTTTGAGCGCAGTAGAGGTATATCGCCACCAGCTCTCAATTCCAAAAGGCTGGCTTTCCCAGGGATGAGCTGAGAGCTACCCTTCCCCAACCAGTTTCCCAAAAGTCAAAACAAGCACAAACCGTCCCTGCAGAGTAGAGCTTCTGCCAGGGGAGGCTTATTGCCACAAAACACTAGGGTAGGTGGTTTCTCACACACACACACACTCAGGCACTTGGATTTAGCCCTGAGACCCAAAAAAGGTTTCTCAGACTTCAATATAAAGTCTATAAGTTTATTTAATAAAATGTGCTCGTTACAGAAAGGAAATTATTTGTGAGGCAGATAGCATAAAAACAAGAAAACCTTTAGCAATCTCTAACTTCACAGTAGTTCTTTAAGTTTCAGGCAAATAGGCAAAGTTTCCAAGAGAGTAACAAATACTTTAGTTGATTATAGTTACCAGAGTTCAAAACCAAGGTTTTGTTCCTGACGCGCAGAGTGTCAGTCCTTCATGGTTTTCCTGAAAGGGATCAGAGAGGTGATGAACGCCTCGGGACATGGCCGGCATGTCCCCCAAAGGCTCCATGAAAAACTATATCAGAAGAAGTTTATTCTTATACCTTCCGAATTCGTCAGCTGGTGATCAAGCAGCCAATGAATTCCTCAGGAAAACAACAAACCAATTTCATATATGTCATGTCACTAGCCAACTCTTTGAAGACAAGGGATAAATTGCATTCCTGCAGTAAATGCAAATGATCAGGAGACCCCAAGAGTCAGCGAGGGCTAAGGTGTGACAGGATGTATCACCTTGGAGACAGATGGGCCATCAGTGAGCAAGCTTCAAAGGGAAGGGGGTTTGAGAGAGTTCCTTCCCCCCGCTCTCACAGACTACAAACGGAGCTTTGAAATGCATTTGCTAGGGGTAACTAGGCCGCAGCCTGAATTAAAGTTTGAGCCAATGTTGTGCAGTATTGTAGCAAAAGGAAATGCAGGGTGTATTTCCTTTACATCTTTCCCCTTGGGGAGATGAAACTACAGAAGCAAGCTGAGTTTCATCTTAAGGAAGGCTTAATCTACCACAGTCAAGTAAAACCACATAACATCTAAATTGGAACATAAGCTATTATCAAAACACATATGAGGCATATAGGCCTTAGAGCAACACATACACTCATGGCATCATACTGATACAGACAAATCACATACAGAAAGCAAAACAAGGGTAAACAGCAGAATCATGACTGTATACTCAAAATATCATAACACAGTACAAAAGGGAAAACAAGATTAAAACCTCTTAGCTTACAAAATAACTCAGAGCTCTCACAAAACACGACCTTAAGGTAACAGGACCAGGAAGAGTGTCAGAAACTTTATTAAAATACTGCTTTGGTCCTTCAGCAACTCCATCCGTCAGTTGAGCTAATCCATGGCACAGCACAGGCAAGTTGTCAGCAGCCATCAGCTTATCAGGTTGCCCAGAATTCATGCAGGGTTGAGTCAAACCCTCATCATTAGGAGTCCAAGCCACACTAGAACGCAAGGGGGAATTGGCAGGTTTATGGGGCCCCATGTCCCCCTTCCTTTCCCCTCCCTCAGCCTTCGTTGTCCCCTGTTGGGTTGGCACTTCGCAGGGTTGTGTGTTTACAGGCAAGGCCTCCCCAGCAATAGTTACATGATTAATCCTTGCAGTTCTCCCAAACCGATCGGGATTTACTGCCCCAAATTGTTCCACCATCACATTCAGCCTAGCAGCTAATATCTCCGGATCTAGCCCCATCTCCTCTGACTCTCCAGGCGGTTGGCAAGCAGAGGATATTTCTAGCATCCTAGGGATTTGCCCATAGCATCGTTCCAGGGGATTTACAGGGTTTTTTAGCTGCAAAGAATCTATCGGCTTCTCATGCCCCTTAAGTGTATCATTTGCATCTGTAAGGGAAGAATGTACAGGGCCCTCTGGCCGCAAGGCCGGTTTCACTGTCAAGACTGGGAAAGAAGGATCCCCCGCTCCTTTTCTTTCAACCACAACATCAGCATTTGCAAGGGAAGAGTTCACACCAGTCTCTGCTGTAGGAGAAGAGCTGGCTGTCAGCACCGGAGAGGAATTTCTCCCCTCCACCTCCGTTATTTTTCCCCTTCCCACAGGGTTACATGCCCTCCCAACCGTCGTATCATTCCCCTTCAACTCACAACCAAAATCAATAAACGCCATCCGCACAGTCTCTAAGTCTCTAGATGTCCCAGCAGGCGCAGTTTCTGGCAGCTGTTTCCCGGCAGGCCGCTGTCTCGCTGGGTCGCTTGAAGCCGTCGCCCTGCTCTCTGTAGCGATCTCAGCTTCCCAATCTCCCACCGCAGGTTGTTGACTGGGTTCAATCAGACGCATCCTTGGAGCAGGAGTGGGGGGTGTAGATTTCCTCCCCTCCCGTTCCTGCATGACAGGGCAGTCAAGTTTCTTGTGCCCCCTCTGTTTACAAACGAAGCACAGGCCGGATTCCACAGAGACGCGAGGGTTAACTGCTCTCACAGGGGAGATCGCCGCTGCTTTCCTATCTCCCTTTCCCATCTTACTCTGCTCGTGCACGGGGCTGCGGGTGGGAATTCCAAGTTGTCCAAACTCCTTTTGTCGGTGCATCCACATCTGATTGGCCAAATTGGCAGCCTCTGTTAAAGTCACTGGATTCCTATCCTTCACCAAGGCTGCTAGCTCTCCCGGCAGCAAGCGAAAAAATTGCTCCAGAAGAATTAACTCCGTAAGTCCCTGGAATGTTTTCACATTTTCAGCATTTATCCAGTGCTGAAAGTTACGGGATAACCGCGAGGCCATGGCTGGGAAAGTGTCTGTTGTGGACTGGTCTATTTTCCTGAAAGCTTGGCGGTAGGCCTCGGCAGACAGGGCAAAATGTTGCTGTGCAAGCCTCTTGAAACGGGTATAGTCCTGCATTTCGTGGGGGGGCAAATTACCCATGAGGTCGAGGAGACTCCCAGAGACTTGACCCCTCAAAACCCTCATCCAATATAGGTATACAAAAATCCAGGCAAAAATCCTCAAAGAGGGAGAAATATGCGAGGAGGTCGTTTCCCTCTTTGTACGGCGGTAGCAAAGATTTGTTGGCTCTCCAAGTTGCAAGAGAGTCCCTCTGGGATCGGGCCCGGTAAGGAGAAAAATCCTCGTCTTCATCCGAAGTGTAGTAGTCTCTCCTTCCCCTCCTCCCTCGCTGTGGGCGCCTCGGGGGCTCAGAGTCTTCCCTCCCGCTGTCAAGGCCGCCCCTCCGCCAGTCTCGGTGCCGCTCTGGGAAAGGCGTTCTACTGCTGGGGTTCCCCCCCGCCCTTCTGTATTCCAGGGGGTAAGATCGCTCTCGGTCGAGGCGAGGGGAATACTCCCTCTCCTCTTCCCTCCAAACATAGTCTCTCTGGCTGGGCCGCCCCCTCTCTTCTACATCCCTGGGCTGGGCTATTGGGGAATGGGCTCGGTCTTTCCCTTCTCTCCCCTTCCCAATCTCACCAGAGTAGATATCAGCGCGTTGAATCGCCAGGCTTGATTTCCCTGGCACACCATATTTCCTCTTCCAGCTGTCTTTCTCCTGCTCCCGGGGTTGGGTTACAGGGGAATCTGCTCGGAAAGTCCTTTCCTCCCCCCTCCCATTCTCACCGGGGTAGTCAGCTGGGCTGTAATGGGTCAGCTTCTGTTTCCGAGGCTGCTCCCATTCGCGTTCCCAGTTTGATCGCATTTCCAGCCATAGGTCTTCGTCTTGCCTCTGTCGGAGCCGGGGTTCCTCCATCAGCATCTCTGAGTGCCGCTCGCTGGCCAGAGGGTCAGGGCTCCCGGCCCTCAAGGTATCAGAGAAGAGGGCAAAGGTGCTGGGCAGAGTTTGCTCACCAATGTTGTTATCGGCATTCAAACGCAGTCACCTCTCCTTCCAGCGGCTTGCCCACTCTTCCTTCGGGTAAGTCCAAATGGTGGGTTCGGCCACCGTTTCTTCCAAAAGGCCAGCCTGGTCAACCGTCTCGAGGTTGCTTTCCTCCTGGCTCTCAAACGACAGCCTGCCTATTGCCTTTGCTGTCCTAACTCAAACTTCCAAAAATAACAAAACTTGCTAGGTGCCCCACTCTGCAACCTAAGCACAAAATTGATTTAAGGAAACCTTTCAGGGTCCCAATTCAGATCCCACCGCTGCCACCATGTCAAGGAGGTCCGGCCTGCTCTCCAGCAAACCGGTTCCTCCTTGGGTCAAAAGTTGCCAAATGTTTCCCTAAGGAAACCCAAACTTCCCCACTGGGCTTCAGGATTCCCCCTAAAGCACAATGTGGGTAGACTCCGCTACCTTGTCGAGGAGACTCGGTCTGCTCTCCAGCAGGCCGACTCCTCTCTAGTTCAAAGTCACTAAATGTTTCCCTAAGGAAACCCAAATCCCTTACTGAGCCCCAGGATTCCCCCTTTGAGCGCAGTACAGGTATATCGCCACCAGCTCTCAATTCCAAAAGGCTGGCTTTCCCAGGGATGAGCTGAGAGCTACCCTTCCCCAACCAGTTTCCCAAAAGTCAAAACAAGCACAAACCGTCCCTGCAGAGTAGAGCTTCTGCCAGGGGAGGCTTATTGCCACAAAACACTAGGGTAGGTGGTTTCTCACACACACACACACTCAGGCACTTGGATTTAGCCCTGAGACCCAAAAAAGGTTTCTCAGACTTCAATATAAAGTCTATAAGTTTATTTAATAAAATGTGCTCGTTACAGAAAGGAAATTATTTGTGAGGCAGATAGCATAAAAACAAGAAAACCTTTAGCAATCTCTAACTTCACAGTAGTTCTTTAAGTTTCAGGCAAATAGGCAAAGTTTCCAAGAGAGTAACAAATACTTTAGTTGATTATAGTTACCAGAGTTCAAAACCAAGGTTTTGTTCCTGACGCGCAGAGTGTCAGTCCTTCATGGTTTTCCTGAAAGGGATCAGAGAGGTGATGAACGCCTCGGGACATGGCCGGCATGTCCCCCAAAGGCTCCATGAAAAACTATATCAGAAGAAGTTTATTCTTATACCTTCCGAATTCGTCAGCTGGTGATCAAGCAGCCAATGAATTCCTCAGGAAAACAACAAACCAATTTCATATATGTCATGTCACTAGCCAACTCTTTGAAGACAAGGGATAAATTGCATTCCTGCAGTAAATGCAAATGATCAGGAGACCCCAAGAGTCAGCGAGGGCTAAGGTGTGACAGGATGTATCACCTTGGAGACAGATGGGCCATCAGTGAGCAAGCTTCAAAGGGAAGGGGGTTTGAGAGAGTTCCTTCCCCCCGCTCTCACAGACTACAAACGGAGCTTTGAAATGCATTTGCTAGGGGTAACTAGGCCGCAGCCTGAATTAAAGTTTGAGCCAATGTTGTGCAGTATTGTAGCAAAAGGAAATGCAGGGTGTATTTCCTTTACACGTGGGTCCACAAAGTAGCATGAAAAAATTTAGCAAGCAAAAATCATAGCAAAATAAAACAGTCCACCAAGGTCTATTATAAGTTTACCTGTTGTACAAGGCATGTTCTGCTAGGGTTGCCAACCTCCACGTACTAGCTGGAGATCTGCTATGACAACTGATCTCCAGCGGATAGAGAGAAGTTCACCTGGAGATAGGGTTGTCAACCTCCAGGGGGTGTCTATTACAACTGATCTCCCGCTGAGCGGTGGTCATGTGGTGATTTTCTTGTTGCCCATTCGCTCGACTGGCATTAGCCATCTTAAAAGTGTATTTCGCAGGCGAACACAAAATGGTCCCTGATCACGTGCGGAAGAATTTTCGACCTCAGTATTTAGTGAATTGAACCTGAAATGTGATAGTGTGTAAAACATGAAAGAAAGCACAAAAATGACAGTCAAATGCAACATCCTGTGAAACAAAACTGCATGATTCACAATCACGACAACTAATACTCTCAGCAAAGTATCGCTAAAAAAGTTGAAAATAGCAAGCAAGATTCTCTAATCTCCAATAAGGCTCTTCTTAGCGAATTATCGCTAGTGCAGCGAAAAGATTTTTTAAAAAATTATTGGGGGGAACCCCAGTACATGGGAAAACTACAAAAAGGAAAAATTATACTTGCAGCAGGAAATAATTCAGTACTCCATAATCTTCAGCATGTGTTAAAAGCACATTACTACTTTCAATTTGTTAACATGTGCTTAGCGTTCTATTGCTAATTTGTGTGCGTTTTTTTTTTAAAGGGGGAAGGGATGGGGTGGGAAAGGGGGAACAGGGAAAGGAGGGGCATTACATCAGTAGGGGGAATGTTAGGGGAAAGTTTGATGGGTGTGGAGGGCCAGCTATGGGTGGCAAAGAAAAAAAGAGGCACCCTGAGTGATGCTGACTCAGAATTGACATTTTAAAAAATTGGCATTTCAGCACTTCCCCCAAAAAGATAAAAAAGCGAACAGTAATTGAACCAATCACCAAAGGTGTGGGAAAACATGTGTGGGGACCAAACCCCCCCCCCAACAAAAAGAGCAAAGAACCAAGGAAAAACACGCGTAAGCAAAAGCCCTGTGTTTTGATACCATCGGGGAGAGGTCTGGCTAGGTCTTCTTTATTCTTCCCAGATTGATCCCAGGCAATAAGGGATCATGTAACAAGGATGAGGCCGAATTTTCCAGGTTTGTCAGATTGATTCAGATATCTCCATTCTGATTTTGCTTCACCTGTGAGAAATCAACTTGCGAATCTTCATTTTACACTGCTTTGCTGCTTCCTCCTACAGAATCCTACTCATTAAAATGCACACACAGGTTGATGTCTCTTTGTGCATAAATTGCATACAAATGGCATACCGATCGTGCCAAAGCGGCGCGCAGAGGGCATAAAAGTAATGAAAGTGTTATCAAAAACAGCAATGAAAATGAGGACAAGGCCAGCTCTATAATAAGGTTAAATGAAGTTCTGGCCTCAAGCGGCTGATTTGGAGGGCAGCAGCAGACAATCCTGGAAGTCTTTGGAGAGCTTTATCGAGCATGGGCGGCTTGTCATGCTTTATTTAAAGGCTTCTGGGGAATGAAGGGGAGGGGTTTTAGTGCTTCCTGTTGAGGCAGCAGGGCATCACCATACCCTGAGGCGGGGCAGCTACCAGAGCTTCTGGTGGGGCCCACTGCTGCTGACCCCCACTCACGCACCTCCCCGCCCCCTCTCCCCATGCCCTTCCCCATCTGTTTGCTTGAAGTGCTTGGCCACCAGTGGTAACCATGGCAGCAACACTCCCAGCTCGATGCATCGGCCAGTTCAGTTGGCGAAAGGGGGTGCAGGGAACTGAGCATGGGCAGTGGGAGGTCTTGCGAGCCGAAGAAGGATGCACAGGCAGGTGGGAGCATCTA
Source organism: Euleptes europaea (assembly GCF_029931775.1). Classification (NCBI taxonomy): domain Eukaryota; kingdom Metazoa; phylum Chordata; class Lepidosauria; order Squamata; family Sphaerodactylidae; genus Euleptes; species Euleptes europaea. Next base: position 84,579,996 of record NC_079318.1, read on the forward strand.
TGTGTACAGTTCTGGAGGCCTCACTTCAAAAAGGATGTGGACAGAATCGAGCGGGTGAAGAGGAGAGTGAGGAGGATGATCAGGGGCCTGGAGACCAAGGCTGAGGGACTTGGGAATGTTTAGTCTGGAGAAGAGGTGGTTGAAGGAGGACATGATTGCTCCCTTTAAGTCTATGAAGGGCTGTCACTTAGAGGAGGGCAGGGGGCTGTTCCTATTGGCAGCAGAGGATAGGACTCGCAATAATGGGTTTAAATTGCAGGCGGAAAGGCACTGGCTGGATACTAGGAAAAATTTTTTTTACAGTAAGAGTTCTTCGGCAGTGGAATCAGCTCCCTAGGGAGGTGGTGAGCTCCCCCTCGCTGGCAGTCTTTAAGCAGAGGCTGGACAAGCACTTGTCAGAGCTGCTCTAGGCTGATCCTGCATTAAACAGGGGGTTGGACTAGATGGCCCGTACGGCCCCTTCCAACTCTATGATTCTATGAAGAAGAGAGGTAGAAAGGTAGGCATGGGGTGCTTGGTGATGGGCAGATGGGGTGGGGGTGGGCTGAGCACTGACTGGCTATAGCCCCCAAAACCCATAACTGGCCCCGGGTGAGAGGCCACTGGGGGCAGCCAGAGGGCATCAATAAATGAGACTCTGCTGAATGACATACACTGAAACTGGTAATAATGACAACATGTGAAATAAATAAAAAAATAGCCACTATTGGCCCGTGAATGCACTAGCAACTTACCTCGCAATTTAAATGTGTCCAGTACACAAGCATCCAACACGACTTAAAATTTCTGTTCCCACCGCGATGCCTCTCTCCACTGTATTAGATAAAATTCGTATGTTTTCCCCTCGCACTCCCCGATTTAGAGCGTATATTTTGGAAGAGAAACGGGGGCAGCGCTTCCGTCATCACAGTAATGACCGCCGTCAAATTCCCACGCATGCGCGGCAACATTCACGCGCCAGCTCGAAGGAGCATTGTGATTGGCTGAGGTGGTAGACTGCCGCGCATGCCCACTTGGTGCTTCAAACAAGGATGGCGATTGGTCCAGAGTCAGCGCCAGGATAAATTAAGGAAAATTCGAGGGGGACTTCATAACGGTTGCAGAAAAGCCAGTTTAAAAAATGGCGGCGAAAAAGGGGACAAACAAAACCTCCTGCAGGGAAGGAGTTTTATTTTGGCAAAGCGAAACTTGCTGCCATCCCACCCCCCACATCCGCCTTTGCCTAAGCGGTCAAAAATAAAGAGATGTTGCACATCGCCTCCAACAAACCCTCCCGATCAAATGACATGACGTGGGCATAAGCGCAAGCCGCAGACGTTCCATTTATTTTGAGCAGAGGAAAGATGACACAACCTCATGGCGTTTCGTGCAAGCAATGAAAAAAATTCCCTTTGCACTTGATGAGGCGGTAGCAAACTTGCGGCTGCTCGCCCAAACAGTTGCGCTTTTCTGCAAAGCGGAAAAAGGGGGGAAACGAGTGTGGGCAGTTAGGGAGGTGTGGGAGGAGTGGGGGGTGGACTGGCTGCAGGAAATGGAGTGAAGACAGATTTTCTGTTCGCACTTTAAGGCTGCGGGCAAGGAAAACGTTTCATTTCTATTAATTCGCTGTATAAGCGGATGCTCTTAACGCGGAGAAATTGTGCTCTGGAGACGTCTCCGAAATCCTTCGGTTGAGATGAAGTGCGAACATGCAAGGAAAGCCCGAAGAAATTGGAGCTTCAAACGCGAAGTGCGGACATGGTCTTGGTTTATCCCCAGTGATAATGTCATAGTGTTATCTAGTAGGGTTGCCAGCTCCGGGTTGGGAAATACGTGGAGATTTTGGGGGTGGAGCCTGAGGAGGGTGCGGTTTGGGGAGGGGAGGAACGTCAGTGGGGTGTAAGGCCATAGCATCCACCTTCCAAAGCAGCCATTTTCTCCAGGTGAGCTGATCTCTATTACCTGTAGATCAGTTGTAATCCCAGGAGACCACCAACCATCACCTGGATGTTGACTGACAACCCTGTTATGTCACTAACCTGATTCGGGGATATCTCCAAGGGCAAACAAAGCTGATTGCTAGCAGGGCCACATCACCTGATAGACTAGTCACACGGGTAAACCCAACCGTTTGGGCATCACAAAGAACTTTAATAAAGTTAAGAATATTTTCCAGAACATTTAAAATTCCGTCTGTCCTTCTTCCACCGGGCACCCCCTGATTTGACAGGAACACAAGTTAGTACTGCAGAATTGGGTGCATTTTAATGCCCCCTGACAAGTGGAAGCACTACATTTTGCGAAACAAACTGTTACGTGGCCTAATGAAATCCAGATGCAGCCACTGTCTCTGGATGAATAATGAAGCCAAGCTTTTCATTCTTGTTGGAAAGAGTGCCGTATGCTGGGCATTGGGGGGAAAGCGGCCAAAAGGGACTTTGTGGAATTGGAAAGATCTGGGAACACGTCTAAACCACACATTTTATTTCTTTTGAGGGTTGCAAATAGAATTAAGTCACTTCTGCCATTCTAAAAAAAGACTGGGGAAGAATTAGGCATGAATTACAGTAAAATGGATCATTAAGATCAATTGAAGCAGCCTGATTCTGAGTCAGACCTTTGGTCAATCAAGCCTAGCAGTAACTTTACAAAGACCTTCCCAACACAGGCTAGCTAACATCCTTTTAATGGAAATCATGGGGGTTAAATCTAGTACATGCATCATTTGAGATACATGCCTTACCACTGCACTATAGGGATATGGAAAAGTAACTTTCCCCTTCTTTGCCCTTCCTTGCCCTTTCTCTACCACTTAAGGAGAATCAAACCAGTGTACAATTGCCTTCCCTTCCTCTCCCCAAAACAGGCACCTTGTGAGGTAGGTGGGGCTGAGAGAGTTCAGTGAGAGCTGTGACTAGCCCAAGGTCACCCAGCAGGCTTCATGTGTAAGAGTGGGGAAACCAACCCGGTTCACCAGATTAGAGTCTGCCACTCATGTGGAGGAGTGGGGAATCAAACCCGGTTCTCCAGATTAGAGTCCGCCATTCTTAACCACTACACCACGCTGCCCTCAACTGTAGGCCTGGTGGAATAACTCCATTTTACAGGCCTTGTGGAATTAAATTTTGACTATATGGTAATGTCACCGAAAACAAAGTGGATTCCAAGACTGGGTAAGATTTCCTCGACTGGACATAGGGGTGATGTGAAGTTGTGAACTAATGGGATCACAGAGTGCCTGCCTTTATTTGGATGAAAGTTTTTTTTCCTCCCAGCTTTTCCCACAATCCCTGAAAAACTGCTGAAAGGTGATGCTTTTCAGCACCACCCCAAAAGTTTTGCAAAATATTTTTCCTTCTTTTGGCCCAGCCCTACCAATAGGAAGGCCATATGGTCATTATTACTTTGTTGAAATGCCCGTTTTATAGATTGGTTAAAAAGTGAGGTTGGGAGTGTACATACTGGCCTATGGTGAGGCAGGCGACGGAGTATTTCTGACGGGGCTTGGCGAGGGACGAAGCTTACTTAGCATTCTGGGCAGGTGCAACCGTCCACCCAAGGCTGCCACAATATCCTGTATTTGGCAAGAGCCGAATGGATTCTGCCCCTTTCTCCCCCACCCTTCCAGTACTAAATATTCATCAAGCAGTAGGCCAGCGTGGTGAAAACCACAGCGGCCTATTTAATTTTTTTTAACCTGCTCCAAACGGCAGCTTGGGAGGGAACCGGCAAGATAAACCTAAGGCAGGATTTCAAACGTTGCTTCCGTGGTGGAATCGACCAGTGGCAAAAGTGTGCTATATTTCGGCAGACCCTCACAAAGGAGTGTTGATTGACATGACAAAAGGGACCGCTCCCTTCGGCCGCCCACCGCTGACTTTTTGCCTAGAGTGTCAACCCCCCCCCCCACTGCCGCTCTTCCCACTTTGGGGGTGTCAAATGCGAGAGAGTTCTGTGAAGCAGTACACTACACCCACTCATGGCTCAAAAGCCATACTTAACGTTTGTCAAAAGGTTTGTGGTATGTTTTGGAGGTCATTGATTCATAGGGTTGCCGTAAGCAGGAAGCAACTTGACAGCACATAACACACTCATTAAAAGTGATTTTCCCCCTTTTTCTAGCAAGACTAGAAGAAGAAGAGTTGGTTTTTATATGCCAACTTTCTCCACCACTTAAGGAAGAATCAAACCGGCTTACAATCACCTTCCGTTCCCCGCAACAGACACCCTGTGAGATTGGTAGGGCTGAGAGAGTGTGACTAGCCCAAGGTCACCCAACTGGCTTAGGGTTGCCAGGTCCCTCTTCACCACCAGGGGGAGGTTTTTGAGGCAGAGCCTGAGGAGGGCGGGGTTTGGGGAGGGGAGGGACTTCAATGCCATAGAGTCCAATTGCCAAAGCAGCCATTTTCTCCAGGTGAACTGATCTCTATCAGCTGGAGATCAGTTATAATAGCAGGAGATCTCCAGCTAGTCCCTGGAGGCTGGCAACCCTAAGCTGGCTTCATGTGTAGGAGTGGGGAAACAAATCCAGTTCACCAGATTAGCCTCCGTTGCTCATGTGGAGGAGTGGGGAATCAAGCCCGGTTCTCCAGATCAGAGTCCACTGCTCCATACCACCACTCTTAACCACTACACCACGCTGCCTCTCGTACAGAAACTGCTAGAGGTATCAAATATCTCAGAGTAGCATGCTGACTAAAAGATTTAGCCAAGACTCAAGACAGCCTTGGTGTGAAACTCGCCTCTGTGCTAGGGTTGCCAACCTCCAGATGAGGCCTGGTTATCTCCTGGAATTAGAGCTGCTCTCCAGGTTATAGATAGGGTTGCCAGCTCCGGGTTGGGAAATACCTGGAGATTCTTGGGGTGGAGCCTGAGGAGGGAGGAGTTTGGGGATGGGAGGGGCTTCAATGGGATAGAAAGCCATAGAACCCACCTTCCAAAGCGGCCGTTTTCTCCAGGTGAACTGATCTCTGTCACCTGGAGATCAGTTGAAATAGCAGGAGACCTCCAGCTGCCACCTGGAGGTTGACAACCCTAGGTGAGGGAGATTGTTCCACCTGGTGCCTAGGACAGGGGCAGGCTGGGAGGGGAAAATGGCCCTGGAAAGGGTCACACCCCCCAAAAAAAGGAGAGAGAGAGAAAAAGCCATACGTAACTGACAAGGTATAGCATACGAATAATACGATTAAAAGAAACAACCACCAGTGTTCATTTGCCAGCGGTTTGTATGCTTGATGACTGATTTAACTCTGTGTGTTGGCTGTGGAGTCCAATTGCCAAAGCAGCCATTTTCTCCAGGGGATCTGATCTCTGTCACCTGGAGATCAGTATAGCGGGAGATCTCCAGCTAGCACTTGGAGGTTGGCAACCCTAGTTACAGAGATTAGTTCCCCTGGAAAAAAATGGCTGCTTTGGAGGGTGGACTCTATGACATTGTACCGTGCTGAGGCCTCTTCCCTCCCTAAACCTCCCCAAGCGCCACCCCAAATCTCCAGGAATTTCCCAACCTGGAGTTGGCAACCTTACCTCTGTCATTCACAGCCCTGGTAGATGACCTCAAGAATGCCACTTTTTCTTTCCCTGTACAGGGCTGTGGTGTGGATTATGGCAACGTAGAAGCCCTGTACAGATGTTCCATCATGTATACATTGAATAGACATAGGAGGGAGTAGGATTGTATCCTCTTGCCCTGTGTATTTAGCAGATTACTTTCAGAATCCCATAAATGAAGGCACAAGCCTTTATTTATGCACAAGCTAAGTAAGAGAACAAGCATGGTGTAGTGGTTAAGAGCAGTGGACTCTAATCTGAAGAACCAGGGTTTGATTCCCCACTCCTCCACATGAAGCCTGCTGGGTGACCTTGGGCCAGTCACAGTTCTCTCCAAACTCTCTCAACCCATGCAGAGGCAGGCAATGTCAAATCACCTCCAAACGTCTCTTGCTTTGAAGACCACAGGGGGTTGCCATAAGTCAGCTGTGACTTGACAGCAAAAAAGAAGAAGAAGTAAACTACAATTTAGGGCAGGGGAGGAGAACCTTTTTTCTGCCAAGGGCCATTTGGATATTTATAACATCATTCATGGGCCATATCTCCTTCAACCCCTGCCCCTTTAGCCCCTCCGTTGTCGCCACTTCCACCCCCAGCCCTCTTGTAGTACAGACAGAATATGTTTCTCCATGGCCCAGGTGGGAAAGGGTTAACATAGTTTCTTGGGCGGACCTAGCAGCTCCATAGCTAATGACTCTTCTGCAAGGGGGGAAAAAGGTTCCTTTTCTCAGCAAAGCAAACTCACATCCGTTCTTGTAGATTATCCTTGGGTGGGCTGGGTTAATGGGAAACCTAATGATAAGGAATTACTTCAAGAAATTTTCTTTCTGCCTTCCTCTTAAGCTACAGATCTATACAGCCACAATGGAATGTTTCCCAAATTTGAAATTTACCCAAGAGCTAGAAAATTAGTCTGATTTTGAGAATTTTGAAAATGGTTCAAATTCTTCTCTTGAAATCCTTTAGAAAGAAAAAAAGAAAAAGAAAAGCATTTAAGTACCTCTGCGCAAAAATGTGCTTGGATTTACAACACACTGAAGGTTCTTAAAACGTTGGTTCAGTGTGAATTAATTTTATTGCAAGCATATTAGGCATCAGCTTTCTAAATTCAATGCAACATTTCGTTAACTTTTTAGTAGTCAAACCCATTAAATTAACATTTGTAGTGAGGGAAATTTGAACAAGGATGCTGATATCAATTCAAATTTTTCTGTAAGAACATTTGCAAGGTTGGAGAATTTATTTGAGAATTCCACACACTAAAATCCTTATAGTGATTTGATCCTATGCAGATTTACTCAGCAGCAGCAGAAGGCACCCTCAAGTCACAACCCCATCCATGAGGCGTTTCAGGCAAGATTCAAGCTGAGGTGGTTGGTTTACCATTACCTTCCACCACACAGCATCCCCAAACTTCGTTGGTTGTCTCCCATCCAAATACCGACAGTGGCCTACCCTGATTAGCTTGCAAATTCTGACCAGCTTGGGCTAAGCTGGGCTATTCAGGCTGCTTACTCAGTAGAAAGCCTGCTGAGTTCAGTTGGGTGGATCTAGCCTCTCTGCTCAAGCCTCAAGAATCAAGCCTCAAGCCTCAGAAACTTCCCTCCACCTTAAATGGCTCAATGAAAGAGCCACTTAAGTTGGAGGAAGGCTCCCCCACTATTTTTTGCTGTGAAGTTTCAGCCAACTTTTGGCAGCCCCGTGGGGTTTTCAAGGCAAGAGACATTCAAAGGTCGTTTGCCATTGCCTGCCTCTCTGTGCAGTGACCCTGGTATTCCTTGGTGGTCTCCCATCCAAATACTAACCATGGCCAATCCTGCTCAGCTTATGAGATCTGATGGGATCGGGCTAGCCTCCCTTAGGCTGGGTTAAAAGCTTCAGACTTTGCTGAGCAGTGCAGCTGGATCCACGAAGGACACCCCTCTACATGGCTTAATCTTATACTAGGAGATTTACCAAGTAGAGAATTTGCTTGAGAATTCCACAAAGCAAACTATATATATTGATCCGCACTTTTGAAAGAAGATGTGAGTCAAGAGAATCTGCTAAAGAATCCCCTCCCCCAAAGTACCAGATCTATAGTGTAATCTTCTGTTTTTTGGAAACTCGCCAGTTTGCAAATCTGGCCGCTTCCCAAAGTGTAAAACCTTCCTATCAATTTTAATGTGCATCCTGACCCCTATGAATATTTACTTAGAAGCAAGTTCTGCTGAATTCATTGAGGTTTGCTTGCAACCCCGTGGGATTAAACAACTACTGGGCTTTTTTTTTTATTGGGCATGCATGAAATAAAAAATTGTTTTATGGGACAGTAACGTTCAGACATGAATGAGTATCCGTTGTATCAAAGACTAGTGAGCCAGCCTATAAAGAAATGGGCATCATTAAGCACCAAGTTTGGTGCAATGAAATAATAATTTAAAAAATTTCTACACCAATATTCTCCTCCCATATAGACCCCTCTTGGCAGACTGCTGGCTCTCCCTGTGTGTGTGTGTGAGTGAGTGTATGTATGCAATTGCCACCTGAATTAGAAAGCAGTGTAATTTCTTTTCCTTTAAGAGGGAGGGGGACTAGTGGGAGGGAAAAAGAGAGAAGAGAGAGGATTCCCCCCTCTCTTTCTGCATCAGGGAGCGATTGTCTTGCATGCTGCTCTTGGCTGGCTGCTTATTCTCTCCTTTCTTTCCTTTTGGAATAGCTGCAGTTCCGCTCTGCATTGCCCCACTGCAGAACCTATCCTTCTTCACTCCAAGAGGAAAAAGTTCTTGGTGTCACCTAAGAGTCCAACATCAGCAGCAAGCTTGGCATTAGCGAAAGATTCCTGCAGCCCTGCATCTTTCTTGCCGCCAGAAAGACTGGTAAGTGATAAAATTAGACTCTCTTTTCATTTATTGCGAAGTGATGCTCTTGGGCTATCCGGTTTCTTTGCGGAATCATACAGCAAGTAGCAAGTAGTGCCGCTGAATTAATATGGATTACTCCTTTTGTGGAAGAATTTGCTACTTTACAAAAAAAGAACCCCTCATCTAAACCTTCTTTGTTTTAAAAAGTGCATATATTTATTACATTTCCTCCAGCCAGTCAAAAATGTAAGGGCTACAGCTCTCATGGGAGTTCAGCATAAAATGGGATCTATTTCTTCATTTTATGATGCAATAATTATAATATTTTGCCAAAATGAAATGATATAGTGTAAATCGTGTAACCATAATAGAATACCTGGAAGTTCTGTGACTGCAGTTTTGGTTGCTTGCTGATCATATGTTTTCTGCAAGGGCATAACCTTCATTTTAGGATTATTTCCTTTTTTGGGGTGGTGGTGGAATCTATCAACATGCAAGTTTGAAAATCAATCGGTTGTCTTAGCGTTCTCCTCCCTTCCTGAGCCACTTCCAACTCTCTCTCTGTGATATAGGAGAAGCGTTTGAACGATCCCATAAGAATTGCCTCAGCCATCAGAGATGCTCTGAGTTATACTGCCTCTGACCATAGAGGTTCCATTTAGTTATCATATGCTTGATTTTTCCCAGTCAATGAGATTCTGTAGGTATCACTTCCTTCTCTATAAATCATACCCAAATCTTTATTATTATTTTTCTCTGTAAGCTCTAAATCTGTAATAAAGAATGTTGAAAAAACACAAGTTAGGAGAAATTGCTTGATAATTATCACACAACTTCACTTCCAAAATGAGGGCTATACCTTGGCCTTCATGCTCTGTTTGTTGTCCCTCCAACACAGCTGGTTGACAACTATATGAAACAGGATGCTGGACTAGGGGAGGGGCTGTGGCTTGGCATACAGAAGGTCCCAGGTTCAATTCCCGGCATCTCCAGTTAAAGGACTAGGCAAGTAGGTGATGAGAAACACCTTTGCCTGAGACCCTGGAGAGCCGCTGCGGTCTGAGTAAACCATACTGTCTTTGATGGACCAAGGGTATAAGGCAGCTTCATGTGTTTCACGTGACCATTTAAGTCTGACCCAGCAGGGCTCTTCTAGTGTTCATGTGTTCTTCAAATTCAGTTTTTTGGCTGTAGAATTTCTCATGGAACCAAAGAGTTGGAAGGAACTCTTACTGGGTCAGTTTATGGTGGAAAACAATAATCCAATTCAGTTGTGTAACATTGCCCATGGGATTACAGAATCTAAAGCTTTTCATCTCTGCTGTCAGGTGGACACATAAGACTGCTGGCAAAGTGGTGGACCTGGGTTACCTTTCTACAGCCTGCTCAGTGGTGGGCTTCCTGGGCTGCCCAGGGTGGCCTCAGTGTACCACTCTGTAAAATGGGAATAACGGCAACAACTCAACGAAGTTGAGATGGGATAAAGATGAAGCTTTAAAATTAAGTTGAGCATTTGAAGTGTTGTAGGCACTGTTCGCTCTTGTGGTAATAAAGCTACATGGAAGCCCACTCAACAAACCCCTGTGATGCTTTCTTTGGAAAAGCCACGTGGTTTAGCATCCCCTGGTTAGCAACTGGTTTTGCTGGAGAGATGTCTTGAAAAGGATGGTGAGCCACGGCTTCCAAATGGTCAATTTGCAGTTATTGTTGCTGGGTTTCCTCAGGCTTAGACTCTGAAACCTGGGGGGGCAGAGCATGGTGAAGCTTGGGAGCTGATAGACAGAACTTATCACAGCTGTAGGTAGAGCCTGTCATCACTGGTGATTTTAAAAAACAGATCTCAAGCCTCTTTTAAGTGAGGGAGAGCCAGCGTGGTGTAGGGATTAAGAGCAGTGGACTCTAATCTGGTGAACTGGGTTGGTTTCCCCACTCCTCCACATGAAGCCTGCTGGGTGACCTTGGGCTAATCAGTCCCAGTTTTCTCCGAACTCTCTCAGCCCCACCTACCTCACAAGGTGTAGGTTGGGGGGAAAGGAAGGGAAGGTAATTGTAAGCCGGTTTGAGTCTCCTTGAAGGTAGAGAACACCATGGTATGAAAACACACAACGTCTTCTTCTTCTTCTTCTCCTCCTCCTCCAGTGCCGGATTATCTCCTTCTTTCCCATAACTAGAACCACCAAAATGTGTTGGCTCATCTATGCATTAAGCAGGAAAAAAATAATACCTAGCATTTTTACAGTGTTACCTAGTGTCCAAAGGCTTAGTGGATAAACGTGGTGGTTTGGAGTGGAGGATTCTGATCTGGAGAACCAGGTTTTATTCCCCACTCCTCCACATGAGAGGCAGAGGCTAATCTGGTGAACTGGATTTGTTTCCCCACTCCTACACATGAAGCCAACTGGGTGACCTTGGGCTAGTAGTCACAGTTCTCTTTGAGCTCTCTCAGCCCCACCTACCTCACAGGGTGTCTGTTGTGGAGAGGGGAAGGGAAGGTGATTGTAAGCCGGTTTGAGTCTCCCTTAAGTAGCAGAGAAAGTCGGCATATAAAAACCAACTCTTCTTCTTCATGCCCCAGGGCCTTTGCATTACCTCTTTCGGCTTTTAGGATGGCCAACATGTTAAGGCGACACTAACCCATGCGAAACCATGGGGCAGCACAGCAAACAGAAAAGAGCTAGAAAAGATTTGCCAGGCGACACAGTGTGGGAGAATGTCAGCGCCAGCTCGAAGCAGAGCAAATGCATTCAGGAGATGGAGCATCATTTAACAAAGAGCTGCTTTTTCACACCAACCTGCCTTCAGGGAGCCAGCTTTTGGCCAGACTCCCTTCCTCCTCCATCGTGGGGACATTTCAATCCTCAAACGGTTTGGAACAAGCCAAGCAGCATCAAGGGGAGGGGAGGGGAGTAGGAGGGCGGACAAGAAAATGAACTCATTCATTGCTCCCTCCAGTTAAGCAGCGCCAGAGGTGTCAGCAAGAAGAATCCCTTTCCTATCAATGGCTTTTAGGCAACAAAGCTTAATAGAACCTCCACATTCAGGAGCAGTGTACCTCTGAATTAGCAGAAGCTGGGGACAAACAACAGGGGAGGGGTGCAGCCTCCCCCCCCCCCCCGCTTGTGAGCTTCACAGAGGGATTTGGTTGGCTGGTGTTGAAAACGAGACACTTGACTAGTGAGATCTTGGTTGCATTCAGCAAGTGTGTTCTCTGTTTTTTTTATGAAGGATAAATTTATCAGTGGCTATTATCTGTGATAGGAGCCCCATGGCGCAGAGTGGTGAGCTGCAGTACTGTAGTCAAAGCCCTGCTCACGACCGAAGTTCGATCCCGATGGAAGTCAGGTTCAGGTAGCTAGCTCAAGGTTGACTCAGCCTTCCATCTTTCCGAGGTCGGTAAAATGAGCACCCAGCTTGCTGGGGGTAAAATGTAGATGACTGGGGAAGGCAATGGCAAACCACTCTTTAAACACAGTCTGCTTAGTAAATGTCGGGATCTGACGTCACCCCATGGGTCAGTATCGACCCGGTGCTTGCACAGGAGACTACCTTTACCTTGTTATTATCTGTGGTAACTAAATAGAACCTCCTTGTTCAGAGGCACTGTGCCTCAGTACCAGTGGCTGGGACGCTAAAATGCCAGGGGCCAGTTTATTGCTTTCATGCCTCACTTGTGGGCATCCCAGAAACATCTGATAGGATGCTAGACTAGATGGACCTTTGCCTTGATCCAGCAGGGTTCGTGTAAGCTCTAGCCCTGCGATGAACCCATAAACAGATTTCAGCAGACAGCAAATCCACGAAAGCAGTTTTATTGGTTAAATAGACAGGTTTCAGAAGCCATATTCAGAAGGATACTAAGGTTCAAAAGCAAGGCACACAGCATATATGGGAGAGTAAATGAGATAACCGGTTACCCAGGTTACCCCCCCCCCCCACTCCAACAGGCAGGAAGGAGCACTTGGTGGTTCCCACAGTATGGGAATTTATGCAGACTAAACACGGAGCCTTGGACTGGCCTTGGACAGAATAGCAAAACAGCACCTGGCAGCACAACCACAGACCATCCTTATGGCCTGCTCCTGACAGTTCAAACTTTTTTTCTCTTATTAGCCACTGAGTATAGGTTGGCAGATAATGCCCTTGTGTACCATTGCCTGCATTTGCATGACCAAGACCCAGGAGAAAATATGGGAGGCATTTCAGATGCTGTGACATCATTTCCAGGTGACCGGCTACAATGCTACATGTGCCATTTGCCCATTTATGGCAGGGAATCCCCTGTCCTCTTGCCAGTGCTCAGTGGGGCAGTGGGAGGAAGTTGGGGAGGGAAAATTGTGTTACACACACAAAAAACGAATGGCTAAAACCCCAGAAATGACAGCCTAACTCTCTAGGAATTGTTGTTGTTGTTTTTACCATAGAGATTGGGGATATTCCTAGAACACTGTGATGATGTCACGTCCAGTTTTTCTGGTGGAAGTGATGTCGCAGCATCACACAACACCATTCCTGCATGTCTCCACATCTCCAATCCTCTGGCCAGGTGCCAGGCAGGTCAGTTGCCAGGCCAGATGACAAACATTTTAGGAATGTCCTCTCCCATTGCATAGAGATTTCAGGAAACACCTAGGGTAATGGAAATGGGCTGTGAGTGTCAGCAGTGCTCCCCCCAGCCTGTGGGAGCCAGCATGGTGTAGTGGTTAAAAGCAGTGGTTTGGACTAGTGGACTCTGATCTGGAGAACTGGGTTCCCCACTCCTCCACATGAGCGGCAGAGGCTAATCTGGTGAACTGGATTTGTTTCCCCTCTCCTAAACACGAAGCCAGCTGGGGGACCTTGGGCAAGTCACAGCTCTCTCAGCCCCACCTACCTCACAGGGTGTCTGTTGTGGGGAAGGAAAGGGAAGGGAAGGTGATTGTAAGCCAGTTTGATTCTACCTTAAGTGGTAAAGTCGGCATATAAAAACCAACTCTTCTTCTTCTGTGCCCCCAAGAAGCTCTCAGAATTTGCTGGCCCTGGACTGGCAAAATTAATTGAGTGCTGAATAGAAGTCGACATATAAAAACTAACCTCCTCCTCCTCCTTCTTCACACTCCTCTGCCCTACCTCTGGGACCTGGTGTGTGTGGTGATTCAGCAAAGCCAGAAAAAAGCCAACTTGGAAGTCTTTAAGAGGGGAGTGGACATGTTCATGGAGGAGAGGAATATTCATGGCTACTAGTTAAAATGGATACTAGTAATGATGCATACCTATTCTCTCCAGGATCAGAGGAGCATGCCTATTATATTAGGTGCTGTGGAACACAGGCAGGATGGTGCTGCTGCAGTCGTCTTGCTTGTGGGCATCCTAGAGGCACCTGGTTGGCCAATGTGTGAACAGACTGCTGGACTTGATGGGCCTTGGTCTGATCCAGCATGGCCTTTCTTATGTTCTTATGTTTTTAAGTGCAGGAGGAGGCATAACAAATTTCTGGAGAAAGACACAAAGCTAGAACAAGACACACATATTTTTAAAAGACACCAATCAACGTAGAAGTTGAACAAAGAAGAGAGGTTCTTGTAGGTTATCCGGGCTGTGTGACCGTGGTCTTGGTATTTTCTTTCCTGACGTTTCTCCATCAGCTGTGGCAGGCATCTTCAGAGGAGTAACACTGAAGAACAGTGTCTCTCAGTGTCAAGTGTGTAGGAAGAGTAATATATAGTCAGAAAGGGGTTGGGTTTGAGCTGAATCATTGTCTTGCAAAAAGTATCAAAGGTAATGTGCTAATCATTGTCCTGTAAGTATCAAGATAATGTGCTAATGAGGGTGTGGTATGTTAATATGGAACTATTGTATCCTGAAGTGATCTGTTAATGTGTGAAATCCAAAGCTAATCCGCATGGCTATTGTGGACTGTAGTCTTTGTTAGTCTGGAGGTTTTCAGACTAACTGTGAAAGTCTTCGACAAAGAAGAGAGGTGCCAGCATGTACTGGATTTCAGTAAAACTTTTGACAGTGTTCCCCATAATGTTCTGATGGGTAAGCTGGAGGACTGTGGAGTGGACTCTAGGATAGTTAGGATAGTGACGATGATGATCAAGGGCCTGGAAACCAAGCCCTACGAGGAAAGGCTGAGGGACATAGGCACGTTCTGTCTGGTGAAGAGGATGTTGAGGGCGGACATGGTTGGCTCTCTTTAAGTATTAGAAAGGCTGTCACTTAGAGGAGGGCAGGAAGGTGTTCCTGTTGGCAGCAGAGGATAGGATTCGCAATCATGGGTTTAAATTATGGGCAGAAAGGTACCAGCTGGATATTATAGTAAGAGCTGTTCAGTAGTAGAATCGGCTGCCTAGGGAGTTGGCGAGCTCCCTGTCACAGGCAGTCTTCAAGCAGCAGCTGGACAAAAACATGCCAGGGATGCTTTAGGCTGATCCTGCATTGAGCTGGAGGTTGGACTAGATGGCCTGTATGGCCCCTTCCAACTCTATGATTCTATACTCCAAGTGTCCAGCACCCTCCTTCAGCCCTAGGCTGACCAAACAGAAAAAGGGAGGAACCTTCATGAATACTCTTATCCTACAACATTTTGCCCTTACTTGGGTGGCCCAGGCTATCTCCTCAGGTCTCAGAAACTAAGCAGGGTCAGCCCTGGTTAGTACTTGGATGGGAGACCACCAAGGAAGTCCACGGATGCTATGCAGAGGCAGGCAATGGCAGTCCACCTCTGAAAGTCTCTTGCCTTGAAAACCCTACAGGGTTACAAAAAATGGGCTGCGACTTAAAGGCACTCCCCCCACAAACAACATTTCAGGGTTTCAGAATATGTCTCTCCTTCTAATCCCCTATTTACTTTCTTGTTAAGATTTACAGCCTGCCTTTCTGCTTAAAAAGCACTTAAATCAGTTTATGTACATAATAAAATAATTAAAAAATAGCAATTAATCTGACTAAAGTAATAGTAAAATTTTTTGAAGGATCATTCTGTGTGCCTCATTCCCTTCCACTGTTACACATTGTCGAAGGACCTTCTTCTTGCTGGGCGCTGCATTCATTTAGTCAGCAATAACTGGTCCTCTTTATTAAAACCATCCATTTAAACATTGCCCTGCAATATCAACTATTCTAAATATACCTCTGTACCTGCAGGGAATAAAATACTTGTGCCTTAATGTGCATATGTGGGCACTGAAATTGTTGTGCGTTAGATTGACACTTATACCCCTGCTCCATACTCACAAATGTAACTTCTGGAGACTCTAAGGAGGAAGATGAACCCTGAAGGATGGAAAAACTAGAAACTCACACTAACAAAAGTTTAATGATCTGTCCTCCAAGACATGCGGTCTAGCAGTAGAGTACTGCACTAGGATCTGGGAAACCAGGATTCAAGTCCACACACTGCTATAAATCTCACTGGGTGACCTTAAATTAGCCAATAGCCACTTCACTACAAGTCTAATCTACTTCTAGGGTTGCCAGGTTCCTCTGGAGGGAGGTTTTTTGGGTGGAGCCTGAGAAGGGTGGGGCTTGGTGAGGGGAGAGACTTCAATGCCATAGAGTTCAATTGCCAAAGCAGCCATTGTCTCCAGGTGAACTGATCTCTATTGGCTGGAGATCAGTTGTAATAGCAGGAGATCTCCAGCTACTACCTGGAGGTTGGCAACCCTAGGTTGCCAGCTCTGGATTGGGAAATACCTGTAGATTTGGGGGGTGGAGCCTGGAGAGGGCAGGGTTTGGGGAGGGGAGGGACCTCAGCAGGGTGTAATGCCACAGAGTCTACCCTCCAAAGCAGCCATTTTCTCCAGGGGAACTGCTCTTGGTTGTTTGGAGATCAATTGTAATAGCAAGAGATCTCCAGGTGCCACCTGGAGGTTGGCAACCTTACCTACCTCATAGGGTTCTTGTGAGGACAAAAGGGGAAGAGAACTGTGCATGCCACTCTGAGGAAAGATCATAATAGGGACCATGGATTACCAGCACCAGAAAATATGGTCTGTCCTTGATAAATAGGGGCAGGCGTAGTATATAGAGTTGATCCCCCACACCCCACTTTGGGATTAAAAAGGCAGCTACTCAACTTTGCTCGGGCGTTGGGCCAGTACAGCCCACCCAATGCTGTTGCAGCATTCATGAGCCTTCTCGTGCTTCAGAATGCAATTTCGTTGCCTGTTGGCTCAATGGCAGCAGGAAGAAGAAAGGAAGGACACGCGCATGACTTCATGCTCAGAGAATAATGGGAACAAGGAGAGGAAACTGGAAACGTAGCTTCCGAGCCACCGGTATGTACCCCACAGCTGGAACTTGGAGACCTTTCCCCGTTCACCGGAATGAGGCTCAGAATGCCATACGTCACTCTCCTACCAACAGACACAAAAGGACCACTCACATCCGCCCTTGAGGGCTCTGCCAAGTTCTCCTTCCTCCTGCCACTACATTTCCTGGGCATTTCTGGGGCCGTCCCCCTCTCTGGTCCACCTCCTTCCCTTAGAGCCAGCCCAGGAACATTGCTCTTCCAACGAAAAGATTTATAAGTAGGGTTGTTTTGTTGTAAGGTTGGGATATTCAGTATTGAGTGGGTACTTTGGTCTCTACCCACAAGGCATGGCACCCTGTTGGTTTCCTTTGCCAGCGTGCCAACTTCTGGAGTCATGTGAGAGAAGAACAACTGTGAGGAGGAATTTTAAGGCCCCCTGCTTACTTATACATTTTGATAGAAAGAAAATTGTAATCTGGACTATATAAGAAAAGCACAGTGTGTGTATATATATGTAAATTTGTAGATATGTTACTAAGTAGGATAGGATACATATTTTTATAGGCACAGTGCTTTCTGATTTGTATCTTGCGCAGGTTCACAATGGGATTTGAGTTTTAAGACTGGAGAATTTTGGATTTAGCAAGATTCTAGAACTCTTGAATATTCACACGTTCATGAAATCTATATATTGATTACCGTATGACCCATCCTTCCCTGTTTACTAAGGGGGGATTCTTATTTTCCGGATGGCTTGCAAAAATGCTACTACTGTGAGTTGCTAGCAGAGTCATCGTTCAAAGTTCAGCTCCCTCCCTGGCATTTCTTCACATTTAAGCTCTATGCTGGGTGGTTGGATGCATCTTGTTTCTCAACAGCATGCATGCGTAGGGTTGCCAACCTCCAGGTAGTAGCTGGAGTTCTCCTGCTATTACAACTGCTCTGTTCATCTAGAGAAAATGGCCGCTTGGGTAATTGGACTCTATGGCATTGAAGTCCCTCCCCAAGCCCCACCCACCCCAGGCTCCGCCTACAAAACCTCCCACCGGTGGCGAAGAGGGACCTGGCAACCCTATGTATGCGCAATAAACACTAAGGCCCCATGCAGTGTGTGGCCTGCCATTTCACACATGGCAACAACACTGAAGTGTATTCTACACTGCTGGATTTTTTTCTTAGCATTTCTTTAACCTAACATTCCAAAACCTTGTTGGCTTTTAAAAATGCAGGATAGGGTGACTGCTGAGAAAATGAATGCAGCAGACAAAGTAGAGCTTCTTCCATTGTTCAATGACAGAACCTGAGCTGTAATCCTTGGTATAAAAAAATGGGGTGTTACAAGTTAAGTCCATAGCTTTATGCAAGGGCATAGCAATATTGGCTGTTTTATTTTCAGTTTCTGTCCTCATAATTCCTTGCATGGAAATTGCCTTTTTCTCTGCTGCCACACAGTGGGTCAACATTTTCATCAAGCTTTCCACTATAGCCCCAAGATCCCTTTCAGTCTCACCCAGTTCAGACCCCATCAGCATATATTAAAAATTAGGAATTTTTTTTGTTTCAATATGGATCACTTTACACTTGCCCACTGACTAGGGTTGCCAACCTGCAGGTACTAGCTGGAGGTTTCCTGCTATTACAACTGATCTCCAGCTGATAGAGATCAGTTCACCTGAAGAAAATGGCCACTTTGGAAATTGGACTCTATGGCATTGAAGTCCCTCCCCTCCCCAAACCCTGTCCTCCTCAGGCTCCGCCCTAAAAACTTTCTGCCAGTGGCGAAGAGGGACCTGGCAACCCTACTTACAGGTTTTCTCCAGAAGTGATATTAGATCTCTGTAGGAATTGCTGGAACTTTTTGGTTTTACCATAGAGTTTCTAGCAAATCCTAGAGAGGCATGATGTCACTTCCATGTTTTCCCAGAAATGACATCACACTGTTGGCAATTTTTTCTTTGTCCTGCCAACCACTGGAGGGTCCATGCACAAGGCCCACTGGGCACATAGCAACAGTTAAGCTGAAATTATGAAGACTTTAAATAGCACTGGTCTTAATACCGATCTTTGTTGGACTCCATTGCTCACTTTCTTCCACTGCAAGAACTATCCATTTATTCCTACTCTTGGCTTCCTGCTGGTAAACCGACTTTCAAACCATAATAGGACACTTCCTCTTATCCCAGGTGAGAGGCAGGGGAGAATTCTTCCTCCTTTCCTACCTGCCTTCATCCACCACAATTCCTTGCAGCAGTCTTTCTTGCCTCCTGCAAACAAATAGCTTCGACTTGTCTGGGTGCCTAGATGTAAGGCTTCCTGAGAAACCTTCATATGGAGCCGTGGATTCTGTGGTAGAAGAAAGACACCTAAGGCTGCTTTCACACACGTTGGATAATGCACTTCCAATACATTTTCAATGCACTTTAGCAATCATTTGCAAGTGGGTTTTCTTGTGCGGAATGGGAAAATCCACTTGCAAACGAATGCAAAAGTACACTGTCCAATGTGGATGAAAATGACCTAAGAAATGCTGCTAAGCTTTTAAGGCAGAGGTTTCTCACTTTGGTCTGTTGCTGACTGAGACCTCTGGGCTTTGCAGCCCCTGTTGTTAACCTGCCCTGATAATGTCACATGCAATATTGTATGGATGCACAGGAAGAGCGTGTGCATCCTGGACCTACATGCAGAGGTTCAACTGGCTTTGGGGAGCAGGAACACACCTCTGAGTGTACCTTGGTGGATGGTAGGGATGGCAACTGTGGTCTCTCAGGAAGAAAGCTTTCCATCATTCCTTCCTCTGATGCTCTTTGGACTTTGGCCAGGGCTTAAACGCAATGCTGCTGACTCACTCTGCAGCTGCAAAAATCCCGGGGAGCTGCTTCTGTGAGTAGCGTAACACTTACTGTCTCCCATCCCTGCATGCTGACAGGGCACTTTGTGAGCTAAGCTGACTCAGGGCGACCATTCTGAACAAGGAATAAATAGGAATCCTTTCTCCCACTCATTTCTCCACGCACACATACTGGTACTCCCAACGAGAATAACCTGGTCCTTGAGGGATGGAGGGGAAGATGGAAGGAAGGGGGGAAATCAGATACCTCTCGAGCTTACTCCAGTACAAAACAGTAGGGACTAAATAGGTAGGGCTATAGGAATCCAAAAAGCAAACCAGACAGGTATCTAGCAGTAAAGGCAATGGCCTTGAGAGGGATGCTTCTGAATTCTCATCCAAATTATCTTTTATATGGGGAGTTTCAAATGACCTGACATTGTTTCTGAAATAGAATCAATGCATTAGCGACCGTTTTAAGTTTTGTCAGTGTCCAGAACGCTATGTACAATTTATTTCATTGTCATATACCACCTCTCCCCCCCAAAATGTACTCAAGGAGTTCTTGATATAATGAAGCAATTAATAATAAAACAATCTTAAAATCAAATGACCAGCAAACCATAAAATCTAAAACACCAGAAACCCATTTTTTAAAAAGCCATGTTATAGAGTTTGCTGCAATCCCTTCAGCCCCTTTATTTCTTTCATCCCCCTTTGCAGTACCAGGGTGCATGTGTGCTTTGATAAAAAA
This sequence comes from Euleptes europaea, assembly GCF_029931775.1. NCBI lineage: Eukaryota > Metazoa > Chordata > Lepidosauria > Squamata > Sphaerodactylidae > Euleptes > Euleptes europaea. The sequence continues at coordinate 84,600,182 of NC_079318.1, forward strand.
CATTTTTAAAAAGCAGTATTGATATTCACTTCCGCACATGCCGAATAATGCATTTTCAATCCGGTTTCAATGCACTTTGAAGCTGGATTTTATTGTGCGGAATGGCAAAATCAACTTGCAAACTCGTTTATGTTTGCTTTTTGTGCGCTGCTGTGCCAAAGCACATAGAAAGTAAGGTGAAGATTTGGAAGGTGGTCTCTATGGCATTATACCGCATTGACGTCCCTCCCTTCCCTAAACCCCGCCCTCCTCAGGTTCCACCCCCAAATCCTCCAGGTATTTCCCAGCTCAGAGCTGGCAACCCTCTCTTGCGAGGCAGGTTAGGCTGAGAGAGTGAGATTCGCCCAAGGTCACCCAGTGAGGTTCCGTGGCACAAGTAGGGATTCGAATCAGGAAAGTGGTGAAGTCTCCCCCACCCAAATTTATTTACAATGTTTATATCCCACCTTTCCCTCATGGTGGTGTGAAAATTCCAAAAACTAAAAACATACAGAATAAAGAACCTTTTATCCCCTCACCAAGAAAATGCATGCAACTGAAAGCCCTCACAAATAAAACGGCTTTTCGGTACCACTTAAGAACTGCAAAGGGTGGTGCCCCTGTCACCTACACAGGGGCCACAAGGTGGGAGCCACTCTAGAGAATAGGGTCACCAGGTCCCCTTGCTCCTCTGGCGGAAGATTTTTGGGGCGGGGATCATACACGCGCAGCCGCGAGCGATGCAATCCCGTCACTTCCAGGTTACTTCTGGAAGCGCTGCAGCACAATGGGACGATTTACCACTCAACCCATCCCGTTGCGCCGCAGCACTTCCGGAAGTAAGCTGGAAGTGACGGGATCAGGCTGCTCGCAGCCACACGCATGCACGATCCTTGCTGTGAGCTGGCCAATAGGTTGGCGGGCAATTGCCTGCCGTTCTAAGCCACCCGGCAATCCTGCTAGAGAAGGAAGGAGCCAAGTGTGCCACCTTAAGTCGGGGGACAGCTAGCAGGCAGCTACTAGAAGGCCATTGCTGGTGCACAAAGACATATGGAGAGAGTCTTGTGGATTGGCATCCTGTGCCTCTGATACTAGGGAGCTCTCGGCATGTCTGTTTGGGCCCCGAATATAGGGATGCCAGCTTCAGATTTTTGAAATTCCTGGAGATTTGGGGGTGGTGCCTGAGGAGGATGGGATTGGGGAGGGAAAGGTCCTCAGTAAGGTATAATGCCATAGAGTCCACCCTCCAAATCAGCCATTTTCCATAGTAACTGATCTCTGTCATCCGGGGATCAGTTATAATTTTGGCAGATCTCCAGGTCCCACCTGGAAGCTGGCAACCCTGTCAACCTTGAGCAGTAACTTTTTCTCATCCGAAGGTAACTTACAAGGTTGTTTTGAGAATGTAAGGGGTGGGGGAGAGAATCATACACGAGCCATGCTGAGGAGTTGGGCCTTGGAAGAAGAGTGGGATAACATTTGGACAGATCAGTTGCTAAAAAAGGCCGCGTGCTACATTGCATAGCACAGTGAAAATTAATTTAGCGATTTACAAATAAGGACTTTTTATTTCTTTTTGGTTTTGTATATTGTTGGTTTGAACCTTTTACTTTTGTCCATTTTCAACAGCTGGTGGCCCTGATTTGTTTTTGTACCATTTTAATAACATTTCATTGCCATTCTTACATTATTCCTCATTTTATGGAACTGGTGCAAAAATAGGTACCCATCACGTCACTGATGTTGTGAGAGACACTCTGATATTTGGGCAAAAACTCTATGGTAGAAGCCATTTTTACCATAGAGTTTTGCCCAAATACTAGAGCATCTCCCATGACATCGGTGATGTGATGACATCACTTCCGGAAGTGACACCATAACATTGATGGTGACCATGCTGAGGCCTAAATTTACCACTGGTAAGTCCCCCGCCAGCTGGTTGAACAGTGCCGGGGAAGGGGGCCCAAAGTGGGGGATGCCCCACGGTGGGGGCCTGGCAAACCTACTGTCATCACTGACAGGTTTTCTCCTGAAGTGATATCAGATCTCTGTAGGAATTGCTGGAAATTCTTGACAACATGTAAAATGTGTGACTAGTCAGCAGTTTGGACATACATTAGACTGATCTAGTTGACAGCTAGTGTCATGTGACTGAGCCAGCCTGAACCGGCTTGAGTGGCCTGAAAAGGGAATTTCCAGGATGACTCACAGTGACACAGCAAATGTATGCGATTGGTCAACTGTATGGCTGTAAATATATAGAAGTCCATGAAATACCTGCAGATATGTGGTGGAGGAAGTATTGATGTATGGCGGAGCATTTTGTTGGAGAGAACTGCATTCTGGACTGTGTAAATATTGTAAATAAATTGTACTGGTGTGGACTGAATTGCTGCCAGGTATACGCCTGCATTCCAGCTCAGCTGCGCGCGTCAATTCTTTGGTTTTACCATAGAGTTTCCAGCAAATCCTAGAGAGGCATGATGTCACTTCCATGTTTTCCCGGAAGTGACATTCCACTGTTGGCATTTTCTCTCTCTTTGTCCTGCCAACCACAGGCGTGTCCATGGACAAGGCCCACTGGGCACATACAACCTTATTTAGAAAAGTTTCATGGTTAACCTGAAACTCATCCAATTAATAAGCGCACAATCAGGAGATCAGGTTGGATAACAGGATGGAAGAATATCAGCCTTTGAACTGAGAGGGAGATTTTAGTGCTTTTCACTGTTGTGCTATAAGTGCTTAGTATGACTTTTGTTGTAAGCTTCCTTGTGTCCTGATTTGCAGGAGAAATTGAGTTGTGTGTGTGTGTTTTTTTAAACTAAATCAATGGAATCAAAATTGCACTTATCCAGATATAACCCCTGGGGCCCAGGTGGTCTTTCTGCCTCGTCTGCCTCTGTTCATGGTTCATTTTAACCAGTGGAGACAAAAATACCAGAAACATAGCTGGCAAGGAACGAGTGCCGGCAGATGTGGCCAGGCCAGCGTTAACTGCCTGAGAACCTGCTAAGATTTATTCTTTGGAAGAGAAAAGGCCACTACGAGTAGGGGGCAGCTTCTTTTGTGCCCGGGGTATTCAGAAACAGGGGAGGAAATAAAAGGTTCTTTGGTCCGGCTCCGACAGGCACAGGGAAGGAGTGAGAGACTCGGAGCCTGAATGGAATCTTAAAGACTCAGCTCTGCGAAGCGGGTTTATCTCACCCGCCAGGCCTCAACCATGGCGGTGGCAGCAGCAGCCCAAATGGAGCCATTTGTTGATAATAATCCCATGCTAAAGAGACAATATTAAAAAGCTCTCTAGGACCACAGAGTGGAATGTTGGCCACTTTTTATTAGGAGTTTCCCTCAAAATTCTCTCTGAACTTATTTTGCTGAGCTTGTTGGTCGGGTTGCCAGTTCCCAGGGTCTGACTTGAAATTTCAGGGCCAAATTATGTGTTATATTTGGCAGTCCTTCATCAGATCCTCTCCCTCGATGTATTTTAATCTTAAAAAACAGTAATGGCGGGGCAGTATGGATCAGGGCCTTAGCAGTGAGAAGAAAGGATTCACTTTATCAAACTGTTTGCTCAAAGGGAAAATGGTCCCTACTGAGGGGGAAGACAGGCAAAAAGAGGGGAATGTCTTTTTTCGTGTATTGGAGACAATAGCCTCCCCAGGAAGGGTTGCCAATTCTTGGAAGGTACACATCTGGAAAAGGAACAGAACTAATCAGGGACCCACTGTAGTAGGGTTGCCAACCTCCCAGTACTAGCTGGAGATCTCTTGCTATTACAACTCATTTCCAGCCGATAGAGATTAGATCACCTGGAGAAAATGGCCGCTTTGGCAGTTGGACTCTATGGCATTGAAGTCCCTCCTCTCCCCAAACCCCGCCCTCCTCAGGCTCCTCCCCAAAAACCTCCCACTGGTGGCAAAGAAGAACCTGGAAACCGTACACTGTAGGGTTGCCAGGCATAACTGGCGCCACTATACGACAAATAGAGGTGCTCATAGAATAACTCGTTTTATATCAACATTCATAAGGGGTCCTGTTAGCTTATTTAGAATAGAAATTATATATAAGCTCTTACTGTTATTCATATTAGGTATCAACCAAACAAGTAAACGATACTCCAAGTAATGAATATTAGTGACTATAATAATTAATATAGCAACTATAGAAATTCGCACTAAATATTAGTTTTTCAAATAACAGTTAATGGTTTAGTTTGTTTACTCAGAGTTAAGCCCAGAAGATGTTGGAAATTTGGGGTAAGATATAGAAGTAAACGAATAGTTTCTTGGGCATAGATATGTTGTACTATATGTTTCATTTCCCCCAATGTATCCTTATATATTAAAAAAAAAAAAACTTGGGAAACTGTGAGGAATTTTTTAAAAAGAAGATTTGGATGAAAACTAAAAATAGGTTGAGTCCAACTCCTGCCCTTGTGACGTCTCCAACCGATGCTTATCTATGCGAGGCGGAAGAAAAGCAAACGGACTTTGTAAGATATCAAGATATGATAACTAAGTAATCCAACTAAAAGTTTTGGGAAGAAATTAAGAAAGATAATAAGAAGATAGGGTGATTAATGTATAATCAAATGATTGCGAAATTTAAGCAAGACTGTTTTCAACGAGGTAAACCGAAAGAAGTGACAGTATTCGAGGCATTGGATCATATCTTGGGTAAAATGTATAAACTCCTGCTTAATTATGAGGCTGGACAAGAACAAGTCAAAGCCTGTATGGTTAAGTGGATGCAGAATTTTAAGAAAGAGATCACGATGCAACAATGGGAAAAACTTTGGACCACTTCAATAAGGTTCTCGGCTAGTAACAACCTGAGAGGAAACTGGTATAAACAATTCTTCAGATGGTATATCAAACCAATGGACATTTAAAAAATCAACAAAACATATGATAGTTGATGTTGGAAATGCAAAGAGATAGATGGGACTTATTTCCATATGTGGTGGACATGTAAAAAAGGGAAGAAATACTGGATACTGATTCACCAAGAAATGCAGAAGGTTTTAAAAACCAGTTTTCCTCTAGACCCTGAAATGATGTTGGGAATAATACTGGAAAAGTTAGACAAAAATCCTAGAGACCTGTTCAGCTATATGACTACGGCAGCAAGAATAGTATTGTCAGCAACTTGGAAACAAGAAGAAACTCCAGAACTTGATAAATGTCAAGATAAAATGGCAGAATATGCAGTGATGGCGAAACTATCCAATTTGGTGAAAGGCAGATTGATGGAAGAATTTCAGGAGAAATGGATATCTTATTTGGGTTATATAAAGTGGAAATCATAGTTCAGTAGAAGGGTGGAAATATATTAGCACGTAACAGTAATAGTACTATAAAGGCAGTAGATTCTCTGTATATATGAACTAGTTCAGTTTGGAGCAGTAGGCGGAGAATAAAAGTAAAGCATAGACTAAAAGGTACAATAAAAACGGTTAAATTTATTTGCAAAAATGTGAGAAATGAATTGTATCTAGCATTATATTGATAGATATCTAGAAGGGCATTGGAAATAGTGATGAAGGATTTAGATAGATCACTAATTAAACAATTTTCCAGCAAGATATAAAAGACCCGTTTAAAATGAATCCCCTGGAAGACTAATTATACTGTATGTATGGGAATGAATGAGTTGGTGTATTTTTCCCCTGAAAATTTCAATAAATAAATAAATAAATAAATAAATAAATAAACACACACACACACACACACACACACACACATATATATATATTTAAAAAAAGAGAAATTAAAAATCCAAATGCATTTCAGATCAGGTCTGCCTCTGTCTGCCTGCTGAATAAAGCGTGTCGGGACTCTGGGATGAAACAATCTTTTTCAAATGCCAAAGGTTCTGAATGTTATGAGCCAGGCCAAGCCTTTTTAAAATATCTGGGAAATACTGTTAAATGAAGCAAGGAAAACCAGTTCCCTCATGCAGAAATGCTTCAGACAGTCATGGAAGAAGGGTCACAAAAACAGAATACTGCTCTGCCCTTGAGAAGAAGCTTGTCCAAACAGACAGGAGCAAGGAGGGGACAGAGCCTGCCAGTGAAATGTCTTTCACTGGCTGACATTTTCGTTGACAGCCGTTGATTTGCAAGCCAGACTTCAATGGCCTATTGGCAGTTTACTGCCTTGCACCAAAAAGAAACTTGGCTACAATGCCTAAAATGTTGGTATCTCTTATCAGGTACTGTGATATTAGGGTTGCCAACCTCCAGATACTGCAAAAAATACTCACAATACTAGTAACAACAAGTATAGGAAAAAATAAGAAAAGAAGAAAAGAGAAAGGAAAAAAGAACTAGCACGACTTGTGCTAGTTCTTTTTTCCTAAACCTCCAGGTACTAGCTGGACATCTCCTGCTATTACAAGTGATCTCCAGCCGACAGAGAACAGTTCACCTGGAGAAAATGGCTGCTTTGGCAATTGGACTCTATGGCATTGAAGTCCCTAGCCTCCCCAAACCCCACCCTCCTCAGGCTCTGCCCCAAAAACCTCCCGCCGGTGGTGAAGAGGGACCTGGCAACCCTCTGTGAGATGCCAAAGATGAAACCAACAATATATTGACGAGTACCCAACCTCTGATATAAAATTGTATCAAACACTCACAGTAGTTTATGTTTATGTATAAACATAAATTAACATTCAACAATAGAGTCACCTTTAACTATGTATTAGAAGATGTTTATTTGTAAGAACTGTGTTACAAATTTAAAATAGATATTGATTTGTAATCATAGCGTTGAATGTAAATTTTTGTTTATACTAATACATGTATAAATACACCACTGTGAATGTTTGACACAATTTTATATCAGAGGTTGGGTACTATTCGATATAGTGTTAGTACTACACATTTACTACCTGACTCCCCCCGTAATTATTATTAAAGATGAAAACAAAGCAAAGAAGACAAAAGGGGATACATTTGGAGCAAAAGAGAAGCAGGGAAAGGCCATAGCTCAAGGATCAATCCCTAGAATCACCAGATTTTAGGCAGCAGAAGGGCTGAGAAAGATCGCTCTACTTGGAGAGCTGCTGTCAGTCTAGGATTGCCAACTCCAGCTGGGGAAATTCTAGAGATTTGGGGGGCAGAGCCTAGGGCAGAGTTTGTTGAAGGGAGGAAGCTTGGCAGGAATGCAATGCCATATATTTGCCCTCCAAAGCTTTAATTTTTCTCCAGGAGAACTGATCTCTCTGGTCTGAAGATTAGTTGTAATTCCAGGAGAACTCCAGAGTTCAGTCCTCACCTGGAGGCTGGAGATTCCATAAGAACAATATGCAAGATAAAATGGCAGAATACGCAGTGATGGCGAAACTATCCAATTTAGTGAAAGGCAGATTGATGGAAGAATTTCAGGAGAAATGGAAGAATTTCAGGAGAAATTGATATTTTAATTATATAATGTGGAAATTATAGTTCAGTAGAAGGGTGGAAATATATTAGCGCATAACAGTAGTAGTAGTAGTAGTAGTAGCAGCAGCAGCAGCAGTAGTATAATTTATTGTGGTCCTTAACCAGTATTACAAAGTTAAAACATCATTAAAACAATAGTTCAATACAGCAGAAAAATGGCTATATGAACATTTGAGATAGTCAAATGGGTTTAAAACTCTGCATCAGCTTTAATATCGTTTCCCCATGTCTTACATATCCCAAGACAGAATTTAGCTACTTGTTTGGATACCCAGTGGTTTCTATCAGACAACAGATATTCCAGTTTAGTCACATCAGATTCATCAAGAGATCCAACTAACACTGGCTGGAGATATTTTGATCTGACCTCCTTGTAATATGGACATCTCAGAAGCATGTGCTCCATAGTTTCCACCTCCCCCATCAAGCATAAACATAATCTTTCTGAGTATGGGATCTTTTTGAATCTCCCTACCAGCAGGGCAGAAGGAAGTGCTGCGTACCTTGTCAAGGTAAATGCCCTTCTGCTGTTGTTAAATTCTAGTTTAGTTAAATAGGCTGCTGAGGCAACCACATATTTAATGCTTGGCTGACATTTAAAATTTGGGGCTCTAGAGAGGTCTGCTTGCTGCTCAATGTCTTCCACCCTCCGTCGAATAATATTTTCCCCCGTTCATACCCGCTTTTCAAGTGCCTGCGGGGATAAACCCAAAGTATTGATTCTTTTACCAACAGTTCTCAACTAAGTTGCTTGAAATTTATTTTGGAATATCAAAGGAAAGAGCCCTTGGGGGTTCAATATTCCTTTCAGCCATAGCTGGATGGATGAAATGCAAACTCTGGCTTACACCTTCAGCATTCCGGTTTCTAATCTGATCCAGGCACTTGGAATGCATTTGGGAACCTGGAGAGCTGCGCTTAGAAATTTGGATTGCACTCTCTCCAGTGGTGAGAAGCAAGAGGTTTGTGGGCCCAAGAAGGAACCATATTGAAGTTGGGCTAAGGATTTAGCTTTAAATAACTTCAGTGCTGCAGATACTGAGTGGCCACCTTGTGTTCGCAAAAATTTAATAATACTATTTGCACATCTATCCCCTGGTCAGCAGCATATTTGCAGTGAATGATCCTGGAACCAGATGCCTGGACCATCACTCCCAGATATTTAAAGCTGCCTATCTGATCAATTCTGTGGCCCTTAATCACCCATGATCTTTCTTCTTCTTCTCCCAAATGCCATAATTTTAGTTTTTTGGTAATTGATGGTAAGACGTTCATTATCGCAGTACTCGATTAACCTTCCCAGGGCTCTCTTCATACCTGTGGGAGTATTACTGCATCATCTGCATATAGCAGCATGGATGTGTGCCTTTCTGCAAGTTTGGGGGGATGACAATCGAATATTTGACTGTAACTTGCCATATCGTTAATGTAGAAGGAAAATAGCATAGGTGCCAATATGCAACCTTGTCTAACCCCTCGATAGGTTCTAATGGGGTCAGTCAAGTGTCCCAGTCTGCTGCATCTGACCCTTAAATAAGTTTGGTTGTGCAGGTAAGAGTAATAGTAATATAAAGGCAGTAGATTCTCTATAAATATGAAATAGTTCAGTTTGGAGCAGTAGGCGGAGAATAAAAGTAAAGCATAGATTAAAAGGCATGATTAAAACGGTTAAAATTATTTGTAATAATGTGAGAAATGAATTTTATCAAGTATTGTACTGATAGATAGCTAGAAGGGCAGTGGGAATAGTGATGAAGGATTTAGAAAGATCACTAATTAAACAATTTTCCAGCATGATATGAAAGACCAGTTTAAAATTAATCCCCTGGAATACTAATTATACTGTATGTATGGGAATGAATGATTTTGTTATGTTTATTTTCCTCCTGAAAATTTCAATAATTTTTTTTTAAAAAGAGAAATTAAAAATCCAAATGCATTTCAGCTCAGGTCTGCCTCTGCCTGCCTGCCGAATAAAGCGTGTCAGGATTCTGGGACGAAACAATCTTTTTCAAATGCCAAAGGTTCTGAATGTTATGAGCCAGGCCAAGCCTTTTTAAAATATCCGGGAAATACTGTTAAATGAAGCAAGGAAAACCAGTTCCCTCATGCAGAAATGCTTCAGACAGTCATGGAAGAAAGGTCACAAAAACAGAATACTGCTCTGCCCTTGAGAAGAAGCTTGTCCAGACAGACAGACAGACAGACAGACAGACAGAGGAGCAAGGAGGGGATAGAGCCTGCCAATGAAATGTCTTTCACGGGCTGACATTTTCGTTGATAGCCGTTGATTTGCAAGCAAGACTTCAATGGCCTATTGGCAGCTTACTGCCTTGCACCAAAAAGAAACTTGGCTACAATGCCTAAAATGTTGGTATCTCTTATCAGGTACTGTGAGATTGGGGTGGCCAACCTCCAGGTACTAGCTGGAGACCTCCTGCTATTACAAGTGATCTCCAGCCCACAGAGATCAGTTCACCTGGAGAAAATGGCCGCTTTGGCAATTGGACTCCCTCCCCTCCCCAAACCCCACCCTCCTCAGGATCCGCCCCAAAAACCTCCCGCTGGTGGCGAAGAGGAACCTGGCAACCCTCTGTGAGATGCCAAAGATGAAGCCAACAATATATCAATGAGTACCCAATCTCTGATATAAAATTGTATCAAACACTCACAGTAGTTTATGTATAAACATAAATTTACATTCAAGCAACAGAATCATCTTTAACTATGTATTAGAAGGTCTTTATTTGTAAGAACTGTGTTACAAATTTAAAATAGATATTGATTTGTAATCATAGCGTGGAAAGTAAATTTTTGTTTATACCAAGACATGCATAAATACACCACTGTGAGTGTTTAATACAATTTTATATCAGAGGTTGGGTACTATTCGATATAGTGTTAGTACTACACATTTACCACCTGACTTTCCCCGTAATTATTATTAAAGATGACAACAAAGCAAAGAAGACAAAAGGGTATAAATTTGGTGCAAAAGAGAAGTGGGGAAAGGCCATAGCTCAAGGATCAATCAATCAATCCATGAAGAAAAGAGTATCCCTGAGCATAAGCAGAGTACTCTCTTGACCACTGAGTAAATACAGACAGTCATCCCTTTGTCTGAGCTTGGAGTGCAGGTGGAGGTTTACATGATCAAATGTTCCTCCCTATAAGGGATGAATGGATTTTCCCCATTCGTTTCATTATTCCATAATTTTGCTCTATGCTTCATTCTGGATTCTGGGAGCTAGCAGAGTGTAGTGGTTAAGAGCGGTGGTCTGGAGCGGTGGACTGATCTGGAGAACCGGGTTCGATTCATCACTCCTGCACATGAGCGGTGGAGGCTAATCTGGTGAACTGGATTTGTTTCCCCACTCCTACACATGAAGCCAGCTGGGTGACCTTGGGCTAGTCACACTCTCTCAGTCCCACCTACCTCACAAGGTGTCTGTTGTGGGGGGGGGGAAGGGAAGATCATTGTAAGCCGGTTTGATTCTTCCTTAAGTGGTAGAGAAAGTCAGAATATAAAAACCAACTCTTCTTCTAAATTCTGGATTTGGAGCATGCATATTTTGCCACACCTTTCAGTTCATTTCTAATCCTTTATCCTTCCAAAACCAGCGGTCTTGATAGGATTATATGTGTGATCATAGCAAGATCTTTTGCATGTGATGATTTTACTAATGCACAAATATGCTCCTATGCATTGGTAAAACACCACAGAAAAATAACCTTAATGTAACTTTACCATCAAGTTTGTTCTTTAGTAGTGTTTAATCAATGTGAGTGTGTGCAACTGGTAATGCACAGGGAGGTGTAAATGAATTGAAGGAATTGACTACTGAAGTAAAGTACACATGCAAAGTGCTCTGTACCAAATTCAGAAAGAAAGAACAGAAAAATGGAGGATTCCTAATGTATTTGTTCTACCTTGAAAAAAAGATCAGGTTATGCAGGCTGGATCCACGCAATGAGGATCCACTGTTCCTCTGTCTCATCCAGCACATTTTAATTAGAAATACCAGAAGTTTGAACTTGGAACTGTTTGCAAATAGGGTGGGTGGTATTCCTTGCTGGATATATATTCTGCTTTCTGTCAGCGCACAGAGAAGCATTTTGGAACTATGTGTTGCTTGAGATTTTTTAATTTCTCTCTGTCCCTCTAATTTCTTTTGTTTGTCCTCTCTCTCTCTAGCAGAAATCAGAATGGCTTACATCCTGTTGATATTCTCTGCATTTGCCCAGGTTGTTTCCGTGAGCGCATCCCCCATCTTCAGAGAAAGCACAGGTAACCCTGGTTTCAGGGCTGGTTCATACAGTTAGCAGATCACGGGCTAACTCTGTTCTTGGATGGTACCTTGGGATGTCAACTCAGGGCGGGGAAATTCCTGGAGATTTGGGGTTGAGCCTGGGGAAGAAGGAGCTTGGGGAGGGACCTTCCTGTAGAGTCTACCCTACCGGTAGGTTCCACACACCAAATCAGCCATTTTCTTCAGGGGAACTGATATCTGTAGTCTGGAGATCAGTTGTAATTCTGGGAGATCGCCAGGCCTCACCTGGAGGTTGGCAAACTTAGTTGTACTACTTCAGTTTGCAACAGGTAATGGTGGTGGCAGTATTGGGTTGCATATGTGAATGAATGTTCCACTGAGAACCCATGTGAGGAGTGGTTAGAATTGCAGGCCAGGACTGGGGTAGGCTGCGTTCCCATCCCAACTCAGCCAGTGCTCACTGGATGACCTTGGGGATTGTCTCTGTCTCTCATCTTAGTGTACTTCACAGATTATAGTGAGGGTGAATGAAGGGGAGGGAATGCCATGAGCTCACTGGAGAAAGAGCAGGATTAAAAATGTGATCGTTCTGTGGCCACTGGCCCTCATACATCCCCTCTCTGGATATTCAACTTTTATTTAAAAATGAAATTAAAGGAAGCCTCCTTACTAGTCTGTTGAGATCACTCACTAAGACATAGTTCATCATTTTGGGAAGGTAGGTTGCCAGCTCTGGAAATTCATGGAGATTTGCGGGGGGGGGGGGGGTGGAGCCTGGGGAGGGCATGGTTTGGAGAGGGGAGGGACCTCAGCAGGGTATAATTAGGGTTGCCAGGTCCCTCTTTTCCACTGGTGAGAGGTTTTTGGGATGGAGCATGGGGAGGACAGGGTTTGGGGAGGACAGGGACTTCTATGTCATAGAGTCCAATTGCCAAAGCAGCCATTTTCTCCAGGAGATCAGTTATAATAGCAGGAGATCAGTTATAATAGCAGGATATCAGTTATAATAGCAGAAGATCTCAACCTAGTACTTGGAGGTTGGCAACCCTGGTTATAATGCCATACAGCTGACCCTCCAAAGCAGCCGGTTTCTCCAGGGAAACTGATCTCTGTAGTCTGGAGATGAACTGTAATTCTGGGAGATCTCCAAGCCACACCTGGAGGTTAGTAGTCCTATGAGAAGTCCTTGGCAGCCATGATCTGCTTGTAGGCCTTCTCTGTAAGATGGCGTTTTGAGGATGGTTGAACCCTTTTTGGAATATGTAGCTGACACCGCTTACTTCAGAATTTCTAACATTTTCTCCATTAGACCTCAATGTTTCATTTGTAATACATCTATGTTAACTGAAGAACGTTTAAATGCAACATTTAAATGTGTTTTATATAATTATTTCCTTGTCTATCAGTAGGGATGCCAGTCACCAGGTGGTGTCTGGAGATCTCCTGAAATTACAACTGGTCCCCAGGTTACAGAGATCAGTTCCCCTGGAGAAAATGGCTGCTTTGGAAGGCAGACTGTATGGTACTATATCCCAATGAGGTTCCTTCCTCCCCAAACCCCTCCCTCCCCAGGTTCCACCCCCCCCCCCCCAAATCTCCAGGTATTTCCTAAACCAGAGCTGGCAACCCTATCTATCAGATGGTAGAGCTGTTAAAGGTTGTGGTCCTTTAAGCAACCAAAAACAATTGATCTTCAGACTACAGATATCAATTCCCCTGAAGAAAATGGCTGATTTTGGTGGGTAGACTCTACGGTGCTAGACTCTATGGGTAGAGTAGAAACCTAGGTAAGTTATACCTTGTAGCAAATTTACTTATTTGTTTTCCCCCTTACAGATACCTCCAAAGCGCTGCGAGTCTCCATTCCCAGACATCCACCGGTACGAGCTGTGCTCTCTGGCAGCCTCACCATCCCTTGCCATGTTACCTATCTGCGCCCCCTGCCCACTTCCGGAACTGCAGGGCGCCAGTCTGTCCAGGGGGCGCCTCGTGTGAAATGGTCCTTCATCACAGAAGGGAAGGAGGCTGAAATCCTGGTCGCTCGGGGCCTAAAAGTGAAGGTAAACGAAGCTTACCACGACCGAGTCACCCTTCCCTTCTATCCGGGTTCGCCGACAGATGCCACCTTGCTCTTGAGTGAACTGCGATCCAACGATTCCGGGGTATACCGCTGCGATGTGCAACATGGGATTGAGGATGGCCATGACCTTCTGGAAGTGAAGGTGAAAGGTAATATTGCTAGAGTTTGCTACTCCCCCTTCGCCACCGGCGGGAGGTTTTTGGGGCGGAGCCTGAGGAGGGCGGGGTTTGGGGAGTTGCGGGACTTCAATGCCATAGAGTCCAGTTGCCAAAGCGGCCGTTTTCACCAGGTGAACATGTCTCTATCAGCTGGAGATCAGTTGTAATAGCAAGAGATCTCCAGCTACTACCTGGAAGTTGGCAACCCTAAATATTAGTTTCTAAAGTTTAGTGGGGGGGCAGAATTAAGTCTTCGTATCTAGGATGAAAATTGTAAGGGTGGAACAAGTTGCTTTCTCTGTAGATACACAGTGGTTGGCCTGCTGGACTTGAGGGACCTTGGTCTGATCCAGCATGGCTTTTCTTATGTGCTTATGTTCTTAAGATACACATGGGGTTTCGCAAAAGGACAAATAGTACCCGCCTGACTGTTTCAGGTTGGGGCGATGTCACAGGGAAGAAGTCTGAAGCCCCTTCTCCACACGAAACATGGTCCTGAGACAAACCATGCACCACAGATGCAGGAACTGAGGAGAAACCGCAACTCGCACATGACTGTGTTAAGTAGGGTTAGCAACCCCCAAAGGGGCCTGGAGTTACAACGGCTAAGTTCAGACACCAGAGATCAGGACCTCAGGAGAAAGTGGCTGCTTTAGAAGGTGGAGTCTATGGCTCCACCCCCAAATCTCCAGAAATTTCCCAACCTAGAGCTGACATCACCAGAGTTGTAGGCTTACCATCTGCCTCCAGGTGATTGCTCCAGTTGCCTGCTGATGCTTAGGTGGTCAGTGGGTATTCGATACAATTTGTTGCCCTATGTTAGCCATGAATTTTTTAAAAAATGACTAGCCATGAATAAAAAAGATAAAAGAGCCTTTTCCTGGCGTACAATCAAAGCTTATCTTTATTAACAGTCTTCTTTCAACTTCTAGGAGTTGTGTTTCTTTACCGGGAAGGCTCTTCCCGCTACACATATACCTTTGCCAAGGCACAGGAAGCCTGTGCCAGGATAGATGCTGAGATTGCAACCCCGGAACAGCTGTATGCTGCCTACCTCAGTGGTTATGAACAGTGCGATGCAGGCTGGATTGCAGACCAAACGGTCAGGTAGGTGAGGCTCAAACTATATTTTAAACAGAGCCTTTCCTTCATTGTTAGTTTTTTCAAACCCAAAGCAGCCGATTGCCTCAGAGTGGAAGAGAGACTCCTTCGCTCTTCCTTCTCAGATAATTTTCCTGCTCAAAATCACCAACCCCAAGTTTTATTTTTCCTATAGGCCATTCATGCATGGCTGTTGCCTCATGGTAACCCCGCCGACTACTTCAGGGCTTTTCCTTAATTATGCATGCATTTTTCAATCGTCAGAGATCGCCTCGCTCTCCCCTTGCATTTCCGCGCATTTCCCCCTCGTTTTCTGGATTTGTGTTTAGCAAGGGCAATTTTGAGCTGGAAAATCACCGAAGCAACAAGGTTAAGCAACTTCATCCTTTCCACTATTCTTCTGCCTAGATACAGCCTGCCCAGGCTACTTTGGGTAGAAACACAGACACACCAAATTAAAGCGAAGAGGAAAATAATCAAGGAACACCGCTAATACATAGTATGACCCCACATAACCAAGCAAGATGATGAAGGGAGATCAATGTAGGATGGAAAGATGTAAAATTTCCAGAAATTCTAGATGGACAAGTCAGGAAGATATGGAAACAGAATATTGTGTGTTACAGTGATGCGCTACTAATGTTAATAGTGAGCCTGTGAATCAAGTGTAGCATAGGGTCCAATCTGCTTAAGAACTACTATTGTAACTGAGCAGAAGAAAGTACCAGCTGATCCCAAAGTGAAAATGTGACCATGATCTCTGACCAAAACGGTTCAGTGTTCAGATTAACACCTGTTCTTGGGGAAATCTAAGATACCAAGGACTTGACCCACCTGTTCAGTTGTGCATTTCATGCTGTGTTAATAGGAAAACAAGAGTCATTCTCTCTCTCTCTCTCTCCCTCTCTGGTTTTCTAGGACACTGATATTTTTATTGGGCACTAAAAGTCTTAAAATTGTTTACTCAAGGGCTATACTGATCTGAAAGATAGCATTTCAATCTGTAAAGGGTGTTTTTCCCCTATGTTTTCCCCACTTATAATGAGTGAACCTGCCCAGGCCCCTTTGGGAATGTGCTTGGAAAAAACCATCAGGTCTCTGCACCATTTTTATTTTATTTTTTTTTGGTATTTTTTGGGTTCAGGTTTAATAGACCCAGAAATTTTCAAAGCATCGGAAAAAGCCGAATTGCCATATCAGTTTTCCCGGATTTTATTAAACCTGAACCCAAAAAATACGTGGTACAGAGCTGAAGACTGGGCTCAGAGCAAGCCCAGCCTTCAGTCCTGCATCACTGCCGGCTCTGAACTCCACATGGACTGAAGGCTGTGCTCGCTCCATCAAGGACTTCGGACACATGGACTTCAGGGCTGGTGGCAGACTCATCGAGCAGGTAAGAGAGGGGGGGAGAGGGGAGGGGGATTTATAAAAGAGCCCTCCAAATAATGCTGAAGAAATTCAGCATTATTTGGGGATCCACTTTTTGGCTCCCTTTAATTGCCACCATTTTTCAGTGCAAAAAAATACTGAAAAGGTTATTTTTCTGGGGTTTTTCCGCTTCTGCTTTGTCTGATATACACCCCTAGAAACCATTTACTTCCCAAAGAAAAAATCCTAGCCTGTTCTAAAGTTCAGATCCTAACACTAGGAGTATGACAGAGACTAGAAACTCCCCTGCCACAAGCCCCACCAAGCGGCCCCAACCGCTCACTGCCCCCTGCTCAATGCCTACCAGGAAGCAGCAATAGGGAGGGGGCTTTCAATGATGCCTCCCTTAAGACCTAGACTATAATGTGAAGAATCATGGTGAATTCATGTCCTGTCATTCCAGTGGCCCCAGTTCTTATGAGTTAGGCAGCTCCTCAAAATGTCCACCAGGTAAGGCTGAGTGAGAAAAGGAGGGTTTGTGGTGAGGTGAATTCATTCGTGATGAATTGGGCCAAAACATTAAAAGAGTTCTGAACCTCATCCATAATGGGCTCTAGAAGGGTTTTTGAGACTGGATTATTTGTATCTCCTAATTTTGAACTTCATCACCATCATGATTTTCCATGCAAAATGTTGGACGGCAGTCAAATCTAGCCTTGGATTGGCTTGCTGATGTTGGATAGACAGATGTGCATTGTACAGCAACAAAAACCAAGCACTGTTCTCGTCCCTAGATACCCCATACACACCCCTCGTAAAGCTTGTTATGGGGACATGGATGGGTTCCCTGGAGTTCGTAACTATGGTGTCGTGGACCCAGAAGATATGTACGATGTATATTGCTACGCTGAAGAACTGTATGGTAATATATCGCTGTGAAAAAATCAGGCATATTCATGGGCATGGGGGCTTTGGAAACTAGAAGTGGGTTGCTTGCTTCTTCAGGAGGATTCACTAGACAACCTCCTACAATATGTCAGCGCTAATGGAGATTCGATGCTGAATGCGAACTACCAGCTCTGTACAATGGCTTCCTGAATGCTTGAGAGCCCTGTCTGTTTTGCAGTCCCAGGAAACCAGCAGAAATAGCCATAGGTCGTCTATGCATGGGAGTTTTATCTGAGGTTCATTGCTCCCTGGACCCACACTTTCTTGTTGGGAATCTATGCACCAGCAGCAGTCTCCAAGCTCAAACCAGTTCCTCTAAACCCCTTTAAATGCTGCTTTGTAATTGGCTTACGTTGTAGTGTTTACTGTGAGAGAAAATTCCTCCCCCCAAAACCCAATTACCACATAAAAAAGCATTTTAAGAACAAAAAAGCAATCTTAAAGGGGGGGGAATCAAAGCCTCGTTTTTAAAAAGCCTTTCTTCTGGTCGGAAAGAGCTCGAGGATGTAGGAAGTATTTGAATCCTTGCCTCTTTACATGCTGCTTTGTAACTGGCTGTGAGAGAAACCAAGCTTGCGTGTCCCGCACTTTGCTTTATGCATGGGGATTTCACCCGGGCTGGGATGGAAGGAGAGGGAAGAATCAGGTTAACAGAGGAATGGGAAAACCCGGGATTTGTGAGGGCTGACAGCAAAGTCGTCTCTAATGGACAGAAAACTCATGCATAAGTCCAAGGGACAACCAAGACAGACCGGGGGCGAATGTGAGTGAAGCTACCCAAGCATAAACGACCTTAGTAGTAGCTAAATGGAATCTCCAGATTGAGAAGTTAAAGGGATCTGATGGTAGGCTATGTGCAAGACCTCCATCTGAGATTCAGGAGAGCCACAGCCATTCAGCATGGACATTACAGACCTGGATAGATGTGGTAACCTAAGAGTTAATCTCCTGCTCTTCTGGAAGTTACAGTAGTTAATTCTGAATGCTACCTGTTGTGGGGGGCGGGGGCGGGTAGACAGCAAAGAAGGGCTGGTTACTGCTGACTGCTTAATTCCTTAGCCTGGTTCTAACTGTATGCATGGATGCAGAAGACCCTTGGATGTGAAGTGTAAAGGAAAAAGCATATTGATCTATGGGGGCCACGGGATGGGCTACGGCTCATCGGTAGAGAATCTGCTTTGCCTGCAGAAGGTCCCAGGTTCAATCCCCAGCATCTCCAGTTAAAGGGATCACATAGTAGGCTTTATGTAAGACCTCCATCTGAGACTCAGGAGAGATGCTGCCAGTCAACACAGATATTACTGCCCTGGATAGATATGGTAACCTAGGAGTCGATCTCCTGCTCTACCTGAGATTTTTCCAGACCATTGAGGGCAGGATTAAAACATAAGTAAACTTGTTTACTGCCAGAAGGCTAGGTCTGATCTCTGCTGAGGGCTGCCAGCTTCCGGAGGGGGGGGGGCTAGAGATCCCCCGGAATTAAAACTGATCTCTAGATGACAGAGATCAGTTCCCCCAGAGAAAGTGGCTGCTTTGAAGGGTGGACTCTATAGCATTATACCCCTCCCCAAACCCCACCCTCCTCAGGCTCCACCCCCCAAAACCTCCAGGTATTTCTCAACCAGGAGTTGGTAAGGTTGCCAACTCTGGGTTGGGAAATACCTGGAGATTTTGGCAGTGGATCCTGGGAAGGGTGGGGTTTGGGGAGGGGAGGTACCTCAGCAGGGTGTAATGCCATAGAGTCCACCCTCCAAAGCAGCCCTTTTCTCCAGGGTCATCTGCAGATCAGTTGTAATAGCGGGAGTTCTCCAGGTGCTGCCTGGAGGTTGGCCACCTTATCTCTGCTCCCAGTATACTCCTTGTAAACTAGGCCCAGCTGGCATCACTAGAACGAATAGTCTGACTCAGTACAAGGCAGCTACCTGTGTCTTTAAAGTAGCGTTGCCAGGGTCCCCTGCTTCAGCAGGATCCTTCCCTCTTGGTAGGCCCACGAGTGGGAAAATAAGGAAAAAACAATAGCATGATGTCATTTCGAGAGCAAACGCAGAAGTGATATCACGCCTCTCTCCAATTCAGCAGAAACTATGATAAAGATTCAGTGAAACTCTATGGTGGATGACTTGAATTGGAAGCTTTTCCTTAGAGATGTGTAAACTTTTGTTCCTGTGCATTTGGCCTGGGCTGGGTCTCTGTGACCCCCCCCCCCCAGGGAATTCCTGGGAAAGAAATTAGGCTTGGGCACTTTGTTTTGCTTTTGTTTTCAGGAATGAATGGCTGGCCTGTTTTTGCTTGCAGGAGAGCTGTTTGTGGTGAGCTCTCAAGAGAAATTCACTTGGGAAGAGGCCAAAGCGGAGTGTCAGTCTCGGGGAGCGGAGATAGCAACGACGGGCCAGCTGTACGCAGCGTGGAATGAGGGGCTGGACCACTGTAACCCTGGCTGGCTAGCAGACGGGAGTGTGCGCTACCCCATCGCGACCCCACGGGAGAAGTGTGGGGGGAACATGCCAGGGGTCAAGACTATCTTCCTCTTCCGTAATCAGACTGGATTCCCTGATCCCCAGAGCAAATACGATGTGTACTGTTTTGAAGGTAAATGTATCCACCTTCTGGGTTGGTTGGACTTTGAGTGGGTGGTCAAGTTTTGAGCCTTGCCCAGCTCTTGTGGCAGCAGCCTGACAGGCATAGAAATGACGTATTCTCCAAACCCCCATATGTTTCGGGAACAGTCCCTATTTTCTGGTCGCCACCCCATGTAAATTATTGTTCTTATTTTAATCCTTGTTTTTACTCGTAGGGGAATTCCTTATGATTCTTCAGGGTGCAACTCCCTCCACAAAGTCTATTGCAGTTAAACCTCTGAGTAGGGAACAGATATGTCTTCTCTTTAATCCAAATCTATGTCAATACATGCGCATGATCACTTAGGCACTAATCAGTGTGCAACCTGCCATTTCGTACTCGGTAGCTGCTGAGGTGTATTCTGAAATGCCAATTTTGTTTTCAAACACGTCTTTAACCAGAAGAACTTTCTCAGCATACTAACACAGCGGGCAGAGTAGAACTGTCAGTGAAGTGTGAGGGGGTGGGTGGTGTGGCTAGTAAGCATAGTGTAGTGGTTAGAGTGTTGGACTAGGATCTGGGAGGCCCAGGTTCGAATCCCCACTCACCATGGAAGTTTGCTGGGTGACCTTGGGCCAGTCACACAATCACAGCCAAACCTACTACATAGGGTTGTTATGAGAGCCCCATAAATGCCGACACAGCCCCTTCCTGGCCTCCTAAGGACTTTCGCCCTTTAGGCTCAGGAATGGGCTGATAGTGTGTGTGTGTGTGTGTGGATGTGTGAGTGTGTGTGTGTGAGGGTGTTCCTTGTCTACGGCAAAGTGGGATTCATGGTTAGGGAGGAGCACCTAAAAGTCTGGTTTGCACTCCCTAAGAATTTTTTTTTTAACCAGTGTGTGTGTGTGACCACTTCCAGTGACTGAAAAGAAGGAGGGCATGTTTTGAAGAATCAGAAAACATCTGTGTGATCATTAGGAGGAAAGGTGGAATGGTATAGCCAGTTTTGTCACTTCTCAGTAATTAAGCAGGGTTGGTACTTGGATGGTGGGCTACCAAGGAAGGTTCTGCGGAGGAAGGCAATGGCAAACTACTTCTGCACCTCTCTTGCCTTGAAAGCCCCTTGCTGGGGTCACAGGAACACATGAAGCTTGAAGGGACTCTCCTTGCAAGAACCCCCAAGTTTGGTTAAGATTGGGTCAGGGGGTCCGAAGTTATGGTGTCTGGAAGGGGTCGCCCCCTTCCTCCATTAAAACCAATACAAACGGTTTTGAATGCATTCCTATGCAGAAAGCGGGATGACCTCTTCCAGACCCCATAACTTTGGACCCCCTGACCCAATCTTCACCAAACGTGGGGGTTCTTGCAAGGAGAGTTCCTTCAAGCTACCCTGAAAATTTGGGACCCATCCTCCTACACTGTCATTCATTGTCAAAGTGGCTGTGTTCAGACTCTTTAATCTGATCTTTGCAATGTATCTCAATGGAGAAGCCGGGCTTTAAACGGTGGGAAAGTTCGCCCCGCACCTCCATAGAGACAAAGTATATCACATTGTATCTCTGTGGAGGCACTGGGTGAACTTTCCCACCCACTGTTTAAAGCCTGGCTTCTCCATTGAGATACATTGCAAAGATCAGATTAAAGAGTCACAGCCACTTTGACAATGCATTTCAATGGAGGATGATGGGGCAACCCCTTTCAGACCACCTAACTCTGGACCGCCTGACTCAATCTTTACCAAATTTTGAGGTTCTTGCAAGGAGAGTCCCTTCTAGATACCCTGAAAATTTGGGACCTCTACCTGCAAAAATGGCCCCGCATGAGCCTTGGAAAGACTTTCCTGATAAAGCCAAATTTTCGGGAATGGCAAATTCGGCTTTGCCAACCTCTCAGATTTTCCTGAATGACGTTCCTAATAAAGCTGAATTTTTGGGAAGGGCAAATTCGGCTTTGCCAACCTCTCAGATTTTCTTGATTTGGTAAACCCGAACCAGAAATTTACCGAAATGGCATTTATTCGGTATTTTTTTCAGTTCGGTTTTTACTGAATCAACAGCCCTAGTGAGGCTGGCCCTGAGAGAGCGTGACTAGCCCACTGAGAGAGTGTGTAGCTTTTCTCTTCACAAAGCTGATCATGAAAACATGCAGATAATTAAAGTAGCATGTAAAAGCTGGTGAGAATTTTTTGTAAAACAGTTGTTTAAAAACCTGGAGGGGGAAAAAAGAACTTCTTTAACTTCCTAAAGTAACTGGGGCCAGGCAGGCTTTCTTGGGAAAGGAGTTGTACAGGTGTGGAGCCAACTGCCCTAAAGGCCATGCACTGCATAGTCACCAATCTAGCCTTTGATTCCTGGCTGACAATTCATTCCTTCAGCCACCAGCTCAGAGACACACACTTGCAACAGGCAAGAAACTGTGTGCAGACTTTCATCAATGGTGACACAGTGTGAGCTCTGGTTCTTCTTTTCATGAAATCCATGGAGGCAGTGATATTCTGAAGCTGGTAGCGGAAGTCTGGGGGGCTGGGAGATTGTTAAAAAGGTAAAGGTCCCCTGTGCAAGCACCGGGTCATTCTTGGCCCATGGGTGATGTCACATCCCGACATTTTCTAGGCAGACTTTGTTTACGGGGTGGTTTGCCAGTGCCTTCCCCAGTCATCTTCCCTTTACCCCCAGCAAGCTGGGTACTCATTTGACTTACCTCGGAAGGATGGAAGGCTGAGTCAACCTTGAGCCGGCTACCTGAAACCAACTTCCGTTGGGATCGAACTCAGGTCGTGAGCAAAGCTTTGGACTGCAATACTGCAGCTTACCACTCTGCACCATGGGCCTCCTGGGAGATTGTTAGCTCATGTTTAATCTGTCTCCCAACAGTCTTCAGTACAATCAGATTCTTCTGGGATATGTTTTAGTAGGATGCTTTAGGACCCGTATTTTATTATCTGAGATTTCTACGCTTCACGGCTGGCTAAACTAGATGTAATAGCATTAGCTACGTTATTGGATGGTGGAAGACAGACATTTAATTAAAATGTCTCAGTTATTTGGAAAAGGATTGTGAAAACTGGTCTTCCAGAAATGGTTTCCACCATTCCATCCTTTATTGTTCTGAAATGTTGCTGCAGTGCATTTCTCATTGTGTGTGTGTTAAGTGCCGTCAAGTCGTTTCCGACTCATGGCGACCCTATCAATCAATGTCCTCCAAAGTGTCCTCTCCTTAACAGCCTTGCTCAGATCTTGCAAATTGAGGGCCGTGACTTCCTTTATAGAGTCAATCCATCTCTTGTTGAGTCTTCCTCTTTTCCTGGTGCCTTCAACTTTTCCTAGCATGATTGTCTTTTCCAGTGACTCTTGTCTTCTCATAATATGTCCAAAGTACTACAGCCTCAGTTTAGTAATTTTAGCTTCTAGGGTCCGTTCAGGCTTGATTTGATCTAAAACCCACTGATTTGGTTTTTTTTGGCGGTGCAGGGTATCCGTAACATTCTCCTCCAACATTACATTTCAAAGGAATCTACTTTCTTCCCATCAGCTTTCTTCAATGTCCAGCTTTCACACCCATACATAGTAATAGGGGATACGATGGCATGAATTAACCTGATCTTGGTTGCCAGTGACACATCCTTACACTTAAGAATCTTTTCGAATTTCTAAAATGAATTCCAGAATCAGACCATGTGTGGTTTGCTGCTACTTTCTGTTGCTTCATCTTATTTGTATCTCTTCCCCATCCTCCCCATTTGTGAAACACTGGAAAAGAGCAGTCTTTGTGTGATCTTGTCTACACAACCATCAAGATTTTTGGGGGGCAGTGTTTTATCTGTACAGTACAACCCCCCTCCACTCCCCCCAAAAAAACTTTAATGCAATTATTCATAAAATTGTATCAACATTTTTATATTGTTTTATCAATGTCCATATGCGCAATAGTAATATAAAAATGGGGGAAAGATAAAAATCAGCTGGAAGAATGTAATCCTGAGGTGATGTATGACTGCATCTGTGCTCCAGTTCATGGTAAAATGTGGTGTAGTGGTTAAGAGCGATGGTTTGGAGCTGTGGGCTCTGATCTGGAGAACCGCGTTTGATTCCCCACTCCTCCACATGAGCAGCGGATGCTAATCTGGTGAACTGGATTTGTTTCCCCACTCCTACACATGAAGCCACCTTGGGCTAGTCACACTCTCTCAGCCTCACCCACCTCACAGGGTGTCTGTTGTGGGGAGGAGAAGGGAAGGTGATTGTAAGCCGGTTTGATTCTTCCTTAAGTGGCAGAGAAAGTCGGCATATAAAAACCAACTCTTCTTCTTCTACTACACACAAAGAATCTTGACAGGACTGTATCCCATCAAGACTGCTTTTTTTTTTTTTTACTGTTCTATCAGTGAATTCCTGAGCATCAGGAATGCAGAGAAGGGGAAATGAACAGACCAGCTGATGGGAATTCAAGATGCATTGAACGATGAGCACACGGTCCTCTGTGCAAAATCTGGAAACGAAGCACAGAACAATGTAGGGTCCCACTGCTTCACTTCCACTTCTGAAGAAAGATCTTCTTATTCAGATCTCCAAAACTGGGGGAAGAAACTTGGATGAGGATGATATTCATGTGTAAAATAGGAAGGGTGTGTGTATCTGTGACAAGAGGGGAACATGGAAGAAGAGGCCCTGAGCATCTCTCTACCTTGCCTCCTCATGTTCCATCAATTCAGATGTCCAGTACTGGAAATGAGCAGGGGGAGGGGGAAGTATTTGAGCAGCGGGAGAGGAAGTATTCAGCTCCCTTCACCCATTTTGATATTTAAAAAACCCAGGCCTGTTTTAGATGTGAATGGAGCAGAAAGACATGAATGAAACTTATTACATCTAATTTTCCCAGGAATGAGGTTCATGACACATACAGCCGTTCCGTGCTCTTTTTGAGGAACTGTGGAGAAAAGTCCAGAGGCAGTAACATCCCGCTTTCTTTCTGCCCACAGAAGAAGATACAAGCCCTTTCTCTGACTCTCCTATCTCTGAGGCAGAGGGCAGCAAGATGATTGTGACTGTGACAGAAAAGATGGAAGAGCTGCAGCTGCTCAAAGCGGAGCATGAGGTGGCAAAGGAATCCAGAGGCGCCATTTACTCCATCCCTATTTCACAGGACATCCTTGAGGCTCCGCATCCGAGCAGTGCCCCGGAAGAGGCAGCGCTTGCCCCTGAGGCCCCACCAGGGCCCAAGGCAGATCCCGTTAGCTGTGATGTAAGACCAGGCCAGAGAGACCAGGAAGGGGGAAAAGAGAGAGATGGAAGTTGTGCAGAAAGACACCGGAATGGTAGGTGGAAAATGTCTCCTCTCTGGAGTACTGCCAGATTGCAGGAAGGGAGTTATTCCTTCACCCCACGTGATTTTTCCTACCAAACCCCTCCTCTGACCTGTATAAACATAGGGATGGAGAAAATTGTCATTTATCTCTTTGCCTTTCTGCATTCTCAGTTTCCTCACTTGTAAGTCTGTTTCTTCTGGGGGGCAGTGTTCCTGTACCACACATGTTTTGCTCCTTCTAGTTGTCGATTCAATATCAGAGGTTTATGTCCAGCATAAAAACCTGCAATTTAAATCTGCAGGGAGATGTGCTGGACATAAACCTGTTCGATATTGAATCGACCACTAGAGGGAGCAAAACACATGCAGAACTGGGGGGAAAATCCCAGAAAAACAGGAATTTATAAGCGAGGAAACTGAGAATGCGGAAAAGCCCAGAATCATTTTCAAATCCATTTAAAAGGCTTCCCCCACCTTGTACACCCTATAGCCACCAAGACTACAGTTTAAAACCAAAAAATGTAAGTGTGTAATTTTGCTGCTTAAAATGGCAAAATTGCCCCCCAATTCTATATTTTACTTCACCACACACGTCCCCCCCTTTCTTATAACATCCACCCAACACACAAATTTTCTTCCACATTCTCCTGTGCAGATTCTGGAATCAAATACTTTTTGATTCATTCCGTATTCATTGGATATGCTTTATACCACCATTTATAATTGCCATCTGATCCTTGATCTGTTATTTTGATATTTGACATGAATAGGAGTTTGACTCCTCACAGTGTCTGAGGCAGCATCGTTCCCCTCTTCCACTCCTAACTTTATTGGGGCTTCAGGTGCAGGTGGGGTAATAAAATTTATGTCAGGGAGACACCTTCGAGTTGCCAACAGGCTTGGAGAAAAATGTCTCCTTAATAGAGGCTTCAGGAGCCCCGTGGCACAGAGTGGTAAGCTGCAGTACTGCAGTCCAAGCTCCGCTCTCATGGGAGACATGATAGCCATGTTTAAATATTTGAAAGGTTGTCATGTTGATGAGGGAACTAGCTTGTTCTCTGTTGCTCCAGAGACTAGGACACGGAGTAATGGATTTAAACTAAGAGAAAAGCGATTTCACCTAAACATTAGGAAGAACTATCTGACGGTGAGGGCTGTTCAACGGTGGAATGCACTGCCTCGGAGGGTGGTGGAGTCTTTGGAGGTCTTTAAGCAGAGGCTGGACGGCCATCTGTTGGGAGTGCTTTGATTGTGGAATCCTGCATTGCGGGGGGAGGGTTGGGGTCACTGGGGATATGGGGGGGAGGTAGTTGTTAATTTCCTGCATTGTGCAGGGGGTTGGATTAGATGACCTTGGTGGTCCCTTCCAACTCTACGATTCTATGATTCTATGCTCACGACCTGTGTTCAGTCCTAACTGACGTTGGTTTCAGGTAGCCGGCTCAAGGTTGACTCAGCCTTCCATCCTTCCGAGGTGGGTAAAATGAGTACCCAGCTTGCTGGGGGTAAAAGGAAGATGACTGGGGAAGGCACTGGCAAACCACCTCGTAAACAAAGTCCGCCTAGAAAACGTCAGGATGTGACGTCACCCCATGGGTCAGAAACGACCCAGTGCTTGCACAGGGGACCTTTACCTTTTTAATAGAGGCTCAATGGGATGTTATTTACCAGGTGATGTTATTTACCTCCCTGCCATAAAAAGCTTCAACTGCCCATTTCCACAGATTAAGCCTCTTTAAAGGGGCAAGACATTTTCCCTCTAGGCCTGTTCGCAACCAGCACAGGAGGAAAGAGGGCATTTTTTAAAAAAGAAAAAAAATTCTATTCCAGCCTCATCCTCAAACTTCAAAAGCTGCCTAGTAATTAGTACAAACAAGCCAACAAAAACTGCAGGTGATCCTAGTCCTGGATTTCAAGAATCTGGCTCATTTGTCCCTGACATTTCCAGAGTACTTAGTATTTAGTGCTATTATTTTCACTTATTCTATTCATCAATCTGGAAACATCCTCCAAGGTCCAAAATAAACTTGATATGGGAGATGTGAATTGGCAGGTAGTACTCATCAATATTGAAGAACCCCGTGGCGCAGAGTGGTAAGCTGTAGTACTGCAGTCAAAAGCTCTACTCACGACCTGAGTTCGATCCTGACGGAAGTCAGTTTCAGGTAGCCAGCTCAAGGTTGCCTTCCATCCTTCCAAGATTGGTAAAATGAGTACCCAGCTTGCTGGGGGTAAAGGGAAGATGACTGGGGAAGGCACTGGCAAACCACCCAGTAAACAAAGTCTGCCTAGTAAACATCGGGATGTGCCATTACCCCATGGGTCAGGAATGATCCGGTGCTTGCACAGGGGACCTTTACCTTTACACTCGTCAATATTATCCTCCAAGGTCCAAAATAAACTTGATATGGGAGATGTGAATTGACAGGTAGTACTCGTCAATATTTCCCTCCATGTTTTCTACCATTTCCCACCTGTAATACAGCCACAAGGTGTTCCGAATTCAATTAGGTTGCTGGTGAGGTGTGCTTACACACCCATACACTCTTTTCCCAGTTGCCAGAAAAAGGTATCAGAACCGCATATTTTTGCAAAGAGAAAAGCCAGCTACAGGTGGGCATTTTTTAGCAGGCAAATGGCCCTTTGGGTAAAGTCTAAGAACTTCCCGCCCACACACACACTGCATTACTGATCTTATCTAATTCAGAGCCCCTTGGGAAAAAAACAAATAAAAACACTTTGGGAGATCAATTAAGTCTGTCCTGCATCACATCCAATTCGGCCATCTAAAAACAGATGAATTCAAAATCTAAATTTTTGCAATTTAAAATTGTTGGGTTCTCCCCACCAACAATCTTATGTCAGTTGTGGTTTGTTTTGTTCTTTTAACAGAGGTGGGGGTCTCACGTTTCCTTTTGTAGTGACAATTCCTTAGGCCTTTTATGCAGGGATGTTTCCCTGTGGTCACCCCCACCGACTGCTTCGGGGCTTCCTTTTGATTATGCATGCCTTTCCCACCTGTCAGAGGTCGCCTCGCTCTCCCCGTACGTTTTGCCTGTGTTTTCCAGATGCTTTTTTAGCCAGAATCTGGAAAATGCAGGCAAAACGCATGGGGAGAGCGAGGCAACCTCTGACGGGCGGAAAAGGCATGCATAATTAAAAGGAAGCCCCCAAAGCAGTCAGCGGGGATGACCATGGGAAAACACCCCTGCGTAAAAGGCCTTAGATTCTGGAGAAGAAGAGACCCCACCTCGGAACACAATGAGGGGGAGTTGGATGTCTATAACTGGGAAAATAGTTAAAATTGCCCTCCTTCCTTCATTTTCTGCCGGATCCATCTCAATGTTGTAGATTAAATGGATCACACACAGATTTCACCCATGGTTAGATCAGCAAATTCTCATTCTGTAGGTTGTCCTTTCTAGCTAAAGGGGGGGGATTTGCCTCTTGTTAGGGGAAAGGACTTGGCTCATAATGTCTCATTGGCATCCTTTGACATTTTGCAGGTGAAGCACCTGAGCCTGGCTCAGAAGAGACCTTGAGTGTCGAAGATGATCAGATGTTGGATCCTGGCCTGCAGGTTGAAGAGGAATCTGAGGAGGAGCAGAATGTACCCAGTCCTTCAGAAGCCACCCCAGGGGAGGCCGAGCCAGACATGGAAGATGCAGTTATTGGGCATCGGTCTCAGGCATCACCCAAAATCTCTCCAGACCTCAGCAAGTCTAAGGACAAGAAGAAACCCCACAGCTTTAACAGCCCATCAGATCCTGTCCCATCTCAGCAGAACGGAAGGGAAGGTACCACAGAAACAGGATCTTTTGATAACTTAGATGTTCATGAAGCAAGTAGTGGGGCGGGGTCTTCTGATGGGGTACACAAAGTTCTATCGTCATCTACTTCTGAGATTGTGGCTGAAGAAAAGAATGTCCCTCTGGAACAGGTGGATCGTAACATCAGCTATAGCGATCTGGAAGAATCTGGGCTTCCCCATCAGCCTGAAAATTCAGGGTTGCATGATACCTCTGCAACGATCGCCACCCCAAAGTCAAGTCAGGAGGACAAACAGTCCCCTCCGACCCCACAAAGTGGGCTCATTTCTGGACTTGTCAACACCCATTCCCCCAGTCATCCTGGTGAATCGGGAGATGCAGAATTTTCAGGGGCTGTGCCTCTGGGGACAGCCATACCTGTGGGGATGACACCAACGGGCGACGCATCATTACCCATGCCCCCTAATACTGTGCCCCCCAGTCTGCAAGAAGACATCGAGGAACACTCTGGATCTGTATGGCTTTCACCCACCATTGCTACTTCCAGTCCTGAGGAGGGAACAGCCAGCTTTGACTTGGGACACCCAATTGACATCCATCTTCCTTGGGAGGAGCACGAGACTGAGGAGACCACCGAGGCGTACGATGTAAGTACTCAGATAGATCCATCAGTGGATGACTCTGATGAGGAAACGGAAACCCCTGCGACAGCCACCGAGGCCACAGTGGACTTGAGGACTGAACGAGCAGAAGAATATAATGTTCACGAGGAAGTGGCCACCTCACTTACAAAGGGCATCTCCGCAGATGTTTCTGGCTCATCGTTTGTGGGCACTCCGCTGACGAAGCCCTCCTTGGCTACTGCCCACCCTCTGCCTGTCCTGCCCACTGAAAGCGCCAGCCTCGGAGCAGGTGTGAATATTTCAGGTAACCCCTTTGGCTGTACTGCCTTGGCTCTCGTGGCAGCCATTTTGGCTGAACTTTCACACTAAACCCCGCCCCACAACTAATGCCATTCTTCTGAGCTGTGCTTTCTTGTTTGTATATGCCTTTCTCTTTCTCTCTTTTTCCTCCTTCCTCGTCACCTGGATCGGGGAAGGCAAAGGAACCGGAGAAGCACACGTTTTGTCAAACAAACAAACAAACAATTAGTTCTAAGAGAGTGCATGTTCTTTTAATCTTTTACTTCTGTGAAGTGTTTTAACAACTGTTTTCATGAAGAAAAAAAAAACCTGTTGACAAGAATAGCGCTGCTCATAAATCACTGTAATAAGGGGACTAATAAAAAGAAAGAAGAAAATTAAAAGATTTCTAGAAGAAAACAACTTGGCTGGATGTGTGCTTCCCACTGTCTGTGTGTCTCCTGTTGTCTTCTCTTTGCCTCATGTTCTAGTCTGTCCTCCCCCCTCCCCATTAATGAACAAATGTCCCTAATGTTGCTTAAGGTCACAATTCAGCTCCGGCTCTGCACTGATCTTTCGTTCACCTTGCCAGTGATGTATCCAAATCTCAGGATGGGGGATGCTGCTTATGATGAAATCGAGGGTTCTCTCTCCTTCCCAAACCATTTATGAGCTGAGCCCACAACAACCCCACTGAAGTTTGCCCCCAGCATATAACAGATATGCTGTCAGCCTGCCCTCTTTGCTGATACCCTTGTTTCTTACCTAATCTGTCCTTGCAAGGGGGGAACCAGTGGGAGAGAGGATAGTGACAGAGGTGGGAACCAGTGGGCAAGAGGATAGTGACATATGAACATAAGAAAAGCCATGCTGGATCAGACAGTACAGTACCGACACAGAAACAATACTGAGACCGAGATAGCAGCCTGACACCAATGTCCATCAAGTCCAGCAGTCTGTTCACACAGTGGCCAACCAGGTGCCTCTAGGAAGCTGACAAACAAGTCAACTGCAGCAGCATTATCCTGCCTGTGCTCCAAAGCACCTAATATAATAGGCATGCTCGTCTGATCCTGGAGAGAATGGGTATGCATCATGACTAGTATCCATTTTTACTAGTGGCCATGAATATCCCTCTCCTCCATGAACATGTCCACTCCCTTCTTAAAACCTTCCAAGTTGGCAGCCATCATAAGAACATAAGAAAGTCCCTGCTGGATCAGACCAAGGCCCATCAAGTCCAGCAGTCTGTTCACACAGTGGCCAACCAGGTGCCTTTAGAAAGTCACAAACAAGATGACTCCCTCACCACATCCTGAGGCAGGGAGTTCCACAGTTTAACTATGCATTGTGTGAAGAAATACTTCCTTTTATCTGTTTGAATCTCTCACCCTCCAGCTTCAGCAGATGACCCTGTGTTCTAGTATTATGAGAGAGGAGAAAAGCATCTTCCTGTCCACTCTTTCCATACCATGCATAATTTTATAGACCTCTATCATATCTCCCCTCTGACAGAGACCACCACAGTGTTTAAAGACTGGAACTCCTGGTTGTGCGCAAGAAAATCTCCATGATGAGCAGCATGGGAATTGTAGCTTTCAGTTCACTGGACTGTGAATCACAGGAAAATACAGTTGTCATGTCTGGGGGCTCCAGGACCACCCCTACCTTGACTCAGGGCTTTTCTGCATTCTCATTTTCCTCGCTTGTAAGCTCCTATTTCTTCATGGAAGGAGGTTCTGTTCTGCACATGTTTTGCTCTTTCTAGTGATCGATGCAATTCTATATCGGTTTAAGTCTAGCATATCTCCCTGCAGATTTAAACTGCAGATTTTTATGCTGGACATAAACCAGTGTAATATCAAAATGACCACTAGAGGGAGCAAAACAGGCCAAACAGAACCCGCTCCCCTGAAGAAACAGGAACCGACAAGTGAGGAAAATGAGAATGTGGAAAAGCCCAAAGACAAAACGGGGAGGAAGAAGGTGGAGAGGGAAGCTACAGAGGAAGCAGCTGCTCTGTCATGTGACCATTTCCTTTAACCCAGAAGAGATCTTCCTTGGGACCCATGGAATGCTTGTGAATAAAGGTCTACTTGTGAGCAAAGCAAGGGAGGCAGGAAACAGGTGAGGCTGGAAAGCAACATATAGAAGGGAGAGGAAGGGGGAGTGTAGGAGCTTTGTGGAATTTGAGCAGGCTACAGTCCTCTGAGGAGGAGCCAACCTTCCTAAAGCCAACCTTCCTAAAGGCCACTAAAAAGCCCTCCTCACTTTTCATCTCTAAAATGCCCTTTAAAAGGCAGCATTGTACCTTTTTATAAAACAAATAAGGTGAACAATTAATGGTTACATGTGTGGCCTTTCTTTGGTGCTTTTTTTAAATATTAAAAGGACACGGTGAGTAATTGACCCGAAACATTCCGGGACAGACAAGACCGATGACTGAGCCAACTCGAGTTGGTGCACATGTGTGTTACTTCAGCTGTGAAGCCAGGAGAAAGGTGGGCTCATCCTGCCGCTGAGGGATGCATCATAAGCTTTCTCTTTTTGTATATCCTCACCCTGATGCACCTGGGTAAACCTCACAGGAATCTGTTGCAAGAGCCGGTCAAAACCTAGCAAACCAATAAAGTTTTATTGAAATTTCTCAAAAAAACCAAAAAACAAGTACACATAACAAAATCATTCATTCCCTTCCATACCGTTTAATCAATCTTCCAAGGGGTTCATTTTATACTTATCATTTCTTAAGTACAAAGGAAAAAAGAGAAATACCAGATCAGCGGTCTATTGATACAATAATAAATCTCAAATCTTTAAAAGCCTTATTAATTGTCTCAACCATTTCTTTTACTCAGTACTTGGCTAACAATCACTATTTACTACTCTATATCAAACTGCTTCATACATCCATTATTTTATTATCCTTGTTTTACTATTCTGCTTTCCTAATAAACACAAATATTCTGCCTCCCCTCTTTATTAGGTTAAGGTTTCAGTTTAGAATATTCAAAATATGGTTTCCATTTCTTCTGGAATTCATCCCGACGATCTGCCCTTCACCAAATTTGATAATTTTGCCATCATATTCTGTCATTTTATCTTGCCATTTTCATAATTCTGGAATATCTTCTTGTTTCCAGGTTGATGCCAACGTTATTCTTGCTGCTGTAATCATATAACTGAACAGGTCTCTATGATTCCTGTCTATCTTTTCCGGTTTTATTCCCAGCAACATCGATTCTGGATGTAGTGGAAACTTTAACTTGTTCTTGTTCGGTCTCATATTTGAGCAAGCGTTTGTATGTTTTGGCCAGGATATGCTCCGATTCCTTATGAACCAAAGCCTCAAATTCTGTTTCTTCTTTTAATTTGCCTTGTGAAAAACAATCTTGCCTAAACTTCGCAATCATTTGATTTACTCATCGTTCTTAATGAGATGCAGCTTAGGATCTGGGCTTTTCTACTTCAGAGTGCAGGTGGGAGCTCGCATTACCTTGTTCTCCTTAAAAAGAAAAATTCCCTCCACATGGGAAAAATGTAGAGAAGGCCTCTTGCCCACCCATTTCTCTGACATGCTAGTTTTCTGGGTGCTATTACAATGACTTTGAGCGGGGGGGGGGGGGTTGGACTAGATGGCCTGTGTGGCCCCTTCCAACTCTATGATTCTGTGTCACCACATTAATCTTTGTCTTCATCACATACCAATTTGCTTGCCAAGCAACCAAACAAACTTTGCATTAAGGGAGAGGGGCGAAGGCTGGATGACTCAAAAGACCTAAAAGCCATTGGTCAAGAACAAACGTGGATGTGAGGAAGTGAACAATGTCTGGCACAGCCATTCTGCAGCCCTTGGTGGGCTTTTGTTACTAACGCATGTGCAGAATCAATGAGGGGGGATTTTTTTCCAAGATAAGACTCAAGGACAACAATAGAGGTACAGTGCATTTAGGTTAATAAGCTTCAGTCACCTGAAGTTTACGTTTCTGTAGATGTGCTGAGGAGCCCCGTAGCGCAGAGTGGTAAGCTGCAGTACTGCAGTCCAAGCTCTGCTCACGACCTGAGTTCGATCGCAGTTTCAGGTAGCCGGCTCAAGGCTGACTCAGCCTTCCATCCTTCCGAGGTCAGGAAAATGAGTACCCAGTTTGCTGGGGGTAAAGTGTAGATGACTGAGGAAGGCAATGGCAAACCACCCCGTAAACATATTCTGCCTAGTAAACGTCAGGATGTGGCATCTCCCCATGGATGAGGAATGACTCGGTGCTTGCACAGAGGACCTTTACCTTAGATGAGCTGAGGCATAGTTAAGCCTTGCAGATTGGTACATAGTTGTATTAAGAGTATTGGCAGAGGGAACTGTTAATTCCAGCATGACAGCGCATGAAATTTACTGCAGTGTTCAGTCCCTTCAGTTCATTTACATTGTCTTCCCTTCTTGCAGATACAGATGAGCAAATGTTACAGATACAGATGAGCAAATGTTGTCCCCAAAAAAAGTCTTGATGCAACCATACACATAATTGCACTGAAATTCTTTTTGTGCGGTGTTTTACAAATGTACACCTGTATTCATGTGTGTTGGTAAAAAAAAGTCACGCTTGATCTACAAGCATGTAGATCAAGATTGGTTTTTTGCAATGTTTTATCAATGCATGCCTGAACAATGAAAATATGGAGCGGGGGGAGGCACAAATGAACTGAAGGGAGTACAAGCGGTAGCAAGTTTTGTGTGCATGAAATTTGAAAACCATGCAAAAGGAAAACGGAGAAATCCTAATTGGGGAGCAAAGTTCAGATGAGAATTCCTATTCTGCATAAGATGGCAGAACTCTGGTTTGTTATGAATTCTCACACATACACACCCCAAAAAAGTAATCGCATTTGTCCATGAACTCAATTTCAACAACTTCACATTCTGTACATTCTATTAATATAGCAATGTTGAAATCGGATTCCCTCTGGTACTGAAACGTTTCTCTTTGGTAGGGAGGGGCTGTGGCTCAATGGTAAGGCATCTGCTTGGCATGCAGAAGGTCCCAGTTTCAATCCCTGGCATCTGCAGTTAAAGATCTAGTAGTAGGTGATACAATAGTCCTCCTTGAGACCCCAGAGAGCTGCTGCCAGTCTGAGTAGACAATACTGACTTCGATGGACCAAAGGTTTGGTTCAGCATAAGGCAGCTTCATGTGTTCAACTGTTTGTGTGTCGCCAGTTAATACCCAACTTATGCCCATTTCTTCTTGTACACAGAGTTTGCCTCTTTTATTCTTCCTAGATCCTAGGGGGCATTTTTGGCAGGTGGTAGCACCCAGAGAAAGCAAAAAAGCCTAACTTACAAACACATTTTGCCCCAATACTTTTGGCATCCCTTCTCATTCCTGCTGCTTCTAACTGGAAATTTCTGTTTTTTAACCTCCCTTCTTCCTGGTGCAAATCAAACCCATAGTGCTTTATTTTCATATGTCCCGCCACATAGAATTTTTCCTTTAAAATGCCCTAATTTTTTCCCCAAAATTAGTTATGCATCAATAAATCACCGCTGTACATTATGTGCATATTATACTTAAAAACATACACTCTCACAACACACGATTTATTTTTGTAAAATGTAAGTTGCATATGAAATACCAACGACAGTGAAGACCACAATGCTGAAGCTGTTGGCAAAAGTTATAGATAAATATAAAAAGAACCAAAGCAGGGAACCTGTGTTCCTCTCTGTTTTGCAATCAGCATTAAACATAATGACCAACTGTGAGGTCCTTTCCCCCAATCAGTTTCATAAATGAAAAACTACCTTGGTGGCTGAATCAGGAGCAGAAAAGTGGCAGAGGGAGGGGTTCCCCCCTCCTTTCTGCCATTTGTCCACATACAATTACTCCCCAGCTGACTTCACACCTCGAGGGGGAAAGCTATGGGGGTCTCATTTTATTACCTTCTCCATTGTGTGAATAAAAGCAGTTTGGCAGTGCAATTTTGAGTGGATGAACAACGTGAAGAAAAAGGGTCCCTTCACCACCTGAATTTTGCCTCTAGGTTGCAGCATCTTCAGCTGATTTTTAACTAACACTGTAAGCCACCCAAGGTGTCTACTGATGTGGTGGAAGCACACAGAGAATCGGTTCATCTCTTCAGCTGTGTGTGTTTCAATCCTCTGTCTTCAACAGGAATTTATATTGGTAGACGTAAAATTGTTTTCTGTATATTGAGCATATTCAAAGATCTGCAAGAGCTGGTGTAGATAGCCCCTTGTCACTAGATTTGGTACCCCCATGGTGAATTCTCTCCCCCCCCCATCCCATCTGTATTGTTAGGTAGAACTCTTCGTTTGACTTCTGACCAGCACACTGCCTCTCCATACTGGCAGCTGGCAGCTTTGTATAGTGGTTAGGAGCGGTGGACTCTAATCTGGAGAACTGGGTTGGATTCCCCATTCCTCCACATGAGCCGTTGACTCTCATGTGGTGAACTGGGTTGGTTTGCCCACTCCTCCACATGAAGCCAGCTGGTTGACCTTGGACTAGTCACAGTTCTCTTCGAACTCTCTCAGCCCCACCTGCCTCACAAGGTGTCTGTTGTGGGGCAAGGAAGGGAAGGAGATTGTAAACCAGTTTGATTCTCCTTGAAAGATATAGAAAGTCGACATATAAAAACCAACTCTTCTTCTATTGAGCGGGGATGGGTTGACTTTTAATGGGATTTGAAAAACACATGTGATGAGTTGGTAGGGTAATGCACCATGACCTGCCTTGACTGGGTGGCCCAGGTTAGCCCGATCTCATCAGATCTCAGAAGCTAAGCAGGATTGGCCCTGGTTAGCACTTGGATGGGAGACCACCAAGGAAGTCCAGGGTTGCTTCTACACAGGCAGGCAAGGGCAAACCACTTCTGAATGTCTCTTGCTTCGAAAATCCTGTGATGTTGCCCTAAATCGTCTGCAACTTGATTGCATTTTCTACCACTAGTGGACCATGGAGATGCTAACCCCTGTGGCACATATCAGATGAGACAGGAACTTGCACATTAGAAAGCCATGCTTCAAATAGACCAGCATCAGGGCTCAGCACTTTGGGGCAGCTGCCAAGGCCTGAGTATCTCAGGAGGGTCCATTACCAACCCCTGACTTGCAACCACCTGCCCTGTTGTGCTAGGCATGGGTAGCAAGATTGGGCCTTGTAGCAAGCTTGAGTGCCCTCCATGTCTACCCAAGCAAGTGAGCAGTTACAACAGCTTGGGAGAAATTATATGCTGCTGTCAGACATTTGCCTGCTCTCTCCTTCTGCACAGTGGTGGTTACTGCTGCATATAGCAGCCATCTCCATTCAGTGAATGAGCAACCCTCAATGCTGGCACTAAGAATTAGATTTTCGAAAGGTCGCTCCATCCACATCTGCTAGCCTTGGTGACTAAAGGGAACTTCCATATACAAAGGCAATTGACCTCTGAACATCAGCAGCATTGGGGGAAGTCATAGGGCACTTAATGCACACAGCCCAAATAATGCACTTTCAATCCACTTTCAATGCACTTTGAAGGTGGATTTTACTGTGTGAACTGGCAAAATCCACTTGTAAACAACCGTTAAGGTACACTGAAAGTGCATTGAAAGTGCATTATTTGGAAATGCCCGTAGCCTCTGGGTCCTGCTTGTTGGTCCTCCATGGCAACTGGTTGGCCCCTGTAAGAAACAGTATTTTGAACTAGTAGTTCAGCAGTGGAATGGGCTGCCTAGGGAGGCGGTGAGCTCCCCCTCATTGATAGTCTTCAAGCAGCTGCTGGACGAACACTGGTCAGGGATGCTCGCGGCTGATCCTGCATTGAGCAGGGGGTTGGACTAGATGGCCTGTGTGGCCTTTTCCAACTCTATGAACTGGTTGGATCAGCAATCACCAGCTGCCTAAACACCAGCAGCCACAGCTGCTTAGCTTATTTTCTGAATGAGAAGAAAAAGAGTTGCTTTTTATAATGCCAACTTTCTCTACCACTTAAGGGAGACTCAAACCCGCTTACAATCACCTTCCCTTCCCCTCCCCACAACAGACACCCTGTGAGGTAGGTGCGGCTGAGAGAGCTGTGACTAGCCCAAGGTCACCCAGCTGGCTTCATGTGTAGGAGTAGGGAAACAAATCCAGTTCACCAGATTACCCTCCGCCGCTTATGTGGAGGGGTGGGGAATTGAACCCGGTTCTCTGGATCAGAATCCACTGCTCCAAACCAGTCAAATGGGATGGAGCAGGATGTGGCCACAATGTTCTTAGTGGTGAAGGGGGTACCAAAACAGGGAGCTGACCCTGACTGGGGCAAGAAGAAGGTGCTCACAGTGGTCAACCTCAACAGCACAGCAAGGAAATGGGCAGCCAGGGAAGTGAGTCAGCACAGCTGTAGCCATAAGTGTTGGAAATGCTCCTGTGGTCCACAGCAAGGTGCATGTAGGCCAGTGCTGTTTCCAAAAGAAGGCAGCCAGATGGTTAGGGTTGGCAACCTCCAGGTGGTGGCTTGAGATCTCCCGCTATTACAACTGATCTCCAGGTGACAGAGATCAGTTCCCCTGGAGAAAATGCCGCTTTGGCAATTGGACTCTATGACATTGAAGTCCCTCGCCTCTTCAAACCCCGCCCTCAGGCTCCACCCCCAAAATCTCCAGGTATTTCCCAACCCGGAGCTGGCAACCCTACAGATGGTTGCGGGAAACACACAAACAGGACAAGAAGATGGCAAGCCTTACCTGTCTGTCTCCCAGCCACTAGGGCTCAGAGATACACTGTCTCAGTACATGCAGGCTCCATTTATTATTTGGCATATTTATGCATTGCCTTTCCCTTTTGAAAAGCTCAAGCAGATCATAGTTAAAAATACATTTAAAAAATGATATATAAAATCAGGAAATGTGCAGAGCCAAACTGGGAGAGTCAAAAATGCTTTCTGGGATTAAAAATAAACATTTTTTTTTTTACTGTTGTTGGAAGGCCTCTTGCAAGGGGGACACTTGCAGAGAAAGGGAGAGTGACTTCTAAAGAGTGGGGGCGGCTGCCTGAAAGGTCTTTGAGTGGGTTCCAAGGAGAGGACATCGACTACAGACGATCCCTACAGGAGAGCTTCCTCCGCTGAACTATATGTCTAGTCCCCATATAGTGTGTCTAAAACAATGGTCCTAACTATGTCTTGTGGCAATGAGTTCCATATATTATACACTGGCCATTTATGCATGGTCAATTTTGATGCTTGCTCAAAGCTCTTTTTTTAAATGCGACTTTAAAAATGCCTATTCACAGTCCTGACGCAAAAGGAGAAATTCCACCCCCCCACACTCGCCTGCTCCTTTGTTCCTGTTTGCATAGCCATTAGCATGTGCATAGCTAACGCGCCGCTGTTATTTTGCATAGTTCCTTCAGGGGATTATTCACGGCGGGGGTGGAGCAAACACCAAAGGTCGCGTTAAAGGGGCTCTTTAATGCGAAGCAGGCTTGTGCTGGCTTCGCAGTCACTTCCAGAATGACGGTTCAGCGTGAAAAATTCAAAAAAATATGCGGGGCAATTGAGTCTGGAACATGCTGCTAATTACCAAGCATAAATTGCCACTGTGTACTTCATTTTAATCTGCCTTGAATCTACTGTTCCTCTGTTCCCATGAACTCCGTGGTTATGAAAAGAGGAGTGGGGAGGGGAGTCTGCCTAACCACTTTCTCTGCACCATTCATAATCTTATAACGCGATTATCATGGCCCTCCTTGACTGTCCTTTATATTTTGGAAACTGAAGAGCCCCATACCCTTTAGTCGTATGTCACAGGGGAGGGACGCCGAGCTATCGAACATTTTGATTGCCTTTTTCACAACTGAAAGAAAGATCTTCGAAGCAGCCCTGATATACCCTGAGCAGGGCTGCCGGAACCTCTTCCCCCTAAACTGATGAGGCAATGGATTTACAGGGACTCTCGCTTGAAGCCATGGCTTTCCAAAATGATCTTGCCGTTTTCCAAACTCTGCTGCCCCCAGCCATAAGACTTGTCATTCATTACCTGCGTGTGCTTTCAGGTGACTGTATCCCAAACCCTTGTATGAATGGAGGCACCTGCATGGAAGAAGGAGACCACTTTGTGTGTCTCTGCCTACCAGGATATGGAGGAGACGCTTGTCAGATAGGTGAGTAGAGCTGACACCCGGTTTTGATTGATTCTAAAGTCAAGAGCCCCGTGGCGCAGAGTGGTAAGCTGCAGTACTGCAGTCAAAAGCTCTGCTCACGACCTGAGTTCGATCCCGACGGAAGTTGGTTTCAGGTAGCTGGCTCAAGGTTGACTCAGCCTTCTGAGGTCGGTCAAATGAGTACCCAGCTTGCTGGGGGTAAAGGGAAGATGACTGGGGAAGGCACTGGCAAACCACCCCGTAAACAAAGTCTGCCTAGGAAACGTCGGGATGTGACGTCACCCCATGGGTCAGGAATGACTCGGTGCTTGCACAGGGGACCTTTACCTTTTAAAGTCAAGGTGCAAAAATTTCGACGAAAAGATTAGAAAAATCCTCCCCAGACAGATATCTTTCCACGTATTTCTAGTTTAGGAATGAGCTGCTTCCTCCAGTTCAGTTCCTTCTATCGGGCTGGATCCTGCAGACCCATTCCATCATCAGCAATGCTTTTCAGCAATGTGAGCCAGCATGGTGTGAGAGCCAGCATGGTGTCGTGGTTAGGAGCGGAGGACTCTAATCTGGAGAACCAGATTAGATTCCCCACTCCTCCACATGAGCAGCGGACTGGCTGAGCAACCCTCAATGCTGGCACTAAGAATTAGATTTGTGAAGGGTCGCTCCATCCACATCTGCTCGCCATGGTGACTAAAGGGAACTTCCATATACAGAGGCAATTGACCTGAGAGCCAGCGTGGTGCAGTGGTTAGGAGTGGTGGACTCTAATCTGGTGAACCGGGTTGGTTTCTCCACTCCTCCACATGAAGCTGTTGGGTGACCTTGAGCTAGTCAAAGTTCTCTCAGAACTCTTTCAGCCCCACCTACTTCACAAGGTGCCTCTCCAAGGTCAAAAGGTCCTGACTGCAAAAAAATATATATCATTTTAAATTATTTTCTTTTTCTCTCCAGATCTGGAGAAATGCAAGCCCGGCTGGGACAGCTTCCAAGGCTTTTGCTACAAGCACTTCCCTACCCGGCGGAGCTGGGAAGACGCTGAGACCCAGTGCAGGAGCCACGGAGGGCACCTGGCTAATATCATGACCCCTGAAGAACAGAGTTTCATCAACGGTACGTGAAGATCCCGGCACTCTGTCACTGGTGTGGTGTATATTAGGAGTGCCATATAGTAATCCATAGGATTGCCAACCTCCGGGTACCAGCTGGAGATCTCCTGCTATTACAATGGACCTCCAGCTGATAGAGATCAGTTCACCTGGAGAAAACGGCCGCTTTGGCAATTGGACTCTATGGCATTGAAGTCCCTCCCCTTCCCAAACCCGGCCCTCCTCAGGCTTTGCCCCAAAAATCTCCTGCCGGTGGCGAAGAGGGACCTGGCCACCCTAGTAATCCAGGAGGTTCTGTTTTTGGGGCAGACACTATCATTCTGCTGGTGGAGATAAGTAATGCAAACTACCTGGCGTCTATTTCGACACACAGTTTGCTTTCCATGGGGAAAAATAATTATCCATAGCAGGATGCACAAATTATTGTGCAAGCTAGCATGTGTGTTAAGAATCAGGGTGGCCATCTAAATGTAGATCCCGCTGACAGCAATGGACAGCGTGCACACTTAGTTGTGTATCTGGGTGCATCCCATTGAAAGCAATTGACAGAATCTGACTTTTGATGCATGCTCTAACGCATATCTGATTTGCACCTTGTCTGAGACATTTGGTGGAGTTTCTAAGTGTGTGTGTGTAGAAAAAAACTGAAAAACTCCGAAGAGAAAAAGGGTGAAGTTCCACACAGATGCAGTTTCTTACCCCTTCATAATATCAAGTGGTACATCTTGACTTGACTCTTTTGTGTTCTTGAATAGTAAAGGAGACGTACTACAGTTAAGGAATGCATGTTAAGTTTTTATTTTAATCTTTTTATTGGATTGGTTTTATTACTCATTGCTGATCTCCGTAGGCATATGATACAGAATATTATTTATCTATTAAATGTCTATTCCACATGCTGTATGTATCTGAAACAGTGCTGGCTCTTCTCGTATACTATACTATGCTGCCGTCTAGGGTCATTATATGGTATAGCAGGGTGAGTGCTTGGGAGTCTTCCGGGTTTCTTAAGGGAAATAAAATAATTTTGCACTCACTGGTTCAACTCAAACGTTAGTGATTCAAGTGAGTTCTTTTCAATGAAATTGCAGCTGCGGATGAACTTTGACAGAAAAGATGTCAGTATTCATGTCTGGTTTTCACAGTTTGGGGGTAAAATAGCCTTCCCTCCCCCAATGTGCTTACTTTAAGGTTGACTGTGAAGAGACTGAAATTGTGAAAGATTTTCTATTCCTTGGCTCCATCATCAACCAAAAGGGAAACTGCAACCAAGGAATCAGAAGGAAGTTGAGACTGGGAAGGGCAGCCATGAAGGAGCTAGAAAAGATCCTTAAGTGTAATGATATGTTGCTGGCGACCAAGATCATGATAATTCATACCATAGTATTCCCCATCACTGTATGTGTATGTGTATATATATATGAAAGTTGGACAATGAAGTAAGCTGACAGGAAGAAAGTTTATTTCTTTGAAATGGGGTGTTGAAAGAAAGTTTTACAGATACCATGGGACGCCAAAAAGACAAATCAGTGGGTTCCAGATCAAATCAGGCCTGAATTCTCCCTAGAAGCTAAAATTACCAAACTGAGACTATCGTACATTGGTCACATTATGAGAAGACAAGAGTCAATGGAAAAGACAATAATGCTAGGAAAAGTTAAAGGCAGCCGGGAAAGAGGAAGACCCAACTTGAGATGGATTAACTCAGTCAAGGAAGCCACAGCCCTCAGTTTGCAAGATCTGAGCAAGGCAGTTTGACAATAGGATGTTTTGGAGGTCATTCATTCATAGTCAGAAGCAACTTGAGGACACCTAACACACTCATGCACAACCAGCGCTTCTGCTGTTTGATTATTCTTTAATTATGCTGGAGGTGTCTCAGAATAACCATGCTGGGTTGGAAAGTAGGAGATAAGCGATCAAGGAAACAACAAAGGGAAAGATTCATTCCACAGTTTGGAAACGTTTGATTTATAGAAAAGCACTTTGCAGTCAGACTGTGGTTTTCTTTATCCTGCAAACTCTTTTTTGTCAACTTCAGACTTTGCTTTCTTGCTGTTTTACCTGAACCTTACTCCGCAAGTGCTAAGATTTCTTAGGCTGCTTCCACATGGCGATGAT
This sequence comes from Euleptes europaea, assembly GCF_029931775.1. Lineage (NCBI taxonomy): Eukaryota > Metazoa > Chordata > Lepidosauria > Squamata > Sphaerodactylidae > Euleptes > Euleptes europaea. Next base: position 84,643,435 of record NC_079318.1, read on the forward strand.
TCTCTGTGTTGCTTTCATTGCCACTGAAAATGCAGAGCCATTTGCAGTGGCAGCAGAACATCCATTCTAACTGTAGCTGAAGGAGTCAGCTGCGGCACACGAAAGCTCATACCCTGCCAGAAATTTTGTTAGTCTTTACGGTGCTACTGGACTTTTCTACTGCTATCCATATGATCAGTGCAGCAATGCATTTCCCCTGCCACTCCAACTCTCTTGCAGCTTCCCTTTCCCATTCCTTTCCAATCAATTTGGACAAAAACCTGTCTGCATTTTTCTTCTTATATCTCCACAATGAAAAGAGCTAGAGATGTACTTTCCCTATAAAATGAAAAAGCCCTCCAGTGGGAAAATGCCATGGGAAGGGCTGACTGCAGGAAAATGTTGCCAATGTGGGTGGAACCTTAAAAAAATGCACCTCCTCATCTAGACAGCATGCAAACATGTTTGGACTGCATTCTTTCTGAAAAGGTCATAGCAAAAGCAAGTTTGCATAAAATAGCAGAACTAAAATTTGGCAGAACAGCCAAGCTCAAGATTGGGAGGGGGAAAATATCCGAGTTCCTTCAACATTAAAGAACCCTCCCAAGCCCTGAAATTTGGCAGAGATGTGCAGCCCTAAGTTTCCTGTAGCTCCCTTATTCTTCATTGAACTACCGTCTACTTTGTATTCCAGATCAATACAAGGAGTACCAATGGATCGGCCTGAATGACCGGACAATTGAAGGGGATTTTCAGTGGTCGGATGGCAGCCCTGTGGTAGGTGATGCTTGCAAATGCTCCCGTTGCATGCGGATCAGTGGAAAACGACCTAAATTTAAATCCAGGACCCTTCCAAGTTCATTTAACCGTAGAATACTGTTATCCAGTCAGAGCTCATTTTCCAACATATCTTACCTTCTGGGTCTCCTGGTACCAATTATCTCTTCCATAGGGGAATGTGCCAAAATCCTGACACAAAGTCCTGTGCTTTCAATCTGGTGGTGCATGTGAGGTTCTGTGGGCTAGGGCGTTAGAAAAGGAACTAGCTCCCCCGCCCCAAATAACAAGGAATCTCAGGAAATTTTTCACATGATAGTGTTGAGCTGCACCCGTTACAAATCAGGCCTGAATCTCAGAAAAGTCTAGGCTCAATCCATAATACTCTCAATAATGCAAGCCCTTTCTATATGATTCAGTAAATAAATAAATAAAAAAAACCTGTTCTGGGATTTAATGCTCCTCCTAGTTCTAAGGTTTCATTTCAGATGGAGATGAAGGTGAAAGAGTTAAGCTAACAGTTCTCTTTGTGGAACAGATAGATTATGAGCTTGAGTGTGGAGAAAGAGAGATATGGCCGCCCACATAGGTGTCCTTGGAGAGAAGGAGTTGTTAGATTTTTTTTCATATAAAAATCTGATAATTTAGCAGAGGTCAGGGTCACAGAAGGTTTTGGGACTCTTGATTAACATCACTTCTCCCTCTCTTTCTCACTCACTCACTCACTTTCTCTTTGGCAGCTTTATGAGAACTGGCATCCTGGGCAGCCCGACAGCTATTTCCTCTCTGGAGAGAACTGTGTGGTGATTGTGTGGCATGACGAGGGGAAGTGGAGCGACGTGCCATGCAACTACCACCTGTCGTACACCTGCAAAATGGGACTGGGTAAGCCCTTAAGCACCTTGTGGGCCTTTTGGGGCTGTTGCCCATTGGCTAAGAGTCGCCGCAAAAGCTGATCTATCCCACAGGTAGTTAGAATCTGTCCGGCGTCCATAATACGTGTGTGTTCCGAACAATCAAGAAGTCTGAGAATATATGATCATTAAGTTGATTGTGAAGTGTGTGCTTAAGATCATAAACAGTTAAGCCAGTTGCATAAATTATGCTCAGTAATAACTCTGGGCGGCATTATATTTCTTTGAGAGAAGTATTGCGCTTTTGAGAGAGGCAGGGATTGTGAACTGCAGTCAAGCCAACTGTAGATAATAGCACTCACATGTGATCGCACACATATGAGGCTTCCTTGTCCTGAATCAGACTGTTGGTCCACCAAGGTCAGTATTGTCTACTCAGAGGGGCAGTGGTTCTCCAGGGTCTCCGGTCAAGGACTTTCACATCACCTGCAGTGCTAACTAATCTGGGGATTGAACCTGTGACCTTCTGCACACCAAGCAGATGCTCTGCCACTGAGCTACGGCTCCTCCCCAGCACAGCCTTGTAATGGTTAACGGGGTGTGAAGATGCACCTCCATTTCTGCAAAATCAAACCAGTCTCCCGAACTAGCATGTGAGAAGATGTAAATACCCATGGAAATACAAAGACTGATTTCACAGGCCCCACAATTAGGAACATGTTTCCCATCAAGCCTTTCTAATAATGCATATTATCTTGTGGAACTCACTGCCACAAGAAAATTGTCTCATGGCCACTAGTGTAGATTTTTTTAAAATAAAAGGATTGGACAACAGGATAAAATGGAGGAGAGGAGGAGAATGTAAGCAGCTTTGGGTCCATGTTTTGGAGAAAGGCAGGGTACAAATGAAGTAGTTTTTTTAATGGAGAATAGTTTCCTCAATGCCTGGTAACAGAACCTCCATGTTTAGAGGCAGTAAACCTCTAATTACCACATTTTCGAACTTGATTTCATACTAGTCAAAAGCAACACTAGCTGGGATTTCAGGGTTTTGGTCTTTTTTTTTTTTTACATTAGTAGTTTATTTTTAAGGTGTTCTCGTCTACTTTTGGCTTTAAAATTGCTGTAATTTCTCCTTAAACTGTTGGGAATGGATTATAGCATGACTGATACGTTTTAAAAAATGACAAAGTTAAATGTCTCCTCCCCCCCCCATCCCCAGTGTCTTGCAGCTCACCCCCAGAGGTGGCGAACTCCCAAATATTCGGCAAACCAAAGCAACGTTATGAAATCAATTCCGTCATCCGGTATTCGTGCCAAGAAGGGTTCACCCAACACCACTCCCCTGTCATCAGGTGCCAAGAGGATGGCCGGTGGGAACAGCCACAGTTCACCTGCATCCCAAGTGAGTCTTTACACATACATGGGGAAAGCTCAACCTCCTTTGGTCTATTTCGTTGGTATTACAGACGTATCTTGTTATCAGGCGCTGAGAGCTTCAAATAGGAAGCAAAACCTAGGCCCCTTACAGAGAAATGTCATCATGATCTCTAGTTCTACAGTGCCACCACACACTGTACCCGCACAAAGATAAACAGGTCTCTGCCCCCAAGGTGCTTACAATCTAAGCGTGGTGTAGTGGTTAAGAGCGGTGGTTTGGAGTGGTGGACTCTTATCTGGAGAACTGGGTTTGATTCCTCTCTCCTCCACATGAGCGGCAGAGGCTAATCTGGTGAACCCGGTTGGTTTCCCCACTCCTACAAATGAAGCCAGCTGGGTGACCTTGGGCTAGTCATACTCTCTCAGCCTCACCTACCTCACAGGATATCTGTTGTGGGGAGGGGAAGGGAAAGGTGATTGTAAGCCGGACGGCATATAAAAACCAACTCCTCCTCCTCCTCCTTCTCCTCCTCCTCCTTCTTCTTCTAAAATTGACACTGGGGAAGACCACAAAGGGAAGGGAGGCGAGGGTAGCAGGGGATGAACATGAATGGATGCAGTGAATTTCTACATGCATGCTCCACTAATGAGCTGTGGGATGCTCCGCAATAACATGTGTGTTGCTTTATGCTCAGTCAGCCCAGAGAGCCTCATTGTCTGGGGCAATTCTATTGAAACTGTCAGAAGCTCTCCCAGGAGGAGAAGGGTCTTCCCCAATACTGCTATCCTTTTACATAGAAGTCCTAGGGATTGAACCTGATGTTTTCTACATGCAAAGCAATGTAGATTAGACTAAGGCCATTTATTCAGGGTCAATTTTGATGCTCACTCAAAGCTCCTTTTTTAAATCCGTCCTTTAAAATGCCTATTCACAGTCCTGATGCAAGAGGAGAAAGTCAAACAAATTCTACCCCCTCTTGCCTGTTCATTTGCATAGCCATTAGCTATCGTCGTTTGCATAGCTAACCGGCAGCTGTGATTCTTCATGCTTCCTTGAGTGGATGCTTCGAGGCGGGGACGGAGCAAAAAAAAAAGGTCGCTTTAAAGGGGCTCTTAAGAAATGCAAAGCAGATATGTGCCAGCTTCACAGTGACTTCTGGAATGACGGTTCAGTGGCCTAAACCCATAAAACCTGGTGCAACAGGTGTATTCTGTTCTGATGCTTTTTCATCCCACCTCTTCTTCTCTTTCTATTCCCCCCCTTCTTTTTCCTCTCTAAAGGGATACGCCAGTTCCAGGAATGAAGAGCTATCTTAGACTGTCCATCAGCTTCGATTCACAATCCAAGTCAGGAGTCTGGACAAACCAGCAGGAAATGACAATGGTGCCTTAAAGTCCTTACTCTTTTTTTTTATTATGTGTGTATATATAAAGAAATTCTAATAACTAAATATTTCCTTTAAAAAACAACAACTCCTTCTCAGCGGCAAAATAAAATATAACTTTGTACTTTGTGCACAGAGTATTCTTTGTCCTCGCAAAGGCAGTTGGAATTTATGATTCACACTCGCTGATGGATTCTGAACACTGGAAATGGCTTTGCTACAGAGCTAGACCATTCGTGGCCATTGTTGACTCCTCTGAGTGGCTGCAGCTCACATATTGAAAAGTATCTCCCCTCACCTGCTACCTATAACTGGAGAGCAGCAGAGGACAGGACTCGCAATAATGGGTATAAATTATGGGCGGAAAGGTACTGGCTGGATATTAGGAAAAAAACATTTTACAGTAAGAGTCGTCCAACAGTGAAATCGGCTGCCTAGGAAGGTGGTATCCTATTTGCTGTCATGGTGGACAGAATGGCTTTTGACCTTTGGATGGGTAAAATCAATTGCTGTTGCAACAGGCCGGTCCTCCCCAGCCTAACCTCAAGGGCTAGATTAACAGAGGAATTTTTGGAGCAGTAGCTTAATATGTCACAACAGTGCTCTTGCCGTACAATTGTCTGCTGGGCATAGGCTTGCCAGGCCACAGGTGGCAAGCTCCGGGAGAAACTGGAGGGCGGGGCCTAGTGCACCAACACTGTGCTTCATACATGCATATGGATACATGCATGCTTACTCATGAATGCACAAAGGAAGTGATACGCCAACAGGGACAAGCTGGGGACCACTGGACCACTGTAAGGCACGGTGACTTGTTGCACACCCCTTTTCCATTTGTAAACAGCTGGGGATACAATTCCTCTGGAGTAATTGCTTTGCTTTCAGAGGCATTTTTCACACATGCAGTATGTTTCATTTGATTTCTCATTGCTTGGTTACTGAAGTCTTGCAGCTGGTTTATTCTAGGCGTGAATGGGCTTCAGGGCTGCTGAAAGTGGCCTTTTAGCCACTAATTCCCCCACTCCTAATGTTCCTCATAAAAAGCCCCTTAACTGGATCCACCAACTCCAAACAAAAGATCCACCAACTCCAGCATCCTGTTCCCAACAGAAATCAGCTAGATACATCCAGGAAGCCCCCAAAAGGAACCTGAAGCAGCAGCCCTCACATGAACACATGAACACATGCAGCAGCCTTATACTGAATCAGACTTCTTGGTCCATCAAAGTCAGTATTGTCTACTCAGACCGGGAGCAGCTCTCCAGGGTCTTAGGCTGAGGTCTTTCACATCACTTACTTGCCTAGTCCCTTTAACTGGAGATGCCAGGGATTGAACCTGGGACCTTCTGCATGCCAAGCAGATGCTCTACCACTGAGCTATGGCCCCTCTCCTGTTGTTTGTCTCCAACATCTGGCACTGTGAGATATACTGCTTGTGTACGTGGAAGTTCTATTTTTAGCTATCCAGGCTACTGATTGATAGGCCATCCCAACTCTTGTTTTATGGTTAGGAACCTCATCCTCGTTTGTCCTCAGTGAGATTCTTAGGACTGGGTTGTTGTGCTGTGTGTTATTTGCCATCAACTTGCTTCCAACTTAGGGTGATCTTATGAATTAATGACCTTCAAAATGTTGTATCATTAACAGGTCTTGCTCAGGTCTTGCAAACTAAAGGATGTGGCTTCCTTCATTGAGTCAATCCCTCTCATTTTTGGTCTTCCTTTTAGCCTTTTGAAACTTAGGAAAAAATTCACAGTATATATTGCAATACAGATTTGGGGAGAGCCAGTTCCACCATGACAGGGTTTATGACCCGGGTGATGGGGAAAGGGCCAATGTATTTAGCACTGAGTTTATGGCACGGTTGGGTGGAACGGAGATTTTTGGTGGAAAGGTAAACCAAAGCACCCACTTGCAGATCACCCCCGGGGGAGCGATGTTTGTCAGCTTGCGCTTTGTATTTACGTTTGGCCCGGTCGAGGTTGCTAACGAGCCAGGGCCAAGTGGTACGGAGGGCGTGTGCCCAGGAGGCAATGTCGGGGTTCCCCTCCCCCTCTACATCATTTGCAGGAGCGATGGGACTGAAATCTTGTCCATACACAGCAAAAAATGGGCTAAAACCTGTGGATTGATGCATGGCATTATTGTAGGCATATTCTGCTAAAGGTAACAGTTCCACCCAGTTATCCTGGTGGTAGTTAACATAACAGCGTAAATAACATTCAAGTACAGCATTGACACGTTCAGCTTGACCATCGGTTTGAGGATGGTATGCACTAGACAACCCTTGTTCCACTCCCACCAACTTGAGGAAAGCTTTCCAAAACTTAGAAACGAAACCACTTCCGCGGTCACAAATTATCTTACGCGGAAACGAATGTAAGCGAAAGATATGCGTCACGAAGAGGCGGGCCAGTTTCTGAGCAGAGGGGATCCCTGCGCATGGAATCAAATGTATTTGCTTAGAAAACAAATCAGTAACAACCCACAACACAGTGTTACCCCCACTGAGAGGGAGATCAGTCATGAAGTCCATAGCAATCACTTCCCAAGGTTTGCTGGGCGTTTCAAGAGGTTGTAGCAGTCCCGGGGGTTTTCCCTGCGATCGTTTCGCAGCGGCACAAACGGGACAGCTGCGGATGAAGGAGTCAATGTCGGAACGCATTCCCCCCCACCAGAACTGTCTGCGCAATAAGTGAAGGGTTTTCAGAAACCCAAAGTGCCCAGCTGTTTTGGCTCCATGAGCTAAATGTAAAACGTCCTTTCGGAGAGCTTTGGGTACATACAATTTCGAGTCCTTGTACCAGGAGCCTCCTTGTTCCAAAACACCAGGAGGTAGGGTATGAGCGGTGCGTTCTAAAAGGCACTGGTCCCGAAGGACAGTTAAAAAGGACTCGGAGATGGGGATTTTGGAGGGGGCCCCCCCGTCGGCCATGGAGATTTTAGAAACAGTTTTGGGGCTAGTGCTTACGTGCGGCGGCGCGCAGACTGCAGGCGGCTGGGCGGTCGGAGGGGTAGGAAGGGCGGGAACTCCGGTTTGTTGCGGTGGCGGCTGGGCAGTCGGTTGGGCTGGCGGAGCTTGTACGTTGGGTAAGGTGTGCTGATGCTGGGATCGAGTTTGCACAGCCAGCATAGGTAGAGCCCCACGTTGCATAGGGGTGAACAGAGAGTTGGTGGGTCTTTCGAGTTTTACCGGATATTGTGGTAAACGGGAGAGGGCATCCGCGAGAACGTTCTGCTTCCCAGGGACGTGCTTCAGGGTGAAAGAACTCCGCCCACCGTTGTTGTTTCGCCGATAGCTTATGGGACCCCGTGAGGGCAGCTAGATTTTTGTGATCGGTCCAAACCTCAAAGGGGACTTTAGACCCTTCCAAGAATTGTCGCCATAGAGTCAGTGCATGATGAACTGCTGAGGCCTCTTTCTCCCAGATGGGCCAGTTTAATTGAGCGTGCGCAAATTTTTTTGAAAAGTAAGCGCAAGGGTGAAGAAGACCATCCGGTCCTTGCTGGAGGAGAGCCCCTCCCATGGCTACATCGGAAGCATCGACTTGCACAATGAACATTTGATTTGGGTCTGGGTGCTGTAGCACCGGCTCCGAAGTGAAGAGGCGTTTGAGGGCCAGAAAGGCGGCTTGGCATTGCTCAGTCCATAGGATTTTTGCGGAGGGCAAGGCAGCCGAGCTTACTTTTCCCTTAGTTTTCAGTAGGTCCGTAATGGGTAGAGCCACCTGGGCGAAGTTAGGGATGAATCCTTGATAGAAGTTTGCAAATCCCAGAAATTGCTGTACTTGCTTCCGGTTGGTGGGGGGAGTCCAATCGAGGACGGCTTGGACTTTGGCGGGGTCCATGCGAAGACCTTGGTGGGAGATGATGTATCCCAAAAACGTGAGTTTGCTTTGGTGAAATTCGCACTTAGCTAGTTTTGCGAAAAGTTGATGGTTACGCAGGCGTTGCAGAACTTCCTTGACCAGAGCCACATGTTCGTCCATAGTTTTCGAATAAATGAGAATGTCATCTAAGTAGACCACCACCCCACGATATAGAAGGTCATGTAGGATTTCATTGATGAGTTGCATGAAGACCCCCGGGGCCCCTTTTAATCCGAACGGCATCACAAGGAATTCATACATTCCGAAACAGCTAGAGAAGGCAGTGAGGTGCTCATCCCCTTCGCGGATACGGACTCGGTAGTAAGCTTCCACCAAGTCTAATTTAGAGAACACACGGCCTTCCTGTAATTGTCCCAAAATATCGGATATTAATGGGATAGGATAGGCGTTGGTCTGGGTAACCGCATTGAGCTTTCTGAAGTCAATGCACAGGCGAAGGTCGCCCTCTTTTTTCCGGACGAAAAACGCGGGGGCCGAGTTTGGGGCATTCGAAGGGCGAATGAACCCTCTGGCGAGGTTTTTGTCCAAAAAGTCCCGGAGGACAGTGCGCTCGGAGGCGCTCATAGGGTAAATTTTACTCTTGGTTAATGTGCAGTCCTTTACCACTTCAATCGCACAGTCTGAGGCCCGGTGGGGGGGTAAGGCATCACATTCCCTAAGGTCGAAGACATCTTCAAAGTCCCGGTATACAGCGGGTAGAGCCGGTGGTGCTGGGGCAGTAGAGGTTAATGCTGGAACGGGCGGATATAGCAGAGCAAAGTTTTGCCGATGCTGGTCGCAGGTGGGACTAGCGAAGGAGATAGTGTTTGTTTCCCAATCAATACTGGGACTATGTCCTTTAATCCAGTTAATTCCCAAGACCACTTCAAATCGGATAGGGGCTATAGTGAAGTCTATTTGTTCCCAGTGGGAACCAATTCCCATTGCCACCCCTATGGTGCGGTGATCAACTGGACCCCCCTGGAAATGGCTTCCGTCCATTTGGGCAAATTGGACGGGGGCGGGTAAAGCCTCAGAGTCGGCTCTGAGTGCAGCAAAAGTGGTTTCGCTTATGAGAGTGCGACAGCAACCGGAGTCAATTAATGCTTTGACGGGGATTTGTGGGCCACCGTTAAGTTGTTGTAAAACTGCATCCACGTAGACGGTGGAGTCCACTTCTTTGATTTTGGTAGGAGCATTCGGTTTGATAGGAAGATCCTGAGAGGTCTGTGGAGACGCTCCATTCACCACAGACCGGAGCCGTTTTTTGACAAGTCGAGGGGAGATTCCAGGTTTAAGGCTGGAGAAATCCAAGGATTTTCCTCATCCGAAGAGGGAAAGTCGTCCCCCAATGGGGCACTTGTAATCCGAGACCCGGCGGGGTCGTTGGTAGTAGGCAGGGAGGCTGGGTCCCCGGCATGGAGTGCAGAGGGTGTGGGTCTTCCCGGAGCTGCGCTGCGGGTGGCCGCGGTGCCTCTGCGTGGTGGACGACCTCGGGCGCGGGTTGTCGTGCTGGGACGAAATAATTCCTGGCGGCGTGGGCAAATGGCTGCAAAGTGGCCCATTTCTCCGCAAGTAAGACAGGCACCCCTCTGAAACCG